>NC_069499.1:1306457329-1306793996 GCF_027579735.1 Bombina bombina
CAGACAGACAGACCCACACAGACAGACCGACCCACACAGACAGACAGACCCACACACACAGACTGACAGACCCACACACACAGGCAGACAGACCCAAACACACAGGCAGACAGACCCAAACACACAGGCAGACAGACCCACACACACAGGCAGACAGACCCACACACACAGGCAGACAGACCCGCACACACAGGCAGACAGACCCGCACACACAGGCAGACAGATCCACTCACACAGGCAGACAGATCCACTCACACAGGCAGACAGACCTGCACACATAGGCAGACAGACCCACACACACAGGCAGACAGACCCAGTCACACAGGCAGACAGACCCACACACACAGGCAGACAGACCCATTCACACAGGCAGACAGACCCAGTCACACAGGCAGACAACCCCCCACACACACAGGCAGACAGATCCACACACACACAGGCAGACAGACCTACACACAGAGGCAGACAGACCCACACACACAGGCAGACAGACAGATCCACTCACACAGGCAGATACCCCACCACACACAGGCAGACAGATCCACACACACACACAGGCAGACAGACCTACACACACAGGCAGACAGACCCACACACACAGGCAGACAGACCCACACACACAGGCAGACAGACCCACACACACAGGCAGACAGACCCACACACACAGGCAGACAGACCCACACACACACAGTCAGACCCACACACACAGGCAGACATACCCACACAGACAGACTGACCCCCACACACACACAGACAGACCCACACACACGGACTGAAAGACCCACACACACAGGCAGACAGACCCAAACACACAGACAGACAGACCCAAACAGACAGGCAGACAGACCAACACACACAAGCAGACAGACCCACACAGGCAGACAGACCAACACACACAAGCAGACCTACTCACACAGGCAGACAGACCTACTCACACAGGCAGACAGACCCGCACACACAGGCAGACAGACCCACACACACAGGCAGACAGACCCAGTCACACAGGCAGACAAATCCACACACATAGGCAGACAGACCCACACACACAGGCAGACAGACCCAGTCACACAGGCAAACAGATCCACTCAAACAGGCAGACACCCCCCCCACACACACACAGGCAAACAGATCCACACACACACACACACACACACAGTCAGACCCACACACACAGACAGACCCACACACACAGGCAGACATACCCACACAGACAGACAGACCCACACAGACAGACTGACCCACACACACACACACACAGACAGACCCACACACACAGGCAGACAGACCCACACACACAGGCAGACAGACCCACACACACAGGCAGACAGACCCACACAGACAGGCAGACAGACCAACACACAGAAGCAGACATACCCACACACACAGGCAGACAGACCCACACACACAGGCAGACAGACCCACACACACAGGCAAACAGACCCACACACACAGGCAGACAGACCCAGTCACACAGGCAGACAAATACACACACATAGGCAGACAGACCCACACACACAGGCAGACAGACCCAGTCACACAGGCAGACAGACCCACACACACAGGCAGACAGACCCACACACACAGGCAGACAGACCCACACACACAGGCAGACAGACAGATCCCCTCACACAGGCAGACAGACCCACACACACAGGCAGACAGACCTACACCCACAGGCAGACAGACAGATCCCCTCACACAGGCAGACACCCCCCCACACACAGGCAGACAGATCCACACACACACAGGCAGACAGACCTACACACACAGGCAGACAGACCCACACACACACACAGTCAGACCCACACACACAGACAGACCCACACACACAGGCAGACATACCCACACAGACAGACAGACCCACACAGACAGACAGACCCACACAGACAGACAGACCCACACAGACAGACAGACCCACACAGACAGACAGACAGACTCACACACACAGACTGACAGACCCACACACACAGGCAGACAGACCCAAACACACAGGCAGACAGACCCAAACACACAGGCAGACAGACCCACACACACGGGCAGACAGACCCACACACACGGGCAGACAGACCAACACAGACAAGCAGACAGACCCACACAGGCAGACAGACCCACTCACACACACAGGCAGACAGACCCACACAGGCAGACAGACCCACACACACACAGGCAGACAGACCCAGTCACACAGGCAGACAAATCCACACACATAGGCAGACAGACCCACACACTCAGGCAGACAGACCCACACACACAGGCAGACAGACCCAGTCACACAGGCAAACAGATCCACTCACACAGGCAGACAACCCCCCCCCCCCCCCCCCCACACACACACACACAGGCAAACAGATCCACACACACACACACACAGGCAGACAGACCTACACACACAGGCAGACAGACCCACACACACAGGCAGACAGACCCACACACACGGGCAGACAGACCAACACAGACAAGCAGACAGACCCACACAGGCAGACATACCCACACAGACAGACAAACCCACACAGACAGACAGACCCACACAGACAGACTGACCCACCCACACACACACACACACACACACAGACAGACCCACACACACAGACTGACAGACCCACACACAGACAGACCCACACACACAGGCAGACAGACCCACACACACAGGCAGACAGACCAACACACACAAGCAGACAGACCCACACACACAGGCAGACAGACCCACACACACAGGCAGACAGACCCACACACACAGGCAAACAGACCCACACACACAGGCAGACAGACCCACACACACAGGCAGACAGACCCAGTCACACAGGCAGACAGACCCAGTCACACAGGCAGACAGACCCACACACACAGGCAGACAGACAGATCCACTCACACAGGCAGACAACCCCCCACACACAGGCAGACAGACCTACACCCACAGGCAGACAGACAGATCCACTCACACAGGCAGACACCCCCCACACACAGGCAGACAGATACACACACACAGGCAGACAGACCTACACACACAGGCAGACAGACCCACAAACACAGGCAGACAGACCCACACACACAGGCAGACAGACAGACACACACACACACACACACACAATCAGACCCACACACACAGACAGACCCACACACACACAGTCAGACAGACCCACACAGACAGACAGACCCACACACACAGACAGACAGACCTCCCCCCCACACACACAGACAGACCCACACACACAGACTGACAGACCCACACACAGACAGACCCACACACACAGGCAGACAGACCCACACACACAGGCAGACAGACCCACACACACAGGCAGACAGACCCACACACACAGACAGACCCAAACACACAGGCAGACAGACCCACACAGACAGACAGACAGACAGACCAACACAGACAGACAGACCCACACACACACACAGGCAGACAGACCCACACAGACAGGCAGACAGACCCACCCACCCACACAGACCCACACACACACAGACAGACCCAGTCACAGACAGAACCACACACACAGACAGACCCACACACATAAGGCAGACAGACCCAGTCACACAGGCAAACAGACCCACACACACATATAGCTGCATGCTCAAGTCACCCTGTACACACTCATATAGCTGCATGCTCCCTTGTCACCCTGTACAGTTGGACATATCTACTAGTGTTGCAGCCCTGCCCAGAAAACACTGCTGAGCCACAGTTCTCAATTCACTCTCACCTCAATGTTCCAGAAAACTTAAACCTGCATCAGGAAATGTTAAAGCACTTATGCCACTTCCACTAAACCAACAGTACCAATAACATAGTAAGACTTTCAAAGAAAGACAGCACCACCAAGAAGTGAAAAAATATATATATTTCTATTCCAATCACCAGGAGCAGGTAAAAAAAACAGCAAGAGAAGGTCTTGCTATTTTTTACCTGCTTCTTGTGAATGGAATAAAAAGAAGAAAATAATTATTGGTGGTGCTGCCTTTCTTTGGACATTATATTTACAAGTGTGTTGTGGCCCTACACAGAAAACACTGCTGAGCCACAGTTTTTAACTCGCTCTTATCTCATTGTTCCAGAAAACCAAAACCTGCTTCAGGAAATGTTAGCACTTATGCCACTTCCACTAAACCACCAGTACCAATAACATAGTAAGACTTTCAAAGAAAGACAGCACCACCAAGAAGTAAAAAAAAAATAATATTTTTATTCTATTCACTAGGAGCAAGTAAAAAACAGCAAGGTCTTGCTGTTTTTTTACCTGCGTCTTGTGAATGGAATAAAACAATTATTTTTTTTGGAATTCTTGATGGTGCTGCCTGTCTTTGGACATTATATCTACTAGTACTATTTAAGGTAGGCAGTAACCTTGTGGTGTGCACTGCACCCACCCAGTCATCACTTTGGTGCTGGACTTTATTAAGTATAGTAAGACTTTCACCCATCTACTTACTAGTAGCAAAAACAATCCATGCCAAAGCTCCCACAAGCAATCAAGCATGTTCTGCTATATATTGCTACTCACCAGGACATTGATTATATCAAGACCCTCAGTCAGTCCCTGAGTGTCACTAAGTCTGTCACTGACTGTCTACAGTACACACCATGACCACCTGACCAATAAATGCCATACTCTATTAAATTAATTTCATTTTCAATTTAAATTTTCCCTAAGACTTAGGGAAATTAAATTGAAAATGAAATTAATATAATAGAGTGCTGAACTCATGGGCTGCCAGATGCCGGTGGTTTTTTTGTGACACTGACTGTTAGTCTGTCAGTCACTGTGTGTCCTGTCCTACCTAGTCTCTGCTGCTCACCTCGGATAAACTGTTCATTCAGTCTGTTCTTTTCTGTCGGTTGGTTCGGTTAAACTCGATTCGGTTGCAATGTTGCACTACTGAATCAGTCATAGTGACAGTCAGTCACTCACTGTCCTCTGCTGTGCTGTCGTTGCTGGGGCCTGGCGGGCAGTCTCTCAGACTCTCACTGACTTACAATAGTCTCTGACTAGTCACACTCCTGACACAAAAACATTTCAAGGAACACTCGGCAGCTGTATAAAACTTAGCGTTTATTTTCGTCAACGAGTAAAAACATTGAAATAAGATAGTTGGCAACAAAGTCGGGCTGTTGATAGGGTTTCCCGTGGAACCTGCTGACTCGTTTCGACCAGCTGGCAGTAATCGTAACTTAGATTCAAATGCCATGTTTGGCCATTTAACCATGAAAAATCACCTCTATTGGTTAAAACGTAACAAGGGGGAAGTGCCTATTCACAGCCCAAATAGAATTTCACTTAAATCTTAAAGGGACACTGAACCCAAATTTTTTATTTCGTTATTCCGATAGAACATGCAATTTTAAGCAACTTTCTAATTTACTCCTATTATCAAATTGTCTTAATTTTCTTGGTATCTTTATTTGAAAAGCAAGAATGTAAGTTTAGATGCCGGCCCATTTTTGGTGAACAACCTGGGTTGTTTTTACTGATTGGTGTATAAATTAATCCACCAATAAACAAGTGCTGTCCACAGTGCTGAAACCAAAAATTGGCTGGCTCCTTAGCTTAGATGCCTTCTTTTTCAAATAAAGATAGCAAGAGAACAAAGAAAAATTGATAATAGGAGTAAATTAGAAAGTTGCTTAAAATTGCATGCTTTATCTGAACCATGAAAGAAAAAAATTGGGTTCAGTGTCCCTTTAAAGATACATTTTATCATATTTCATACAAAGTCAAGAAATAATGATAATGATAATAGAATGACAGTGCTTAATTATTGAAAAAGGGGGATGACATGTTGAAACATTCGTTTGTAAATATTGCAAGGCAGTAATATATCAGAAATAAGAGTAAAACTATGTTAATTCACTGTGATATTTCCACTAAAATGTCAACACCTATATTTTTAGTAATACTCTATCCTTATACTTTTCAATTTATTTCTATCTGAGTAAACATTACAACTATGTATAGTTTATATCACTAATGAATACACACTGGGCTACCAATGCCCTCATATAACAGATGCAACTTCCAGCTCCAATAGTATACATAAAAAAGGCACATTAAACCCAATTTTGTTCTTTCATTAATCAGATAGAGAATACAATTGTAAACAACATTCCAATTTACTTCTATTATCTAATTTGCTTCATTCTTTAGCTATCATTTGTTTAAGAAATAGCAATGCACATGGGTGAGCCAATCACACAAGGCATCTATGTGCAGCTACCAATCAGGAGCTTCTAATCCTATCTAGATATGCTTTTTAGCTAAGGATATCAGGAGAATGAAGCAAATTAGATAATAGAAGTACATAAGAAAGTTATTTAAAATTGTATGCTCTTTCTAAATCATGAAAGAAAAAAATTGGGTTTAATGTCCCTTTAACCCCTTAACGACCGAGGACGTGCAGGGTACGTCCTCAGAAAAAAGGCAGTTAACGCCTGAGAACGTACCCTGCACGTCCTCGGTGTGGAAAGCAGCTGGAAGCGATCCTGCTCGCTTCCAGCTGCTTTCCGGTTATTGCAGTGATGCCTCGATATGGAGGCATCCTGCAATAACCTTTTACGGCCATCCGATGCAGAGAGAGCCACTCTGTGGCCCTCTCTGCACCGGACATTGATGGCCGGTATCGTTGGTGGGTGGGAGCCATCGATGGCCCTGGTCATGTGGAGGGGGGCGGGATCGTGGGCGGGTAAGTCCGGGGGCGCGCGCGGGCGCGCGCACGTATACAAGGGGGCGGGCGCGTGCACGGGGAGGGAGCGGGTGGGAACCGCTACACTACGGAAATGTGTCCCAAAACAAAATAAAAGTGGGACATTTTATGCTTAAATAAAAACCCTTAGGTGTGATTTAGGTGGTGGGGGTTGGTCCGTGGGGGGATTGAGCTACACTGCAGAAAAAAAATAAAAAAAAATAAAAAAATACACATTTGATTGTTCAAACTGGGTACTGGCAGACAGCTGCCAGTACCCAAGATGGCCCCCAATAAGGCTGAGAGGGAGGCTTAGAGAGCTGTTTTGGGGGGGGATCCTAAACACAGCATATGTAAATATGCTTTTTTTTTTCTTAAAAAAAAACAAAAAACTTTTATTTTAGTACTGGCAGACTTTCTGCCAGTACTTACGATGGCGGGGACAATTGTGGGGTGGGGGAGAGAAGGGATCTGTTTGGGAGGGATCAGGGGGTGGGATGTGTCAGGTGGGAGGCTGATCTCTACACTAAACCTAAAATTAACTCTGCAAGCTCCCTACAAACTACCTAATTAACCCCTTCACTGCTAGCCATAATACACGTGTGATGCGCAGCAGCATTTAGCGACTTTCTAATTACCAAAAAGCAACGCCAAAGTCATATATGTCTGCTATTTCTGAACAAAGGACATCCCAGAGAAGCATTTACAACCATTTGTGCCATAATTGCACAAGCTGTTTGTAAATAATTTCAGTGAGAAACCTAAAATTTTGAAAAAATTAACGTTTTTTTTTACTTTGATCGCATTTGGCGGTGAAATGGTGGCATGAAATATACCAAAATGGGCCTAGATCAATACTTGGGGTTGTCTACTACACTACACTAAAGCTAAAATTAACCCTAGAAGCTCCCTACATGCTCCCTAATTAACCCCTTCAATGCTGGGCATAATACACGTATTGTGCGCAGTGGCATTTAGCAGCCTTCTAATTACCAAAAAGCAAAGCCAAAGCCATATATGTCTGCTATTTCTGAACAAAGGGGATCCCAGAGAAGCATTTACAACCATTTATGCTATAATTGCATAAGTTGTTTGTAAATAATTTCAGTGAGAAACCTAAAGTTTGTGAAAAAATTTGTGAAAAAGTGAACAATTTTTTTTATTTGATCGCATTTGGCGGTGAAATAGTGTCATGAAATATACGAAAATGGGCCTAGATCAATACTTTGGGATGTCTTTGAAAAAATATATATACATGTCAATGGATATTCAGGGATTCCTGAAAGATATTAGTGTCCCAATGTAACTAGCGCTAATTTTGAAAAAAAGTGGTTTGGAAATAGCAAAGTGCTACTTGTATTTATGGCCCTATAACTTGCAAAAAAAGCAAAGAAGATGTAAACATTGGGTATTTCTAAACTCAGAACAAAATTTAGAAACTATTTAGCATGGGTGTTTTTAGGTGGTTGTAGATGTGTAACAGATTTTGGGGGTCAAAGTTAGAAAAAGTGTGTTTTTTTCCATTTTTTCTTCATATTTTATAATGTTTTTTATAGTAAATTATAAGATATGATGAAAATAATGGTATCTTTTGAAAGTCCATTTAATGGCGAGAAAAACGGTATATAATATGTGTGGGTACAGTAAATGAGTAAGAGGAAAATTACAGCTAAACACAAACACTGCAAAAATGTAAAAATAGCCTTGGTCCCAAACGGACAGAAAATAGAAAAGTGCTGCAGTCATTAAGGGGTTAAGAAACTTGTTGGGGACTGTATACATACATAGAACTTGCAATTGGTCTGTGTATAAATATTATAGATATATATATTTTTGTTTAGCAGTTTTTATTGAGGCAAACCGTACAGAATACATAGACAAAACTTTTTCCAGCTGTTGTGAGATACAGTTTGGATATAGGTAAAAGGAAATAAAAAAACATAGGATCAAATCTTAACAGGGATCTCTAAAACAGCAAGATACAATCCATGTCATTCAATATATTAGAACATTTTACCTCATTTTATATCTTAACCTAGCTTTCTTAAGTTCTGTGCTTTTATCAACTCTTCATTGTCACACTCTTCTACTTGATAAAGAAAGAAAGAAAAAGAAAGAAAGAAAAAAAAAGACAACAAACAATAACAAGACTTCCTGTACAAATCTCCAGGTAGTATAATAATGCAAGGGAGATTACAGCGTAATAGTAAAGCACTTAATACTTCACTTATCTAGTGAACGTAGTTCAAACCTTGAGCTCTAGTGTTTGGTCAGGTTAAGTTGGCATACAATATTACTACCTGTAGGAGACTTGTGATTGTAAGGATTTAGATCGTTCTTACATGCTGTCAGTCCCCTTGTTGCACCCAGATAGGTGGGGGGAGGGGGATTAGAGAGGAGGTAAGGAAGGGAGGAGCGGAAAGGAGGAGAAGAAAAAAAAAAGGGGGGGGGGAAGAAAAGGAGGGGGAAAGTTTTTTTGTGGAAAGATATTCAAGAGGGCTAATTTAGGGTCTTTCTGTATTGGGATCCCTATGGTTCTGCATAGCTCAAATATCTCATTCCACAGCGCCGCCACTCCGGGGCATAGGTGTAGGTCCGAGCCCACTTGGCCACATTCTGTCCAACATAGTGACGAGTGGGACGAGGACATCTGTGCCAGCCTTAGAGGAGTATAATGCCAACGTAGAGTCACCTTGACATATAGCTCCACCAAATTAGCACAATGGAGTGTTTTCTTTGTAAGAGAGGAGGCTTGCAACCAGCTTTTGTCTGTGATTTTAACTTTTAAATCTTGCTCCCAGGCTTTCAGCTGCATAAATTATATTTTATACTATAATACTTCTTTTAATTGAAGGTAGATGTTAGGGAAAACATGGTCTCATTGCCAAAAGTTTTTTTTTTTTTTTTTTTTTTTTAAATATTTTTATTTATTTCACCCCAATATAGTGAGTACAGCATAAACACAAAGTTTGATGCCACACAGGGCAAAATGGCATATAAGTACATTTCATATATATATAGCATCTATATATCAGTAACCTAATTTAAAACATAAATCTTTGCCATTTTACATTCACATTGTTGGGATTTTTTCGATTTTATCACTAGATAATCTCAGGTCAAAATACATATCAGCATACAAGCATAAAATCAAAAAAAGAAAGAAAGAAACAAAAATTAAGAATTACCTACTTAGCTTATTGTACCAATAAACACAGGTCATTCACCAACAGAATCTGTGTGGTATTTCTAGCTGATACAATCTGTCCAAAATAAACATATAAGTGTGGTTGGCACCTCAGTAAGCCAGAACATAATTAAACTAACAGACAAACAAACAAAAAAGAAAAAAAAAAGGGGGGGTGGGGAGAGGAGCCACTCACACCGTCCCCCTCCCTACCCACCACATAAATTAGGTCCTTTTGTATTCCTGACCACAAAGTGTCATAATTCATTATAGTGACTCTGTTATTATTGGGCCCAAAATATAGGGAAATACCCTGCATGAATACTTTGAAGTACATATTCTGTCTTATTAAAAGGCCGAACTAGTTGAATTTGGGAATCCTTCGGAAGTGATTGAATGACTTTAAGCCATTTGGAGAAGAAATACTTCAACCGCTTATTTTCAGTATTCTGAATATTATATTGTTCTAATATAATTTGTCTAATTAGTTCTTTTTTGAAATAAGTGAATTTGGGCACATAACGGGCTTTCCACTTCTTTAACAGGAGATTTCATACTAATAGAATGATTGTGTTAATCAGATCGAGATTATGACCTATTTCAGAGTAGGAAGCTAAGAAAAAGATGTGCCGAGAGGAGACGGTAAAATCTATACCAAGTACATTATTTATCCAGTAATTAATCTGTGCCCATAGCTGAACAATCTTAGGGCATGTCCAGAAATAATATGTGCATGGTCATGATTGAACTTAGGGCAGTAAACCTGGTGTCTATACCATTTAGTTAACTTATCTGTGGTAATATAAGTTTGATTAATTAATTTTAAATGTGATTCTTGCCATGAGGTTGGAACACAAGATTTATATATCAACTTAAAACTATTTTGGATGTTTTGTAGCTCAATTTCAGGAAAAAACTTCCTCCATTTCGCTACAATATCTACCCACTGTCGTTAATCTGCGTAAGTATTTACTATATTATAAAAATGAGAGATAGAGTATATTCCATCTTGGTATAACTTAATCCCATTATGCAGTAGACCCAAGGACCAATCAGGGTCATATTTGCTTCTCAGCTCCACTATATAATGTCTTAGTTGCAAAAAGGTGAAAAAGTTCCTTTGCGGTAATTGAAAACGATTCACAATATTATGGTAAGGACAAATAATGTTTTCATCTGAAATAAGTTGTCTAACCTGCGTTAAACCTTTGTTCTTCCAATCTTTGAAAATAGGGTCATATATACCAGGAATAAATTCTGAATTACCTACAATTGGGAGGAATTCCGTACAGTGTGGATTGAAATTAATTTCATTACAGTATTTTTGCCATGCGATAATTACATTTTTCAGTTATCAAGCAAGCGACGTTTATGGGTATTTTTGGTATTGGACAATGTAAAATAGCTTTTAAATCAAATGGTGCAGCTAAATCAGCTTCACATGCTAACAACGTCACATATTCCTTTTCTGCTATGCAGTCAACTGCAAACTTCAGGATTGTCACCAAGCTATAATATTTAATATTTGGAAATGCTAGACCCGCTACCTCCCTGCAATGGGTCAACTTTTTCAAAGCGATGCGCGGTCTTTTATCCTTCCATATAAAATTTGCACATACCCGATTAAAGTCCTTTATATCTGACATACGCAGAAAAATTGGTATACTCTGAAGAAGATAAAGTAATTTAGGGAACAGGATTGTTTTAATCAGGTTGCTTCATGCTACTAACGAAATCGTTAAATTTTCCCAGTTAGATAATTTCTTTTTACAATATGTGAAGAAACTGGGGAAGTTTAACGAATACCACTCATCAGGATTCCTTGACAGCATTATACCTAAGTATTTAATTAGATTTACTTGCTTAAATGCATGAATAGGTGACCAGCCTAGCCGAAGGAGTTCTCACTTTCCTAAATTAATTTTATATCCGGAAAATGATCCGAATACTTGAATATCGCAAAGCAATTGGTCTAGATCTGATTCTACATTACCCAGGAACAAAAGCAAGTCATCTGCATAAAGTGAAAGGATAATGTGCTGATTACCTATACGTATACCTTCCAACTGTTGTTGTAATAAAATTGCTAGCGGTTCCAACGCCAAATTAAAAAGGAGTGGGGAGAGTGGACATCCTTGCCTGGTTCCTCTATGTAACACCAAGGTTTCAGAAACTTCCCCATTAACATTAATAACCAAGAGGGGTTTATTATAAATTAACTGTAAATTAAAATTTATGTAATGTATAGAAAGGATGGTCCCAGTCAATATAGTCAAAGCTTTTTCTGCATCAAGCGTTAATATTGCGTCCTTTGAAATTTTTGGTTGATCTGCCTTATACCTATTCCAATAATAATCCATTACTATAATGGCTTTTTGTATATTTTTAACAGGGTTCTGACCGTGCATAAAACCTGATTGGTCTGTATGTATTATCTTAGATAAATATGGGGTTAATCTCTTGGCAATTATAGAAGTGAGTAGTTTGTAGTCGAAGTTAAGCAAGGATATAGGTCTATATGATGCCGGGTCTTCTGCGTTCTTATCCTTTTTTTAATATTAAGGTGATATTTGAAGATGCGAAGTATCTAGAGCTAGTGGAACCTGTTATATAGTAGGAGTTATATAGTTTGTGTAGTATAGGTATAATTTGTTCTTGTAATATTCAATAGCACTCAAAAGGAAATGAATCTGGGCCCGGATCCTTATTTAATTTTGCATGCATAAATAATCCCGTTTAAAATCTCCTCCCGTGTGATTGGGAGATTTATTTGAGTCATTGCTTCCTGTGGAATCCTTGGTATTTTTAAAGTATTCCAGAATCTGAATCTCTGAGCTTCATCTGGAACATAAGCCTTATACAGATTGGAGTAACAGTTTTGCTGGGTAAAGCATTCTGACGTTGAAATTTGTTTTCAGTAACCTTGTGCAAAAAGGCGACATTTCTTTCCTTTTTAAAGAAGTCTCTGCAGTGAAATCTTGAAATAAGAGAATTTTATTCTGACCACTCATAAGAGATTTAATTTTCCTACACTGAGCGAGATACGCTAACTTATCTTGAAATTTCAAGAATTTCATGATTATTTGTCTGGGTCTAGAGGTGCCATTCACATTTTTTTGTTGTGTGCCAACCCTATTTCGATTTGTATTGGTGCGTCTATATCTTGCATTCCTAATAATTGTGGGAGTTTTACTGCCACAAACTCCAAGAGATCCTGATGTTCAGGAGTTTCAGGTAATCCTGTGATACAGAGGTTATTCCGCCATGAGCGTTCTTCAAGATCCTCTAGCCTCAACAGGGCCGCGGATAACTTCCTATCATAGGACAGACTGTCTTGTTCTATTATATTTGCTCTATACTCCAATTCTAATACTCTAGTCTCTACCTCAGTGATCCTAGAGGAAAATTGTCTCACTTCAGTAGTTGAATTGTTAATATCCGTTTTAATTTCTTGTTTAAGACTCTCTAAATGTGGAGTAATTAGATGTGAAATTTGTGTGATTTCTTCAGTTAATTCCCAATTTAACTGCAGGCGTTCATTTTGTTCAGAAAAAGAGTCAGAATTAGTAACTAAGGGTTTAGTTTTTTTTGCTCTATTCTTGGGGGGTCATGGCTGGTGAATTACTTTTAGATTGTGACACAAATCTATCCATGGGTAGAAACACTTTATTCATGTTGTGAGGATGAGAAGAATGGTGCTGAACTAATAAGTGCAATATAGTAGTGTCGGTCGTATGTGTGCTCTGAATTGTGTTTAGGGCTCGATTGCGGGACTCCGGAAGGGGTGGAGCGTGTAGGAGACACGGAACCCAGCACGCCACTTGCTCAGCGTGCAACAGCTATCCCATAAAGCCGTTATCCTTGGCCGATAAGGGATACTATGGTCTGGATTAAGGGACCTATCAGGTCCGCGTTGAGGAGTCCTTCCATAGCCTTGGTGGCTCGTTAGGCCGAGCACCCTCTGAGGCCCGCACCTGGTCTGGTAACTTCATACTCAGAGGCACGTCAGGAGCTGCAAAGCAAGTCGAGTACTGTGAAGCTGGAGACGGGTAAATCCGGTGGATTTTTGGACTCTGCCATCATGGTTCTATAAGAAACCTCCACGGTATTAGGAACTGCAGCATACTCAGTGCCTCCGGCTGATACCAGGTACGGGTAGAGGGATAATATTTTACTCCACACACATTGCATGTAAATGACCCCCTGCTTATGGAATTTAAACGATCGTTACACTGATCAGAAATTGGGAAGACTGCTGATATAAAACATTCTTGTGTATATTAATGCTCCCAAAATACATACACAGGTCTTGGCTCCCATAACCTATTATTGGTAGGAGCGGAACAACATGTGGGACTGCGGTGCTCTGTGTAAGAGAGGACGCCAAAAATATAATACAATAAGAACTCCACTGTGCCCTGGGAACACTGTGTCTATAATCCTGGTTAATAAGAACCTATCTGAGCTGCTAACCCGGACTCTCACGGATCAATCTAAGTCCCCTCTATTATTGCTGGGTAAAATATAACAGATGGGAGGTTGACCCACAACAATACCAATCTTACAGATTTAACCTATGAAACTTGCGTGCACTAACAAACATCATATAGGAATGGTGACTGTCCTGCTATCAATATACCGTCTCCCATAAACCTAATCAGGGTAGGAGAACAAACTGGGGAACTCTGACTTTCAAATATATGCCTAACAGAATATTCTGCAAATATAACAAATTCTTTTTGGCTATATCTATACTAACATTGCTATGCATGTCTATAGCTATTCTTGCTCTGTCACTCCTGTTAGTGTGTGTGACCGTACAGGATTACTGAAGGGACAATAAGAAGCGAATAGTAGGACATGACTCACTATATCCTGTCATAGAATATAAAGTTGTTGTAAAAAGGTGCTCCCAAGACCCTGATGCAGGACAGGAGCAATCACTTCTCTATCCAGATTATAGTGTTTGGTATTTGTTAAATATTCTGAGATTATACTAAGTAGAAATAGCTGCCTTCGGACATACTAATTGGCTACTTGAAGCTTGGACTTGTCTGTAGCTGACTTTTGTCTCACTTTTTTTTCTCTTCTCTCTGCTCTTCTGCTTCTTTTTCTTTATATGCATGGTAATATTGTTAATAACCTGAGTATTTGGTGGGATCTGTTCCAGACTAAAATTTAAGTAACTAAGCTTATCTGTATCTAAACTGGTGGTGCTAAGTGCACCTAATAACTTAATTCTATTGTGGGCACATGGCCATATAATACACTTTTTTTATTTTTTTTCTCCTCACGCCCTGTTCCTGCCTGTTTTGCTTTTTTTTTTTTTTTTTGCTAATATGCTGCTCTGCCAAAAGTTAATTACATCGTACTCAGAGTTCACCCCCAATGGGATTCTGGTTTTCAATCGATGTTTCCCTAACAGAGTATCCTTGTCACCTCCCCTGCTTTAACATGTTACTGTTTCCAAAATTGTCCATTTTAATGTGTTACTTTCTTTGTTTTAGTTTGAAATGTTGCACCAATGGGGTTGTTAGTTTACCCAACTTAATATTTGATAAATGTTCCCTTATCCTATGTCTGAGCTCCCTCGTGGTGAGGCCTACATATTGTAAATTACAACTCTCACATGTGAGTAAATATATGGCGTAAGTATTCCTACAGTTATAACACCTATAATGGGAAAATTGCTCGCCTGTGGCTGAGATTGAAAAACCTTCACCCATTTCTAGGTGTTCACACGCCTTACAATGGGGATAACTGCACTTAAACACACCCTTATGTTGTAACCAGGAACTATTACTTCTTTTATCAATTCGGGGGCAACCAAATTTCCTATTGATTTACCCTTCCTGAAGGCGTATTTGCACCCTTTCGAAACTATTTCTACTAAACCATCGTCAGCTTTTAACATATGGAAGTGCTTCTTACAATGTTGCATATTTGACTATATTGTTTGCTAAATTGGGTTATAAACGTGACCCCCTCAAAACTGTTCTTTCTATTGGTATTGCTTGACACTTTTTGTTTTGTAGTCACACTCCTGACTCACATTTACTACACTAGTCGACTGCTCACTGCTTAGTGCTCTCTGTGCTCTGCCACGCACGGTAACGGCTCCCTTGCTCACCTGACTAGTCTCTCACTACACTCTCTCTTTTCCACCCAGTCACCTGACTCACTCTCAGTGGCTCCTAGTGTGTAAGAGAGGAGAGAGCGGGCCGCTGATTGGCTCCCGAGGCTGCTTAGAGAGCAACCTCGTTGAGAGCGGTATGGGCCACGAAGAGACTTAAGCGCCACTGGGTGGCGCAGTCTCTAGCGGCTCATACTAAAGTTCACATAGACATCCATATTGCGCAATGGAGGGGACCTGAACGACTCACAGCCTCTCCTTCTTTGCGCAATATAGATGGATGATTTTGCAGCACTGCAGCATTGACTTTTGGTATGGTGGCGACAGAGCATGCAATTTTAAGCAACTTTCTAATTTACTCCTATTATCAAATTTTCTTTGTTCTGTTGCTATCTTTATTTGAAAAAGAAGGCATATAAGCTTTTTTTTTTTTTTTTTTTTTTTTTGGTTCAGACCTCTGGACAGCACTTTTTTTATTGGTTTATTGGAAAGAATTTATCCACCAATCAGCAAGAACAACCCAGGTTGTTCACCAAAAATGGGCCGGCATCTAAACTTACATTCTTGCATTTCAAATAAAGATACCAAGAGAATGAAGAAAATTTGATAATATAAATTGGAAAGTTGCTTAAAATTTCATGCTCTATATGAATCACAAAAGAAAAAATTTGGATTCAGTGTCCCTTTAAATAATTTAAGAATACGCAGGAGCTATATTCAATCTTATGATGACACCTATTGGACAGGTAAAGCAAATGCTTAGTTAAACACCTAATTAATTTATAGACTTAGAGGCCTATCAGAAAAGGAACAGCCCTGTGTACACACACTAGGCTGGTCTTATGGAAATGTAGAGATTTCTAATATAAAAAGGCTACTGAGAAGATAGGAGGGACCCATTTTACAAGATCCTGTACCATCTCACCAAGAGGGTCCTCACTCATCTTATCCTGACCAATTACCAGAGCCTGCTTTATCCTATCCAAGATCCTCATTAATGGTTGGTAAAGTATAATTGCTTTACAGAATTAATACTGCCTAAAGTAACTTATATTTCAGTATCTAGGACATCAGACCAAATGAATTATGGTTTGTTTAAACCTTTGTACTATAAGTAAGTTTGTATTCTTACCTGCAGAAAGGATACAAACTACTTAACAGAGAATAAAGTTATTTCTCTCACGGCTAGATTTAGAGTTTTGTCGGTAACGACCCGCGTATCTAACGCTGGCTTTTTTTCTCCCGCACCATTTAAATACCGCTGGTATTTAGAGTTCACAGAAGGGCTGAGTTAGGCTACAAAAAGGGAGCGTATAGCATATTTACCGCCACTGCAACTCTCAATACCAGCGGTGCTTACGGACGCGGCCAGCTTAAAAAACGTGCTCGTGCACGATTCCCCCATAGAAAACAATGGGGCATTTTGAGCTGAAAAAAACCTAACACCTGCAAAAAAGCAGCGTTCAGCTCCTAACGCAGCCCCATTGTTTCCTATGGGGAAACACTTCCTAAGTCTGCACCTAACACCCTAACATGTTCCCCTGAGTCTAAACACCCCTAACCTTACACTTATTAACCCCTAATATGCCGCCCCCGCTATCGCTGACCCCTGCATATTATTTTTAACCCCTAATCTGCCGCTCCGTACACCGCTGCAACCTACGTTATCTCTATGTACCCCTAATCTGCTGCCCCTAACACCGCCGACCCCTATATTATATTTATTAACCCCTAATCTGCCGCCCCCAACGTCGCCTCCACCTACCTACAATTATTAACCCCTAATCTGCCGACCGGACCTCACCGCTACTCTAATACATTTATTATCCCCTAAAGCTAAGTCTAACCTTAACACTAACACCCCCCTAAGTTAAATATAATTTAAATCTAATGAAATAAATTAAATCTTATTAAATAAATTATTCCTATTTAAAGCTAAATACTTATCTGTAAAATAAACCCTAATATAGCTACAATATAAATTATAATTATATTGTAGCTATCTTAGGATTTATTTTTATTTTACAGGCAACTTTGTATTTATTTTAACCAGGTATAATAGCTATTAAATAGTTAATAACTATTTAATAGTTACCTAGTTAAAAAAATTACAAAATTACCTGTAAAATAAATCCTAACCTAAGTTACAATTAAACCTAACACTACACTATCAATAAATTAATTAAATAAAATACCTACAATTACCTACAATTAAACCTAACACTACACTATCAATAAATTAATTAAATACAATACCTACAAATAAATACAAATAAATAAACGAACTAAGTTACAAAAAATAAAAAAATATTTACAAACATTAGAAAAATATTACAACAATTTTAAACTAATTACATCTACTCTAAGCCCCCTAATAAAATAACAAAGCCCCCCAAAATAAAAAAATGCCCTACCCTATTCTAAAATTAAAATAGAAAAGCTCTTTTACCTTACCAGCCCTTAAAAGTGCCTTTTGCGGGGCATGCCCCAAAGAATTCAGCTCTTTTGCCTGTAAAAAAAAAACATACAATACCCCCCCCAACATTACAACCCACCACCCACATACCCCTAATCTAACCCAAACCCCCCTTAAATAAACCTAACACTAAGCCCCTGAAGATCTCCCTACCTTATCTTCACCATACCGGCTATCACCGATCGGTCCAGGCTCTGATGTCTTCATCCAAGCCCAAACGGGGGCTGAAGAGGTCCATGATCCGGCTGAAGTCTTGATCCAAGCGGGAGCTGAAGAGGTCCATGATCCGGCTGAAGTCTTCATCCAAGCGGGAGCTGAAGAGGTCCATGATCCGGCTGAAGTCTTCTATCAAGCGGCATCTTCAATCTTCTTTCTTCCGGATCCATGTTCATCCCGGGGGCGACGCGGAACATCCATCTTCACCGACGACTTCCCAACGAATGACGGTTCCTTTAAGGGACGTCATCCAAGATGGCGTCCCTCGAATTCCGATTGGCTTATAGGATTCTATTAGCCAATCGGAATTAAGGTAGGAAAATTCTGATTGGCTGATGGAATCAGCCAATCAGATTCAAGTTCAATCCGATTGGCTGATCCAATCAGCCAATCAGATTGAGCTCACATTCTATTGGCTGATCGGAACAGCCATCAGCCAATCAGAATTTTCCTACCTTAATTCCGATTGGCTGATAGAATCCTGTCAGCCAATCGGAATTCGAGGGACGCCATCTTGGATGACGTCCCTTAAAGGAACCGTCATTCGTCGGGAAGTCGTCGGTGAAGATGGATGTTCCGCGTCGGCGGGATGAACATGGATCCGGAAGAAAGAAGATTGAAGATGCCGCTTGATAGAAGACTTCAGCCGGATCATGGACCTCTTCAGCTCCCGCTTGGATGAAGACTTCAGCCGGATCATGGACCTCTTCAGCTCCCGCTTGGACCAAGACTTCAGCCGGATCATGGACATCTTCAGCCCCCGCTTGGGCTTGGATGAAGACGTCGTAATTAGTTTAAAATTGTTGTAATATTTTTCTAATGTTTGTAAATATTTTTTTATTTTTTGTACTTTAGTTAGTTTATTTAATTGTATTTATATGTAGGTATTGTATTTAATTAATTTATTGATAGTGTAATGTTAGGTTTAATTGTAGGTAATTGTAGGTATTTTATTTAATTAATTTATTGATAGTGTAGTGTTAGGTTTAATTGTAACTTAGGTTAGGATTTATTTTACAGGTAATTTTGTAATTATTTTAACTAGGTAACTATTAAATAGTTATTAACTATTTAATAGCTATTGTACCTGGTTAAAATAAATACAAAGTTGCCTGTAAAATAAAAATTAATCCTAAAATAGCAACAATATAATTATAATTTATATTGTAGCTATATTAGGATTAATTTTACAGGTAAGTATTTAGCTTTAAATAGGAATAATTTATTTAATAAGATTTAATTTATTTCGTTAGATTTAAATTATATTTAACTTAGGGGGGGTGTTAGTGTTAAGGTTAGACTTAGCTTTAGGGGTTAATAAATGTATTAGAGTAGCGGTGAGGTCCGGTCGGCAGATTAGGGGTTAGTTAGTAGCGGCGATGTGGAGGGGCCTCGGTTTAGGGGTGCATAGGTAGTTTATGGGTGTTAGTGTACTTTAGAGCACAGTAGTTAAGAGCCTTATGAACCGGCGTTAGCCCAGAAAGCTCTTAACTCCTGGCTTTTTTCTGCGGCTGGAGTTTTGTCGTTAGAGTTCTAACGCTCACTTCAGCCAAGATTCTAAATACCGGCGTTAGAAAGATCCCATTGAAAAGATAGGATACGCAATTGGTGTAGGGGGATCTGCGGTATGGAAAAGTTGCAGCTGCAAAGTGAGCGTTAGACCCTTACCTACAAAACTCTAAATACCAGCGGTAGCCCAAAACCAGCGTTAGGAGCCTCTAATGCTGGTTTTGACGGCTAACGCCAAACTCTAAATCTAGCCGTTAGTATATTCATTTGGTTTGCATAGATCAGTACTTAATGGGCATATTCAATTATTGTGTAATTCCTATATTGTCGTTGAAATAAACTAATTAAATGTAATAATTAAACCTGCCCTGGGTGTAATTGAGTAAATACAATACCAATAATATAATAGATTATTAATAAAGGATAACCATACAGATTTAAAATTGTGAATTGAGCTAATAAGGTAATTTTTTTGTCTATTAGATATATAAGAAATTAGTTACAATTTAATTTTTGTAAAAAGAACTGCGATACAATAAATTCACTAGCAAATAACTTTATAGAGCAGTAAACTTTGTTTAGTTACATTGATTTATCTGTATCCCCTATTTGCTGTATTAATTATCATTGTTTCTTAATACATAAATTTATTGTCAATGGTTATATCCATTCTGCTACTGGTACTCAATATCAGAAAAATAGTTACATCTGATGTGCTAATTAGAGATTGCTTTTGTGATTAATTTGTTGATTTCATTTATGCTATTAAACTATAAAAATTCAACCATTGTCTTATTTTTGCAGTAAGTAGGTCTGAGTATATAGCCAAATACATAATGAAAAGTACTTAGACATCACTAGACTTAATATTGAACAATTATTGTCACTTCTGTAATCCAGATATTATCTTTGGGATCAATATTAACAAATAATATAATTATTATTAACTATTACAAATAGTCTTACAGCACATACTTCGGTCACGTGACCAAAACTAAAACTTTTAGCACTGAACAGAGTGAAGTGTATAAAATTAAACAATTGATCACATGTAAGATCATAGGGGTTATCTACCTTTTAAACTGCTCAGGCCCCCTTTTCTATGTTGGCAAAACAAAAAGGGAGTTCAAGGAGAGAATTAAAGAGCATAGAAATTACATTAAAAACAATGACAAAGATAGTCCAATTGGCCAACATTTTTTCTGAACATCATAACTCTATTGATGAGCCACTGCAAATAACAGGGATTGAACATATACCAGCAAAACGGAGAGGTGGTAATCTGGATAGGTTACTCCTCCAACATGAGACCAAATGGATGTATATTTTAAATACTCCCTTAAGTCTAAATGAAAAACTGGAATTTGGCAGTTTTTTTATGAGAAAACAGAATTTATGCTTACCTGATAAATTACTTTCTCCAACGGTGTGTCCGGTCCACGGTGTCATCCATTACTTGTGGGATATTCTCCTCCCCCACAGGGAAAGGCAAGGAGAGCACACAGCAAGAGCTGTCCATATAGTCCCTCCCAGGCTCCGCCCCCCCAGTCATTCGACCGACGGTTAGGAGAAAAAAAGGAGAAACTATAGTGTGCCGTGGTGACTGTAGTGTATAGAGAAAGAAATTCTTCAAACCTGATTAAAAAACCAGGGCGGGCCGTGGACCGGACACACCGTTGGAGAAAGTAATTTATCAGGTAAGCATAAATTCTGTTTTCTCCAACATTGGTGTGTCCGGTCCACGGTGTCATCCATTACTTGTGGGAACCAATACCAAAGCTTTAGGACACGGATGAAGGGAGGGAGCAAATCAGGTTACCTAAACAGAAGGCACCACGGCTTGCAAAACCTTTCTCCCAAAAATAGCCTCCGAAGAAGCAAAAGTATCAAATTTGTAGAATTTGGACAAAGTGTGCAGAGAAGACCAGGTCGCTGCCTTACATATCTGATCAACAGAAGCCTCGTTCTTGAAGGCCCATGTGGAAGCCACAGCCCTAGTAGAGTGAGCTGTGATTCGTTCAGGAGGCTGCCGTCCGGCAGTCTCGTAAGCCAATCGTATGATGCTTTTCAGCCAAAAGGAAAGAGAGGTAGCAGTAGCTTTTTTGACCTCTCCTCTTGCCAGAATAAACTACAAACAGAGAAGACGTTTGTCTGAAATCCTTTGTTGCTTCTAAATAGAACTTTAAAGCACGGACTACATCTAAATTGTGTAACAAGCGTTCCTTCTTTGAAACTGGATTCGGACACAAAGAAGGCACAACTATTTCCTGGTTAATATTCTTGTTGGAACAACCTTTGGAAGGAAACCAGGTTTAGTACGCAAAACAACCTTATCTGAATGGAACACCAGATAGGGCGGATTACACTGCAGAGCAGATAATTCAGAAACTCTTCTAGCAGAAGAATAGCAACCAAAAACAGAACTTTCCAAGATAACAACTTGATATCTATGGAATGTAAGGGTTCAAACGGAACCCCTTGAAGAACTGAAAGAACCAAATTTAGACTCCAGGGAGGAGTCAAGGGTCTGTAAACAGGCTTGATCCTGACCAAAGCCTGAACAAAAGCTTGAATATCTGGCACAGCTGCCAGTCGTTTGTGTAACAAGACAGATAAAGCAGAAATCTGTCCTTTTAGAGAACTCGCTGATAATCCCTTATCCAAACCTTCTTGGAGAAAGGAAAGGATCCTAGGAATTTTAATCTTACTCCATGAGAATCCCTTGGATTCACACCAACAGATATATCTTTTCCATATTTTATGGTAATCTTTCTAGTCACAGGTTTTCTGGCTTGTACCAGAGTATCTATCACAGAATCCGAAAACCCACGCTTAGACAAAATCAAGCGTTCAATTTCCAAGCAGTCAGCTGGAGAGAAACTAGATTTGGATGTTCGAATGGACCTTGTACTAGAAGATCCTGTCTCAAAGGTAGCTTCCATGGTAGAGCCGATGACATATTCACCAGGTCTGCATACCAAGTCCTGCGTGGCCACGCAGGAGCTATGAAAATCACTGAGGCCTTCTCCTGTTTGATCCTGGCTACCAGCCTGGGAATGAGAAGGAACGGTGGAAACGCATAAGCTAGGTTGAAAGTCCAAGGCGCCACTAATGCATCCACTAGAGTCGCCTTGGGATCCCTGGATCTGGACCCGTAGCAAGGAACCTTGAAGTTCTGATGAGACGCCATCAGATCCATGTCTGGAATGCCCCATAATTGGGTCAACTGGGCAAACACCTCCGGGTGGAGTTCCCACTCCCCCGGATGAAAGGTCTGACGACTCAGATAATCCGCCTCCCAGTTTTCCACTCCTGGGATGTGGATCGCAGACAGGTGGTAGGAGTGATCCTCCGCCCATTTGATGATCTTGGTCACTTCTCTCATCGCCAGGGAACTCCTTGTTCCCCCCTGATGGTTGAAGTAAGCAACAGTCGTCATGTTGTCTGATTGGAATCTTATGAATCTGGCCTTTGCTAGTTGAGGCCAAGCCCGGAGAGCATTGAATATCGCTCTCAGTTCCAGGATGTTTATCGGGAGAAGAGACTCTTCCCGAGACCATAGACCCTGAGCTTTCAGGGAATCCCAGACCGCGCCCCAGCCTAATAGACTGGCGTCGGTCGTGACAATGACCCACTCTGGTCTGCGGAAGCTCATTCCCTGGGACAGGTGATCCTGAGTCAGCCACCAACGGAGTGAGTTTCTGGTCTTCTGATCTACTTGAATCACTGGAGACAAGTCTGTATAGTCCCCATTCCACTGTTTGAGTTGTAATGGTCTTAGATGAATTCGCGCAAAAGGAACTATGTCCATTGCTGCAACCATCTACCCTACTACTTCCATGCACTGAGCTATGGAAGGCCGTAGAACAGAGTGAAGAACTTGACAAGCGTTTAGAAGCTTTGACTCTCTGACATCTGTCAGGAAAATCTTCATTTCTAAAGAATCTATTATTGTTCCCAAGAAAGGGACTCTTGTTGACGGAGACGGGGAACTTTTTTCTATGTTCACCTACCACCCGTGAGATCTGAAAAAGGCTAGAACAATGTCTGTGTGAGCCTTTGTCTTTGAAAGAGACGACGCTTGAATTAGGATGTCGTCCAAGTAAGGTGCCACTGCAATGCCCCTGGGTCTTAGAACCGCTAGAAGGGACCCGAGCACCTTTGTGAAAATCCTTGGAGCAGTGGCTAGTCCGAATGGGAGAGCCACAATAGGTAATGTTTGTCCAGAAAGGCGAACCTTAGGAACTGATGATGATCTTTGTGGATAGGAATATGCAGATACGCATCCTTTAGATCCACGGTAGTCATAAATTGACCCTCCTGGATTGTAGGTAAAATCGTTCGAATAGTTTCCATTTTGAACGATGGCACTCTGAGAAATTTGTTTAGAATTTTTAAATCCAGAATTGGTCTGAAAGTTCCCTCTTTTTTTGGGAACTACAAACAGATTGTTCCACAGTTGGAACTGGGAGTATCACTCCCATCTTTAACAGGTCTTCTACACAATGTAAGAATGCCTGTCTCTTTACTTGGTTTGAAGATAAGTGAGACATGTGGAACCTTCCCCTTGGGGGTAGTTCCTTGAATTCTAGAAGATAACCCTGAGAGACTATTTCTAGTGCCCAGGGATCCTGAACATCTCTTGCCCAAGCCTGAGCAAAGAGAGAGAGTCTGCCCCCTACTAGATCCGGTTCTGGATCGGGGGCTACCTCTTCATGCTGTCTTGGTAGCATCAGCAGGTTTCTTGGCCTGTTTACCCTTGTTCCAGCCTTGCATTGATTTCCAAGCTGGTTTAGTCTGGGAAGCGTTACCCTCTTGTCTAGAGGCTGCCGAGTTGGAAGCCGGTCCGTAGTAATGCGCGGAGATGCTCTAATTTAAATTTAAATGTCACAACATCAGGTTCTGCCTGCTGAGAAATTCTTCCTGTATCAGAAATTTCCCCATCTGACAAACCCTCCCTCACTGCCACTTCAGATTGGTGTGAGGGTATGACAGAAAAATTATCATCAGCGCCCTCCTGCTCTACAGTGTTTAAAACAGAGCAATCGCGCTTTCTCTGAAATGCTGGCATTTTGGATAAAATATTAGCTATGGAGTTATCCATTACTGCCGTCAATTACTGCATAGTAACAAGCATTGGCGCGCTAGAAGTACTAGGGGTCGCCTGCGCGGGCATAACTGGTATAGACACAGAAGGAGATGATGTAGAACTATGTCTACTTCCTTCATCTGAGGAATCATCCTGGGCAACTTTACAATTTGTGACATTTCTGTCCTTACTTTTTTTTTGGACGCAATGGCACAATTATCACACTATATTTGAAGGGGGAACCACATTGGCTACCATACATACAGAACATGATCTATCTGAAGGTACAGACATGTTAAACAGGCTTAAACTGGTTAATAAAGCACAAAAACCGTTTTAAAACAAAACCGTTACTGTCTCTTTAAATGTTAAACAGGGCACACTTTATTACTGAATATGTGAAAAACTATGAAGGAATTATCCAATCTTTAAATCTTATAAATTTTCACCACAGTGTCTTAATACATTCAAAGTATTGCACCCCAATTTTCAAGCTGTTAACCCTTAAAATGTGGAAACCGGAGCCGTTTTTAATTTTAACCCCCTTACAGTCCCAGCCACAGCCTTTGCTGCAACTTCACCAATCCCAGGGGGGTATATGATACCAAATGAAGCCTTCTAGGAACGTTTTTAGTGGATTCCAGACCCTCACACATGCAGCTGCATTTACTGAACTCAAAATTAACTGCACAGTAATGGCGCGAAAATGAGGCTCTGCCTACTACAGAGAAAGGCCCTTCCTGACTGGGAAGGTGTCTTAACAAGTGCCTGGTGCTAAAAACGTTCCCCAATGTTATAAAAGTGTGAAATACAACTTCAAACTGCATATAATACTTAAATAAAGCAATCGATTTAGCCCCTAAAAGTGTCTACCAGTTTATAGCCCATAATAAGCCCTTTATTCTGTTTGAGACTAAGCTTACCGATCCCCATGAGGGGAAAATGACAGCCTTCCAGCATTACACAGTCTTGTTAGAAATATGGCTAGTCATACCTTGAGCAGAAAAGTCTGCAAACTGTTCCCCCCAACTGAAGTTATCTCATCTCAACAGTCCTATGTGGAAACAGCAAACGATTTTAGTAACTGTTCTCACAAACAGAAATCTTCATCTCTTTCTGTTTCAGAGTAAATAGTACATACCAGCACTATTTTAAAATAACAAACTCTTGATAGAAGAATAAAAAACTACAACTAAACACCACAAACTCCTCACCATCCCCGAGGAGATGCTACTTGTTCAGAGCGGCAAGGAGAATGACTGGGGGGGCGGAGCCTGGGAGGGACTATATGGACAGCTCTTGCTGTGTGCTCTCCTTGCCTTTCCCTGTGGAGGAGGAGAATATCCCACAAGTAATGGATGACACCGTGGACCGGACACACCAATGTTGGAGAAAAATAGTTAATGTAAAAAATATGTAGCAAGGTTAGTCTGGAGAAAAAATGTAAAAAAATAAAAAAGTGACAAAATGTATTGTAATATAGTATAGTTGCCATTATCTATTGCAGGTACTAATAATGTGTAAAATGTAAATCATAATAATTTAAGTGGTTGCAGTGGTTATTGAAAATAATGGTAAGGTGCACATAAAAAGTCACCTCTTTGGAAGAGGAGTATCTAATGAAGCTCTATACCAGCCCAGTTGTGGGAGGGGCAAAATGCACTGGCATTACTCTGGTGTAATGTTTGATTAACCACGAGCTTGATGAAACCAACAAGGACAGGGCTGGACTGAGAATAAAAAGCAGCCCTGGAAAAATTGTAGAAGACCAGCCCACCAGCCCTATAATCTGTCACAGTTATATATTGTTATTATTATCAGGTATTTGTAGAGCACTAACAGGTTCTGCAGCGCTAATATATATATATTTAGTGTGTGTGTAATATTTATATGTTTGTGTGTGCATATATATATATATTAGTATATATATATATATATATATATATATATATATATACATACATGCATATATATGTGTATATATATATATATATATATATATATATAATGTGTGTGTAATATTTATAGGTTTGTTTGTGTATATATATATATATATATATATATACATACATACGCACATAGGCCTCTAGTTATCAACGTGTCTACTTACCTGCCATCGCCGTCCCCAATACGCCCGCCTAAGCTCGCCTACCATCGCCGCTGCGGACCTGAATACGCTCTCCAAAGTTATCAATAAATCTGTCAAAAAGCCGCGCACCAAGTACGGGGCGATGAGCAGCGGACTGTGATAGTTATCACTCATCTGATCTCGCTGCTCTTCGGATTTTTGACAGCTTTATTGACAAGCTGTCACTAAGCACCCACACTAAACTACATTGTTCTACCACCAGAGCCCGTGGCATCACTAGGGGGGTGCGGGGGGTGCAGACCGCACCTGGGTGACACCCTCCAGGGGGTGACACCAAAAAAAAAAAATTAATTGTAACTTAGGCTAGGATTTATTTTACAGGTAATTTTGTATTTCTTTTAGCTAGGTAGTTATTAAATAGTTAATAACTATTTAATAACTATTCTAACTAGCTAAAATAAATACAAAGTTACCTGTAAAATAAATATAAATCCTAAAATAGCTACAATGTAATTATTAATTACATTGTAGCTATCTTAGGGTTTATTTTACAGGTAAGTAGTTTTAAATAGGAATAATTTATTTAAGTATAGTGTAGTGTTAGGTGTAATTGTAACTTAGGTTAGTTTTTATTTTACAGGTAAATTTGTCTTTATTTTAACTAGGTAGCTATTAAATAGTTAATAACTATTTAATAGCTATTGTACCTAGTTAAAATAAATTGAAAGTTGCCTGTAAAATAAAAATAAATCCTAAGATAGCTACAATATAATTATTATTTATTTTGTAGCTATATTAGGGTTTATTTTAAAGGTAAGTATTTAGTTTTAAATAGGATTAATTTAGTTAATAAGAGTTATAATAGTTAGATGTATTTAATTAATATTTAAGTTAGGGGGGTGTTAGGGTTAGGGTTAGACTTAGGTTTAGGGGTTAATAATTTTATTATAGTGGCGGCAGTGTAGGGGGGGCAGGATAGGGGTTAATAAATGTATTATAGGTGGCGGCGGTGTAGGGGGGGCAGGATAGAGGTTAATACATTTATTATAGTTGCGGCGGGGTCCGGGAGCGGCGGTTTAGGGGTTAACATATTTATTATAGTGGCGGCGGGGTCTGGGAGCGGCGGTTTAGGGGTTAACATATTTATTATAGTGTGGCGGGGTCCGGGAGCGGCGGTTTAGGGGTTAATCAGTTTATTAGAGTGGCGGTGGGCTCCGGGAGCGGCGGTTTAGGGGGTAATACATTTATTTAGTTGCGGCGGTGTAGGGGGGGACAGATTAGGGGTGTTTGGACTCGGGGTACATGTTAGGGTGTTAGGTGTAGACAGCTCCCATAGGAATCAATGGGATGTCGGGCAGCAGCGAACATGAACTTTCGCTATGGTCAGACTCCCATTGATTCCTATGGGATCCGTCGCCTCCAGGGCGGCGGATTGAAAACCAGGTACGCTGGGCCGGAAAAGTGCCGAGCGTACCTGCTAGTTTTTTATAACTAGCAAAAGTAGTCAGATTGTGCCGAACTTGTGTGCGGAACATCTGGAGTGACGTAAGAATCGATCTGTGTCGGACTGAGTCCGGCGGATCGAAGCTTACGTCACTAAATTCTACTTTTGCCGGTGTGTAGGGCTTGATAACTAAGGCGAATCAGCCTCGCCACAAATACGCTGCGGAATTCCAGCTTATTTGAGGTTGACGGCTTGATAACTAGAGGCCATAGTATATATATATATATATATATATATATATATATAAAAAAAAATATATATAAACATAAATATTACAAATATATGTATATATATGCACCAGATGTGTTGATGATCAAAGGGAGGGACAATGGTAGACAATAAATAAGCAGACATAAATTACTTAAGTCAGCAGCCCCCTCGTAGCCCATCCTGTTCTTACCATAATTTACTGGCCCTTCTGCCTGTGTAAGGCTGTCAGTGCTGCGCTCGGGAAGAGAGGAGGAGGGGGAGACTGCACTTGAAGAAGAGTTCACGCATCATGTCGTGTAGTGCAGTAACACAATCAGGCTTTTGTTTGTGGCAGGGGCACTTGCGGCGTCACTGCGAGCTGGTTCTGGACTCCTGATCTGTTCCTTTTGCTTCTCTTTTGCGCTATGACTTGGCTCCTGATGTTACCATTTGGGAACTGATCTTTGGCTTAAACCTGACTACCCCTTCTACCTAGTAATTTGCCTTCTGACTATACTCTGTGTTTTGTCTTTGACCTGCCTGTCCATTCTCCTTTTTGTGGGGGGTTTCTCAGTGCCTTTTTTTTATTACCAAATACTCAGTTACCATTACTATCAAAAGCACTAAGAAGTTTAACAAGTGCGGGTCAGAGAGTGCTGGAAATGCGTCAGACTGCAAGCTGTAAGCTGATTGAGCACTGAGACGGCGTCACTGCTGGCTGCACCTGCGGTGGCCGTGGCCGCTCCACTCCCAACCACCTCAGCTGCCTCAGTGTCACATTCGATCACATGCTTACCTCCATGTAATTCGGCAAATGCCAGCCTGAATGAGTGGCTGACTGGCTGTGGCTGAGCCTGTCAGTCTGTGTGTGCAGTCGCAGTGCTGCTTGCTGGTGGTTCTGCCGATGCGCTAGTGCGCTCTCTCACACAAACTGTTGCTTGCTGGCAAGTGGCAAATTGCCGCTCTACAGTCTCCACTGCAGCTGCCGGTCCACCGGAATTTTTTCCTGGTATCCCGGCAGCCCAATCTGGCCCTGTACAAGGAGCTGCACACACAGATAACTGATCCAGGCATAACCGGCAGGGATAAAGAAACCTCAACCGTATGGGCAGTGATTATAAGGTATCCTGTTCTCATGACAGCGGATGAGCTGTAAGCATACAAGTGGAAGCAGCGTTGTCTGCATTGTTTTGCAAAAGAAAGGAAAGTCCTGTTTACACTGACTCTTTAAAGTTGCAGTAACCCTGTGAAACTGGATAAGCATTTGCCTGCTTGCATTACCATAGTTTTGGAGGATTCTGGAGTTAACACTATGGGGCCGATTTATTATAGTGTGGACGGACATGATACGATGTAGCGTATCATGTCCGCCACCCATCGACAAATACGCTGTCAGCATTTATCATTGTACAAGCTTGTGCAATGCCGTCCCCTGCAGACTGGTGGTCAATCAGCAGGGGGTGTCAATCAGCCCGATCGTATAGGATTGGGCGGATTGATGTCCACAGCCTCAGAGCAGGTTTACCTGTTATGGAGCAGCGGTCTTTAGACTTCTGTTTTCGGTGAGCCAGAAGGCTCACACGGAAACAGGGGCATCAAGCTCCATTCGTGCCCAGTGACTCTGAGTGGACTGATATGTTTGCTACTTTGAGAGCGTGCTGTGGCACTATGTGCTCTCTGTAGCAATGATTCTAACCCTATATGTGTTTATGCATATGAATGTGTTTTTAGCTTTTACCTTGTTCTTACTAACAGCAATTGCTGTTATCTGTTGATACTTTGCTGCAATCTGCTAGGTTGATACACAGTATTATTGGTCTCTGTAATTAATCTGAAACATACAGAAGTGCACAAGTGAGATATACAAAAAATAAAAGCAATTTATTTAAATCTGGTGCAACCTGTGTCATACTTTAAGCGTTGATTTTATATCATAGCTTCTTTTCTTATATAATAATTTTTTACATTTATTTTTACACTCACTGGACACTTTCGGCTAGATTACGAGTTTTGTGGTAAGCTGAAAAAGCAGCGTTAACAGGTCCTAACTCTGCTTTTTCACTACCTCTGCTATTATGAGTCTTGCAGGTTTAGGGGCACCGCACACTTGTTTGGCCTTACTGCAAACCGACTTACGTAAACTTCGTAAACCCTTTTTCTATGGGACTTCCATAGCGCTGGTAATACGAGTCTGTCCTGGGAGGCCAAAAAGTGAGCGGTACACCCTATACCGCCAAGATTCCTAAAGCATTCTAAAGTCAGTAGTTCTGAGTTTTACACTACAACGCCGTAGCATAAAACTCATAACTAAAGTGCTAAAAAGTACACTAACACCCATAAACTACCTATTAACCCCTAAACCGAGGCCCTCCCGCATCGCAAACACTATAATACAATTTTTAACCCCTAATTTGCCGCTCCGGACATCGCTGCCACTAGAATAAACATATTAACCCCTAAACCGCCGCACTCCCACCTCGCAAACACTAGTTAAATATTAGTAACCCCTATTCTGCCACCCCTAACATCACCGCCACCTACATTATACTTATTAACTCCTAATCTTCCGCTCCGGACATCGCCGCAACCTACATTATATTTATTAACCCCTAATCTAATGCCCCCAACATCGCCGACACCTACCTACATTTATTAACCCCTAATCTTCTGTCCCCAACGTTGCCGCAACTATTCTAAATTTATTAACCTTTTAAACTTAAGTATAACCCTAACACCCCTAACTTAAATATAATTTAAATAAATCTAAATAAAATTCCTATCATTAACTAAATTATTCCTATTTAAAACTAAATACTTACCTATAAAATAAACCCTAAGCTAGCTACAAAATAACTAATAGTTACATTGTATCTAGCTTAGGGTTTATTTTTATTTTACAGGCAAGTTATTTTAACTAGGTAGAATAGTTACTAAATAGTTATTAACTATTTAATAACTACCTAGCTAAAATAAATACAAATTTACCTGTAAAATAAAACCTAACCTAAGTTACACTAACACCTAACCTAACCCTACAATTAAATAAATTACCTACATTAAATACAATTAAATAAATTAAATTAAATTAGCTAAATCACAAAAATAAAAAAACACTAAATTACAGAAAATAAAAAACAAATTACAAGATATTTAAAGTAATTACACCTAATCTAATAGCCCTATCAAAGTAAAAAAGCCGGCGTTGTGGGCGGCAGATTAGGGGTTAATAAGTGTAGGTAGGTTGCAGCGACATTGGGGACGGCAGATTAGGGGTTAATAAGTATAATGTAGGTGGCGGCAGTGTCCAGAGCGGCAGATTAGGGGTTAATAAGAATAATGTAGGTGTCGGCGATGTCGGGGGCGGAAGATTAGGGGTTAATAAGTATAAGATTCGGGGTGTTTAGACTCAGGGTTCATGTTAGGGTGTTAGGTGTAAACATAACTTTTATTTCCCCATAGGAATCAATGGGGCTGCGTTACTGAGATTTACGCTGCTTTATTGCAGGTGTTAGACTTTTTCTCAGCCAGCTCTCCCCATTGATGTCTATGGGGAAATAGTGCACGAGCACGTATGACCAGCTCACTGCTGACTTATGCAGCACTGGTATTGGCGTGCGGTATGGAGCAAAATTTTGCTCCACGCTCACTTCTTGCCTTTAAACGCCGGGTTTGTAAAAACCTGTAATACCAGCGCTGCAGGTAAGTGAGCAGTGAGAAAAAAACGGCTCGTTAGCACCGCACAGCTCCTAACGCAAAACTCGTAATCTCGCCGTTTATTAGGTACACCTTGCTAGTACCTGGTTGGACCCCCTTTTGCCTTCAGAACTGCCTTAATTCTTCGTGGCATAGATTCAACAAGGTGTTGGAAACATTCCTCAGACAATTTGGTCCATATTGATATGATAGCATCACGCAGTTGCTGCAGATTTGTCGGCTGCAGATCCATGATGCAAATCTCCCATTCCACCACATCCCAAAGGTGCTCTATTGGATTGAGATCTGGTGACTGTGAATGCCAGTTTGAGATGATTTGAGCTTTGTGACATGGTGCATTATCCTGCTTGAAGTATCCATCAAAAGATGAGTACACTGCTGTCATAAAGGGATGGACATGGTCAGCATTAATACTCAGGTAGGCCATGGTGTTTAAAAGATGCTCAATTAGTACTAAGGGGCCCAAAGTGTGCCAAGAAAATATGCCCCACACCATTACGCCACCACCACCAGCCTGAACCGTTGATACAAGGCAGGATGGATCCATGCTTTCATGTTGTTTATGCCAAATTCTGACCCCTACCATCTGAAATCGAGACTCATCAGAGTGAGCCTGTGCGAATTGTAGCCTCAGTTTCCTGTTCTTAGCAGACAGGAGTGGCACCCGGTGTTGTCTTCTGCTGCTGTAGCCCATCTGCTTCAAGGTTTGATGTGTTGTGCATTCAGAGATGGTATTCTGCATACCTTAGCTGTAATGAGTGGTTATTTGAGTTACTGTTGCCTTTCTATCATCTCGAACCAGTCTTTCTATTCTCCTCTGACCTCAACAAGGCATTTTCGTCCACACAACTACCGCTCACTGAATATTTTCTTTTTTTTTTTGGACCATTCTCTGTAAACCCTAGAGATGGTTGTGTGTGAAAATCCCAGTAGATCAGCAGTTTTGGAAATACTCAGACCAGCCCATCTGGCACCAACAACCAAGCCACGTTCAAAGTCACTTAAATCTTCTTTCTTCCCCATTCTGATGCTCGGTTTGAACTTCAGCAAGTCGTCTTCACCACGTCTAGTTGCCTAAATGCATTGAGTTGCTGCCATGTGATTGGCTGATTAGCAATCTGTGTTACCAAGCAATTGAAAAGGTGTACCTAATAAAGGGGCTGGTGAGTGTGTATATATATATATATATATATATATATATATATATATATATGTGCATACATATGTATTTATGTATTTATATGTGTTTATTTGTATTTGCAGACATATATACACATATAAACACATAAATACATATGTTTACATATATAAACATATATAGAAATGCATTGAAGCCCTTTGCTTTCAAGTAGATAAAAACATGTAAAAGTGTATTTTATGATAGTATATTTATAATATTTAATAAAGTGTTTAATTGTGAATTTACTGTAAATATTTCACATTCCAATGTTCTGCACATAGCAGAATATGTTCTAAGTGTTTTTAATAGAGATTCCTATATATATCTGTATATATCTATACCTATACAGTATATAATTATATATATATATATATATATATATATATATATATATATATATATATATAGGTATAGATAGATAGATATATATATTGTAACAAAATACTATCAGATATATGTAGAAATATGTATTTATGAATAAATAGAACATATTAATATTTTCATGTTGGGTTAGCACACTTGAGAGTTTGAGTTTGCACGCGAGTATTGTGTTTTCCCCCCACTTTTTTCTCTCCATTGACTATGGGGAATACGTTAACACAATTGCAATAATCTAACTTCGTTTTTTGCGCACATTGGGTTACTGCGCAAGCAAAACATTTTTTCTTTAAACTAATATGAGAGCTACCTGACGCTTGCAAAAAGCTTAATTTTAGCGAAAATAGCCTGCGAGCGGAAGCATTAAATCCCACTCTACTTTCATTCTTGCCCTTAGTCTGAGTGTTTGACATTAATTTGATCTGTTCACACTGCATTTCAAGGATAGATTTCAGTCACAGCAGCAAATTTGGATATGTGTGGTTATTTAGAACTTACACGCTTCGCTGTTTACTTACGCTTGACTGTGATGTGAGCCTATTGACTGCGCTTATGCCAGTGTGTAATATCTAAGAATCAGTTTGGAGAACTTTGTGCAGTTTATAACTTCCACCAAATAAAAAAGATGAGAGATGACTTTGATATGCGTGTGTAAAAATATGAAACAAGACTAAAGACACATGCTCGATGCATTAAAGGGACATGAAACCCACATTTTTTCTTTCATGATTTAGAAAGAGAATGCAATTTTAAACATCTTTCTAATTTACTTCTATTATCTAATTTGTTTTATTCTCTTGATATTCTTTGCTGAAAAGCATATCTAGATATGCTCAATAGCTGCTGATTGGTTGCTGCACATAGAAGCCTTGTGTGATTGGCTCACCCATGTGCATTGCTTTTTCTTCATCTAAGGATATCTAAAAAATTAAGCAAAATAAATAATAGAAGTAAATTGTAATGTTGTTTAAATTTGTATTCTCTACCTGAATCATGAAAGAAAGATTTTGGGTTTAGTGGCCCTTTAACTGCTGGAATATTGTGCATCTCATAACTTCTGAAAAGGGGATTATCTTTGTGTGTGTAAGTAGTATATGAAACATGACCAAGACACACGCTTGATGCTTTAATCCTTGCATGTGCCACTGATTTGTGCTATTGCTGCTATATTTATGCGGCTATGCCTGTATATTTTGTGTATTGATTGATGGTATTTTGTGAATTAGGGTGACTGTATAACTTTTAACTAAGGCAGCATATTCCTACCTGTGTTCTGGTGGGATTGCCCTCTGGTTTTGGTCGCAGACAACCTTTACTCATACTCATTACCTACCTGGCTGCTGTTTTATATCTAGTGATGTGAAATGTTTTTATGTATTTTGATATTTTGGTACTTTTTTAAATTCATTTGGTAAGAACTCATGGTTGGGGGACATTTTGTGATTTGTTTCTATTAAGTTGATTTATGAATTTATAGATAAAAAAAATGCTTGATTCTCTTTCTTCTTGTGGGGCAATAATTATTTTATTTTGTCTCCAGTCTTTCTTTGTTATTTTGGTGAATAAATGAAAAGGAGGATCTGCACTGATTGAATTGAATAAATATGTTTTTGAGTATAATTACATTTTCTCTATATTTAATAAAAATTTCCCTTCATGTATGCGAAAGTTAGTTGGCCAAATCATCAACCCTGGAACTGGCGCTCAGTATCGGCTTTCAACTTCCTAAACAGATGATGCTCAGCTTTGTATCCAGACCATCCCTGAGATGTTCACAGTTTTATATATGCAGCCAATGCCGCCATGTTTCAGTAGATAAATATGGAGGGGTATAAGAGTGTGTTTCTCTTGAGACCTGCACCTGTGTTGACTAGAAGCATACATGATACACAAATGTGAGAAAAATAATATATTTCAGTTTGTGTAAAAGCTATATCCAGAGTATCAAGTGAACCTGAGATATTCTAATAATCTACATAAAGCAAATTATAGGAATGTAGCAATTTAAAATAATCTCCAAACAAAAAGATGAAGTGAAGTTTAAAAAAAAACCTGCAAATGAAATGGAATGAGTATGAATACCTGCATACTGTTAAGCTATATTAAAGTTGGTTACTAATTTATTAATAAATTAAAATATACATAATAACAAATGTGCCAGTCACTGAGAACTGGCTTATGATCAAAGTAATTGATTTAGTTGTCCAAATCATGAACACTGGCGCCCTGAGATGTAGCTAATAGGGAAAAGTTTAGCGAAGCCATTATCTTTTTACATTTACCTTTGACCTTACTTAATATTTAGCTGGTAGCACATTGTGGCATGGACAGAGTATGATGAGTACACTGAGTCTTATACTGCGTGGGTCACAAATGAATTCAGACAGGTGATCCATTTTTATGCAGTATGTACTTTTTTTGGTGTTTCTCAAATCAATATCCATATTGTCAAACATTCTCCTCAACTTCCTAATTTTTTTTAATGTTCCAAAACAACATTTTTATGAAATATAATTTGTAACTTCCATCTGTAATAAATGGTCACTTACACAGAAAAAAAAAAGACGTCAAAGAGACAACTTGTATAACTAATCCTTTCATGAAATAGTTTCTGACAGTTACAACATCTGTCCAAGAAAGTGGAGTGTCATGCACATTCAGAGTGGACTTTAGTAAAGCATTATTAAACTGTCAAATCAGTTTGACTCATATCCATCAGATGCTCAAAATAAGTGAACATTGCTCCACCATCAATATCATTTACAGACTACCCCCCCCCCCCAAATTCCACAATGTTATTAAATATTTTTCAACATTAATTATAACAATTATTTTAATGGGTAATATCAATATTTAAAGAGCCAATCTAATGTTTTACTTGTATTTTCTATTGCTTCTAGTCCATAAAACTGATCATCTGCATTATTTCTCCATAAAAAGTAATTATAGTGTCAGCAACAACACAACTGAACACACAGTCAAGTAGGTAAGATACTGAGCTTAATGAATAAAGAACATATGACCAGAGAACTGCTGAGCACTACATTTCACAATGATTAAACATGTGTAGCATCCCCTTGTATCATCATTTTGTGAAGAAAGCTCATCAGTCCTATCTGTGTGAACAGCTCACAGCACGCCATCTGTAGAGCAATGAAGTAAACGTAACAATTTTTTGCAGGTAAAGTTACGGCCTTCCACCAAAAATTATGGCCTTCCACCAAAGAGCCCCTTATTCCCTAACTCCAGCATTCTTTTGAATTCATTAAACATTCCCTCCTTATATAACCTAATTACTATCATAATCAGCATTCATCCTAATTCAAGCATTTACCTTATGCATTTACAACAAAATCACATTCTACATTATATAAGCCCTTAATATACACGTTTAGCATTACAGGTGTTGGTCTTGATTTATTAGCTGGGTTTTTAGCGCTGTGTGAGTGAGCTTATGTACGGATGTTCATGTGTCAGAAATTGCCTTTTTTCTCTAAGTTTTATTTCTGGTGCCCCTTCATGTGTTTGCTTTATGTTTACTGTTTGCTTATATATGAATAGGTTTTTATGTGCATATTTTGGAAAGTTTGCTATTTACAGCAAAATCACTATCTGCTAATTCTGCTGTGCTGTGACTACTACACAAGTAAAGTAGCCTTATGCTGAGTGATGTGTTAATCAGATTTAGGCAGTGAGTCATTGTTCTAAGTGTTCCTGTTTACAGCAGGGTGATTAAAAAAAGATTTGGAAAAAAACGGACAAACCAAAGGATGAATAATTAGACTTGGTTATGGTTGTAGCATTTCAAACCTGATATTTTAAATGTATTAATGTGAGTAATAATTGGCATGTTTATCACTGTTCTTAACATTCAACTTCCCATGGAACATTGCTGAAAACATGCTCATAAGAATATCTACCAGGCACAGCCAGCTGTAATTCCTGATTTTTGTAAGTTGGTGAAACAAAAAGACTTCATATATGTATGTCCCTTTTAGTTTATATTTTTAAAGATTTTCCTAACAGTTAAAGTCACCATGAGCTTTTAATAAACTCCTGTGTCTCTAATGCCACTGTAAAAGAAGAGCCTGCTGCCTGTCACTATTATGCTCCGCCTACTTCCTCTCGTGATAAGACAGGAGTACTTATTATTTACCAGTGACTTCAGTGTTTCTCTATCTGCCCCCCACAATTTACTAGATTACAAGTGGAGCGCAAAAATATGAATGCCATTAAGTGCTAATACCGCTCAAGTTAAATTTTATGCACATAAAGAACGCATACATAAACATATACATACACACATACCAACACACACACAAACACACACATATATATATATACAAAGTATCTCACAAAAGTAAGTACACCCCTCACATTATTGTAAATATTTTATTATATCTTTTCATGTGACAATGTAAAGTAGTGAGTGTACAGCCTGTATAATCGCATACATTTGCTATCCCCTTAAATTAACTCAACAAAACAGCCATTAATGTCTAAACCATTGGCAACAAAAGTAAGTACACCCCTAAGTGGAAATGTCTAAATTTGGGCCCAAAGTGTCAATATTTTGTGTGGCCACCATTATTTTCCAGCACTGCCTTAACCCTCTTGGGTATGGAGTTCACCAGAGCTTCACAGGCTGCCACTGGAGTCCTCTTCCACTCTTCCATGATGACATCACAGAGCTGGTGGATGTTAAAGACCTTGCGCTCCCCCACCTTCCAATTGAGGATGCCCCACAGATGCTCAATAGGGTTTAGGTCTGGAGACATGCTTGGCCAGTCCATCACACCCTCAGCTTCTTTAGCAAGGCAGTGGTTGTCTTGGAGGTGTGTTTGGGGTCATTATAATGTTGGAATACTGCCCTGCGGCCCAGTGTCCAAAGGGAGGGGATCGTGCTCTGCTTCCGTATGTCACAGTACATGTTGGCATTCATGGTTCCCTAAATGAACTGTAGCTCCCCAGTGCTGGCAGCACTCATGCAGGCCCAGATCATGACACTCCAACCACCATGCTTGACTGTAGGCAAGACACACTTGTCTTTGTACTCCTTACCTGGTTGCCACCACACACACTTGACAACATCTGAACCAAATACGTTTATCTTGGTCTCATCGGGCCACATAACGTGGTTCCAGTAATCCATGTCCTTAGTCTGCTTGTCTTCAGCAAAGTTTTTGCTGGCTTTCTTGTGCATCATCTTTAGAAGAGGCTTCCTTCTGGGATGACAGCCATGCAGACCAATTTGATGCAGTGTGTGGCGTATGGACTGAGCACTGGCAGGCTGACCCCCCCCCCACCCCTTCAACCTCTGCAGCAATGCTGGCAGCACTCATATGTCTATTTCCCAAAGACAACCTCTGGATATGACGCTGAGCACGTGCACTCAATTTCTTTGGTCGACTGTGGCGAGGCCTGTTCTGAGTGGAACCTGTCCTGTGAAACCTCTGTATGGTCTTCCCCACCATGCTCCTGCAGCCCAGTTTCAGGGTCTTGGCAATCTTCTTATAGCCTAGGCCATCTTTATGTAGAGCAACAATTCTTTTTTTCAGATCCTCAGAGAGTTCTTTGCCATGAGGTGCCATGTTGAACTTCCAGTGACCAGTATGAGGAGTGTGAGAGCGATAACACCAAATTTAACATACCTGCTCCCCATTCACACCTGAGACCTTGTAACACTAATGAGTCACATGACACTGGGGAGGAAAAATGGCTAATTGGGCCCAATTTGGACATACTTTTGTTGCCAACGGTTTAGACATTAATGGCTGTGTGTTGAGTTATTTTGAGGGGACAGCAAATTTACACTGTTATACAGGCTGTACACTCACTACTTTGTAGCAAAGTGTCATTTCTTCAGTGTTATCACATAAAAAGATATAATAAAATATTTACAAAAATGTGGGGGGTGTACTCACTTTGTGAGATACTGTATGTATATATATATATATATATATATATATATATATATATATGCATCCCCTTATAATATTATTTTATATTTAATAATAAATATATTTTACATTTAATATGTATCATCATATGAGTGATATACTTTATTTTAATATGTTTTACGGGTGTTTTATCATACTTTTATTCTAGCCCTAACACTTTACTTTGATCTCAACTCCTACTAATTTTTTTCTTGTACTCTAGTGCAACTTGTTATATAAGTGAGGTTTAGCGAGGCTACACTATCCATTGAAAGTATAGGGTGCGCTAAAGAGTTTAACCATTGTGCACTATTCTGAGCATGGGCCTGTGATATTGTGCACCCTGCACTATCCATAGGCTTCACTTGTAATTTGGGCCAATAGTACTCAACCCTATGGAGGAGGCTAAGAAACGATTTGCTATGCTTTGTATTGGTGCTATTTGCTAAATTTTGTTTTCTGCAGATAATTTGGACAAATTATAAGATGCTTAAGTATGACATGCCTTAGAGTTCCTTATTTTCAATAGGAATTTAAAGAGAAAGGTCTCAGGACTCTCGGGGCCCCTCAAAGTCAGATTTTTCTATTATGGACCTCCTCAACCATTTATTGTTTTTCTTCACAATATGTCGTTCTGCCTAGAAAACTAGATCTTCCTCTGGTTCTGAATATGCAGTACCTCTTACACTACTTCTATGCCTCAGTCTTCTTATTATTTAGGGCAAACAAGTTTAAGGAGGCAAATTAACAATGCATGCGCTGTCTGCATTTAACATTGCACACACAGTTCTAGTGAACTGCTTGTGCAATGCTGCCCCCTGCAGATTTGTGGACAATTGGTTGCTAGCAGGGGGTGTCAATCAACGCGATCATATAGGATTGAGCGGATTGATGTCCGCAGCCTCAGAGCAGGCGGACCAGTTAAGGAGCAGCGGTCTTAAGACCTCTGCTTTATAACTGCTGTTTCCGGGAAGCCTGAAGGCTCGCACGGAAACAGATGCATTGGGGCCGGTTGACGGTTTGTTAAATCGGCCTCTGAGAGTTATATATCTCGTTTGTCATTGTAAACAAGCTTGGTAAACACTATTCTTTTCTTTCTTAATCTTAAAGAAGAAATTATGAGTCTGAATGCTCTGTTTAGGAAAGGTAATTTTATTCCAGTTCTGGACTGTTCAAGGGCCTCAGTTCCATGATTCACGTTTGTTCAACAAATTGCTTGGCTGTTCCAAGTATGATGACTGCTGTTGTAGAAGTGATTCCTTTTGTTGCCTTTTTAACATGAGATTGTTAGAGCTATGCTCTCTGGTCCAATGGAACCATAACTCCAAAGATTTGCCCAAAGGATCTATCAGACTCTCTTTCAGTTTTGAGGTGAAACAGATTAACAAGTCAGTGTTTTAAGGTATGATTAGGGTTTAGTTTAGAATCATCTTCATACTTTATCATTTTCTGGAATTTTAGTAAAAAAATGTTTGTTGTACCCCTGTACTGTGCCATGTGAGTCCTGTAGCTTTATGATGATTTATTATAAAGAATGATATGCAATGCATTGCTTCTAATGGTGAAACCTAACATTAACTTGTAAAGTAGGGATTATGTGAGTGTCATTAATTTAAAGGGACATGAAACCCACACATTTTCTTTCCAAATTTAGATAGAGCATACCATTTTAAACAACTTTCCAGTTTACTTCTATTATCAAATTTGCTTAATTTTTTTGGTATCATTTGTTGAAGGAGCAGCAATGCACTACTGGTTTATAACTGAACACATGGGTGAGCCAATGACAATCAGTATATATATGCAGTCACCAATCAGCAGCTATAACCTAGGTTCTTTGCTGCTCCTGAGCTTACCTTTCAGCACAGAATAACAAGAGAAGGAAGCAAATAAATAAAAGTAAATTTGAAAGTTGTTTAAAATTGCATGCTCTGTCTAAATCATGAAAGAAAATATTTAGGCTTCATACTTTAGCCTTTGAAAATAAAAATGAATAACTAAACTGCAAATGCAGTGAGTATTGTTGGCATGGGAAATTACTATTGAGCTATAATGTGCTTTGTCATGTTATATTATTTTGTTAGAGGTGAGCGGACCATCCATAGCCCATTCTTAACAGAGATACTGAAAGCAGTAAATCAGACATGTTTGTTGCAATTTGCACATGGAAATATATTTTGAGAAACAATGATCTTGTTTACCAGACAAAAAATAACCTATTCAAGATGTGGGTGTAGGATTTATGACACAGTTGTTAAGATGACAGAACTCTTTTGTTAAGTGCTGGCAGATATATGACATTTTTATAACCCCGTAACTGCCAGAAAGTAAAATAACTCATTACAGTAAAATATGTTACAATATGTTACTTTTATGTCAGTGAAGAGTTAAAGATCTGTGATTTTGTCTCCTAAGACACCTCAAGTATAGGAGGATGTTCTAGTGTAAGTACGTTTTAAACATTTACAGATGTTTTAATGATTATACATGGATTCCGTTTGAAAGGCAGCATACAGTGTGCAGCAACCCCATTCATTTTGTTTGTTTAGGTTGGTCCAAGAAAAATAGACTTGTATTACATTAGCAGCACATTTTCCTTCTACTGGAACTTTCTGTTCTTTTCCAAGATTTGGAGACCATTTTAATTCATTTTATTTGTTTAGACTGATCAGACTTACTCAAGTCTAATGACTTCCCTTTTCTAATAGGGAAAGTATATTTTTGTTAACTAGCAATGTATTAATTCTTTTAACCCCTTAATGACAAAGATATATAACAGTTTCTGTGCTTAAATGGCACAAGCTATTTTTGCATTTTTTCTCACTATTGGTTTCACCTTAAGGGGGTGAATTCTCAAGCTGAGGCAGACAGGGGCACACATACGTGCCCCTGTCTGCCGCAGCTCACCTCTGGTGGGCGGAATTCTCCTGATGGAATTCAGCATTGCACACAAGCGCTATTTTGCATTCATCCCCCCCCCCCCGCGCACAGGGCAGGAGCTGTCAATCGCTCCGTTCGAACAAGACCGGGGAGATTGAAATTCGCCACCTAAGAGGTGACAAAAGGGTACGGAAGCTACGGTAATGACCGCTGCTAGTTAAATATGGTGTGCGGGTTCTCTTGTGAGAACTTGTAGTCGTAGGCAGGCGAAAGCCTGCCGAAGAGGTTAATAAATCGACCCCTAATTGTCCACTCTCTTAAGTGCACCCATTCATTTTATACACTTTTTTAAAATATACAAACAGGCTTTTCTAGTGATAACCTATATGGTATATAAAATAACAATAAATAGGAATTTAATACTAAAAAATGGGGGTGGACATGATTCTGATCCCTTTACTTTCAACTTGTAATAAATAGCACTCTACTATAGCCGTAAACAGCTATTTCACAATTCACAGCACAGAATTGCTTATTTTATAAAGCATTAAAAAGCTAAACTGCAGTTAATGATGAATCTTTATAAAACAAAAAAAAAAAATTTTTCATTAATTTATGTTAAATTAAACAATGAAAATACTGTATTACATTTCAGCTTTTCTGTGTCTCAGGAGGATACACATGGAAAAAATATCTCTTGCAGACTTTTGTTTTACTGTTAAAATTGTTTGTGTGTTTCTGCTCCCATGGTCAATGTATCCTGGCAATGAGCCTGGTCATAGTGCCAGACTTTCCGAAATCCCTTTCCCAAAGCTTTATCTTGTGACAAACATAATATGTGCTAATTCTTAGCAAAATAACATGGCTACATTTGTGAGTATTCTAGAACAGCGCTTAAACAATTATGGGATTGCGGTTCTATCTTAGATAATCATGATCACATTATATTTAGGAGAATCAATAACCCCATTTTTATAAACATAAAAACATTGATTTTGATGACAGATGGATGAACCAGTCATCCATCTATTTTTTTTATTTTTTATAAACCTATCTGGTTAGCCTTGAACATTTCCTATACATTATCTGCTACCTCTTCCATATATCTAATGTATTTTCTATGAACTTAAATACTTTTAATGCTATTGTTCTACTAGAACATGGACAAGTAGTGTGACTAGTATATAATAATTACAGTCTTAAAGGGACACTGTATGTGTTTCAAATAACATGTTTTACCTACTACAAATTATTAAATGTATGGGAAATTGTTCCCTTATGTCTGTTTTTTTATTTTGAATAACTGGTTTTACGCATTAAAATTGTCACCTTTTGTTCTCAAGGACATTCCCTTGAAAATGGGCTGAGCCTGCAGGTAAAGCAGACCTGCTAATTTTACCTATTTCTCTAAACATGGTTAGGTAATGAAATACTAATTACTGCTGGGCATAAACAGCTATTTCAGATACAAAAATGTCTCTCTCTTCTGTCCCCAGGGAGATTAATTAGTGTTGTTGTCTCCTGTTTACTTAGCTTTTCAACAAATAATATGTTTCTACAGACAAATGCAGACAAATAATGAAATAAAGGTAAATGACTTGTTGCAAACAATGACATACACTTCAGAAAGTAAACTGGACCATTAAAGGGACATTCAAGTCAAAATTAAACTTTCATGATTCAGATAGAACAGCAATTTTAAACAATTTTCCAATGTGCTTCCACTAACAAAATGTGCACATTCTTTTTATATTTACACTTTTTGAGTAACCAGCTCCTACTGAGCATGTACAAGAATTTACAGAATAAACGTAAATGCATTTGTGATTGGCTGATGGCTGTCACATGATACAGTATTTACCGGTCCTTAAAGAACACATTAAAAGGCAGTACAATGTCCCTTTAAAGGGACACTGAACCCACGTTTTTAATTTTGTGATTCAGATAGAGCAGGCAATTTTAAGCAACTTTCTAATTTACTCCTATTATCAATTTTTCTTCGTTCTTGTGCTATCTTTATTTGAAAAAGAAGGCATCTAAGCTAAAGAGCCAGACAATTTTTGGTTCAAACCCCTGGACAGCACTTGTTTATTGGTGCTGCCCAATCAACAGGGACAACCCAGGTTGTGAACCAAAAATGGGCCGGCTTCTAAACTTACATTCTTGCTTTTCAAATAAAGATAGCAAGAGAATGAATAAAATTTGATAATAGGACTAAATTAGAAAGTTGCTTAAAATTGGATGCTCTATCTGAATCATGAAAGAAAAAAAATGTGGGTTCTGTGTTCCTTTAAGTGTTTCCTCAAAAGATAGGGGAATGTTAGATTTAGGTTTCTTAGGCGACAGCCTAGGGATACATTCACAGAGGAGTATGGCTCACCTCTTTCTACTGAACTCTCTTTTTAGGGAGTAAACTAGAATATGGAGCTTCATGTGCTGTAAGTCTGCTCCACACTGTCTAGCTATCTCAACAGCCACTAGTGACTTTGTACTTGGTTTAAGAATGTGCAAAAGATCACAGTATATATGTACTGTATATGCGTTTTGTGATTAGCTGATGGCTGTCACATGATATAGGGGGCACGAAAAATGGAAGTAACTGAAATCTGTTAGAAAAAAAACCTATTACTCATTGGAAATTCCAACTTAGTGTTATTGCATTGTGTTTTATTATGAATTTGTTGATTTTGCAAGCATACTTTATTTAATAAACCTTTAATGTTTAATGTCACTTTAATATTATATAAAGCCAGCTATGGATATAACAGAAAGTCATTCTGTTTCATGGATATTCTGTATCTGCATTTGTGTGTATTGTGGTAAAAACCTGTTTCTGCTTATTCTATAAATGACAGTTAATCAAAAATAGTCATTTTACTGAGTAGTAACCACAATGAAAAAATGTGCAATGTTATGCATCACTATATTTTGTATTATATACAGATTCAGTGCTTGCCTGCAGACGTTAACTAGTCTGTACCCACTTCCTTCCAGAAAAAAAAATGAAGCAAAACTGGAAGACAATTACACTTTTCATGCTGTGGCTGGCTATCAAGGCTACATTTATAAAATGTAAACATATATTAAAGCATTTTACAAAGTTTATAATTATAAAATATATGTAAGCTTACCATGAGAAAATACTGAAAAGTAAAATGCATGTTAACCATTTAAAAAATGCACTCATTTGTAACTGCCGCTCACTGTAACACAGATTTGGGTTGTATTGCCTGATATTGGGTTGTGGTAAGAGAACAGCACTGAACACTTCCTACCAACCAAATATGTGAAGTAACAACTGACTTATTGCAGTTTCTGTGCTGCAGCTTGATTCAGTCATATTAATTGTAAATCTCTATGAGAAGCAAATATTTCCATTCAAACACCCCTTCCTGTCACAGGCATGTACAGGAAACCATATCTATATAAAGCTCTCCTATTGTAAGGGAATCATTTGCCATTGTTTTCCCTGTTTTTTTTTTTTCAAGATAAAAGTGCACTGTTTTCTTGTTAGTTCTTTTGCTCTCCATTTTCTATACGGATAAAAGACCTCTTGATCTCTGCTGAAAAGATAAAAAAAGCAGCTCACTGTCAGAGCTCAGCTGTCAATTTATACTGAAACAGTGTGACACACTGTTTGAAGTCTGTTCTCCAGAACATTCTATGACCGTCACATTATGAAGCAAAAGATCAGAATGGGCAAATCTGTACAATAACCTTACAAAAACTAAATTTAATAATATTTTATCTTTAATTATTTACTGTATTTTCTAAAATCAGATTATTTGAAAAATGCAAAAAAGATTATAATTATCAAAAGTGTGTGTGAATTATATATATATATATATATATATATATATATATACATATACATATACATATACATACACATACACATTTTAATGAGTCTGCAACTATAGATTATTTTTAATGTTTTAGAACAACAAAAAGTTTCAGATATTCCTGTATCATTGTATCCTCAATAGGTTAACAAATGTTAAACACAAGTAACATTCCGCTAAAAGATCAAATATAAATGAAAAGAAGATAGAAACACATTTTGTATATTAAATTCTGTTTCTTTCTGTGACTATCATATATGTAAATAAATACAGTAATAGGTCATATGTAACTATCAGATACTACAATCCTCTCCATTGAAGCAGGGAAGAACACCATATTTTCTTTATTTTATTTTTTTATTTACTGAACAAATTGCATTTTTTTACTTGTATGCAGTGAATTTGATCACTTTTTCTATGAGCCCACTGTGCAATGATGCCCACAGGCACATATGCAACATTTCCTTATTGCATTTGTTGTGTATCATCACTGTGTATTAATGCTCCTTTTTCACTTCCTGACTACTCATGGAGATATAGCCAGTGAAGCTATTTAGAAACCAAGATGACATTGAAGTGATTAAAGATGAACTTTTTTCTGGGAATAATCTCACATTTCTTCTGATGATTCAAAATTAAAAGTAAACTAAAGTGAATGTAAAATTGAAATGAAAAGTTTATGATTCAGATAGAGCTTGCAATAGTAAACAAATTTCCTTTTTTCCTTATGCTATCAAATTTACTTTGTACTCTTCGTATCCTTTGTTGAAGAGTAAACCTAGATAGGCTGATAGGAGCTTAGGAGTGTGCACAGGTCTTTAGCATTCTATTGCAGCAGTTTTTGCAACTATGTATAACATCGCTATTAACATTGTTGCAAACATTGCTGCCAGATGGCTAAAGATGTGCTAGAGCTCACCTAAGATTATTCTTTAACAAATGATACCAAGAGCACTTATCAAAATTGATAACAGACCTAATTTTGAAAGATGCCTTTAAGTGATATTAAACCCAAATTTTTTCTTTCATAATTCAGACAGAGCGCACAATTTAATTTTTTTTTTATAATTTACTTCTATGTTTAAAATTTGCTTTGCTTTCTTAGTATCCTTTTTTGAAGGAGCAGAAATGCACTACTGGGAGCTAGCTGAGCACATCGGGTGAGCCAATAACATGAGGCATATATGTACAGTCACCAATAGGCAGCTAGCTCCCAGTAGTGCATTATTCTTTTCAACACAGCATACCAAGGGAATGAGTAAATTAGATAACAGAATTAAATTGGAAAGTTGTTTAAAATGTCACGTCGAAATCATAAAAGAAAACATTTGGGTTTCATGCCCCTTTAAAACCCAGCCTCTTTCTAATCCATTTAAGTTTAATTTTGACTTTACTGCCTATTTAAAGAGATGTTTATAAAAAATGTTTAGTTATGCATAATAAAAACAACTTTGCAATATATTGTCCTTGTTTATTTTGCCCCCATTTCATGTAATTTAGCACTGAAAAGTGAACAATTTCTATTTCTAAGAACTTGAAAAAAAAACTGCTGAATTTTCCAGGCTAATTAAGCTTTTTCATTCGTACGTTTTTTTGGTACTTTCATTTGATGATTATTGATGATTGGTCACACACTAGCTAACCTGCCCAAAACAACTTTTTCAGATGGATTGGAGGTAAGATTGTATCTAAATATATAATATGAAAGAAATGGAGAACTGAATGTGGGCATTTGTGTTTTTATTCTGTGAGTGTGTTATATTGTTTATTGCCTTTACTTTTTTCTTGCCATGGAGTCTAATATAGGGTGACCCGACATCACGTTTGTCCTGTTGTTTTTTTGTTTTTTTTAACACACTGTTCCTTTGACCCTAGAGCTTTTTAAAGAAATGTCCCATTTTTTTATCATGACTGCTTAAACTGGTATTATTTTTATGTCCATCACAGCACTATGGCATGCAATATCTGTAGCTCTTAGTAGCTCTGCAGCTGGGAACTACAGGTGGGAGAAGCCTGCACACATTGTTGGTGGTGTCTGAGTGGGGGTGGGCGGCTTATGAGCACAAATGAAAGTTGAGCAGCAAAGACAGAACTGATCTGCAGAGGGAGAGCAATTGAACACCAGAGAGCAGATGAACAATAGAGACATGGTTGGAAAGCAGAGCAGGGCAGAACAGCAGTATTACCAGTGGCGTATTATGGCCTAGGCCAACAAGACGGGTGCCTAGGGCGACAAATTCTTAGGGGCGACACTTTTTGACACCACTATCGGTACGGCGCAATAAATATATATTTTTTTCAGCATCTCATAGTCTCATACATTTACAGTTAGGCCTGCCCAGAAGATGGGCACTTAGATAATGATATTATGTATGCAGGCTGGTGGAGGCAGGCATCATATGTAACTGTATTATGTTTGTCACTGATTGAGGTGGGCGGAGTGCATATGAAGGGAGGGAGAGAAGCGGAAGAGTCAAGGTGAGCTAGGCCGCAGCGAGGCCTCCGTTGGAGTGTACAGCGTTACCCAAACATGGGTTATGTACTGTTGGTGGTGCGAAGACGCCGTATAGGTCTTGCTAGTTGCTGGAGCTCGACTATTAGATGCGGAAGCGAGATTGGTACACGCCGGTGAAAACAGCAGTGCATCCCTGGGGAGGATTTTACAGGTACATCAATAGCGGGGAAATAGACTCAGGGTAATTGTAGGGGGCATGTCAGTGACTTGGAGCGACACTTACTGAAGCCATATCGTACGGAAATACAACTTGATGTGGCTAGGTTGGTGTAATAAGCCAAATGTAAATTATCACTTTTGCAAATAAGGTTTTAAAATACATTTGTTTGTAGTTCTTGTGTAAGACTTTGATTTAAGGTATGTTCCTTTAAGACAAGAATTATGGTCTAAGAGATTTGCAAACAGTGTAAAAAATATAATGAATGTTCTTTTTCCTCTAATATGTGCCTCTGCTTTTAGGCAGTAATATGAGGAAAAGGTAAATTTTATTTAGGTGGTAGTTCTCACATCAACAAACTGGTAATTGTGATGTTGAGTCCTTTTACCTAAGAAATGGTTATTGCAAATATGTGGACTTGTAAAAAAATAGAAAATATATTGAAACAGGATTCCCTATGAGCAAAGGGAAAACAGATGCTTTGCAGGACTCACATAAGATTAAAACTTATTGCCAAGATGAATAAAATGTCAGAATTATTCACAGTATCAAACGTCTAGTTAATGTGCCAAAAATTAATTAGTCAGTAGTTGAATTGCAGGACACACTCTATGAGACACATATTGCCAGAGGTAGTAATGGGGTTTACTCACAGAAGCTAGCATGTAGCAGAGGAGACCGGAGCTGCAGATAATCCTCAGTGTGAGGAGGAACCGGAAGTGCTGGAGCGGCTGCCCGTGACGTCAGCGTAGTCGGCTGGCTTCGTGGAGTAAGGGCAAAGGCTGAAAAGATGCAGTACTGGAGAGTACTGAGCAAGAGACCGGTGAGTTGCTGGTTGAAGGTTAAATGTAATCCAATACAGGAACGATAGGTGCAAAGTGCTTTAGCAGGAACAAAAGCACAGGCTGGTATTATGACTCATTCATAACACAGAATACTAAGCAATGAATGAGTGAGAGAGTGCCCTTAATAAAGGAGGTGTGAATGTGAGAATGAGGCTGCAAGTAAATTAGCTTAAAGAGACAGTACATTACATAGGACCCCCTCAAAATGAACCACTCCAAAGTTCAGGGATGCGGACAGTCGGGGTTGCGCCGATGGAAAAGAGACACAAGTCGTGGTGCTGAAAGGTTTGCCGAAGGTTCCCAAGAGTCATCCTCAGGTGAGTAACCCTTCCAACGAACAAGATACTGTAAATTGCCAGAAACCCTTCTAGAGTCAATAATACTATGAACCTCAAACTCAAGATCAGGTTGTATGGGAGGTTGAAGCGTGGATTGTAGAGAATCAGTCCGAAGTGCTCTATACGGTTTCAATAAAGCAACATGAAAAGTGGGATGAATTTTGTACTGAGAAGGCAAATCCAGAGTAACAGCATTATTGTTTATAATTTTCCGAATAGGAAAAGGTCCAATAAAGAATTTATTAAGTTTCCTACTAGGAGTGGTTAAACGTAAATTCTTTGTCGAAAGCCAGACTAAATCTCCGACCACATAATTGGGTGCTGGTCTTCGCCTGAGATTGTAATATTTTTTCTGTCTGTTTTGAGTTGTTTTAATATTTTGAGCCAAAATAGAGAATGTTTCTGCAATAGTGTTTGTGGTATCGTTTACAATAGGACAAGAACTCGCTGTTGATGGATTAAAATGAAAAACTGGATGAAAACCATAATTAGCATAGAAAGGTGTAGAAATAATTGATGAATGATGAGTGTTATTGTGTGCAAACTCAGCCAGTGGTAGTAAAGATGACCAATTATCCTGTTGTTGGGTGACAAAACAACGTAAGTACTCCTCTAACCACTGGTTAGTACGCTCTGTCTGTCCATTTGTTTGTGGATGGTAAGCAGTACTTAGACGTCTTTCTATCTGCAAAGCTGAACAAAGTTCTTTCCAAAGTCGCCAGGTGAATTGAGTACCTCTGTCAGATGTGATTGAGCGAGGTAACCCATGCAATTTTATGACATTATCAATCAATAATTGAGCTGTCTCAAGCGAAGTTGGTAACTTGTGAAACGGTATAAAATGTGTCAATTTGGTAAAGAGATCAACCACAACCATGATAGTATTGTTGTTATTAGAGATAGGCAGATCAACGATGAAATCTGTTGCAATGTCTGACCATGGTTTGGCCGATATTGGAAGCGATAATAAATGGCCAACAGGCTTACGTTTATCAATTTTACTTGTTGAACATACTTTACAAGTCAGTACAAATTCCATGACATCTTGGTGCATCTTTGGCCACCAATAAGATCATTTGGTTATTTCAATAGTCCTTTGAATACCCAGGTGACCCGTTAAGACTGTGTCATGCATAGTTCTTAGAACAGGTGTTCTAAGCATTGGTGGAACATATATTTTACTATTGAAATGATATAATCCATCAGCCTGCTTTATCAGTTTTTCCTTAGAAAAACTGTTATCTTTCACTTGTTCATTAAGAAAGTCTTTGTCATCAATGGATAGAACAGCTAAAAGACTTTGGAAACAATTATTGGGAATGATAGTACCATAGGGTAGAACCAATTTAGGTTCTTCCGGTAGACGTGAAAGTATATCTGTCTTAGTATTTTTATTTGCAGGTCTATACATGATAGTATAAGAGAATCGGGAGAAGAATAAGCTCCATCTCACCTGTCTAGAAGTAAGAGTGCGATGAGTCTTCAAATATTGTAGATTTCTATGGTCAGTGAATATTTGTATGGGGAGAGAAGTACCTCCAATGCTCAAGGGAAGCTTTCATTGTAAGCAATTCTTTTTCTCCTATATGGTAATTTAATTCTGAAGCAGTCAGTCCTCGTGAATAGTATGCTATAGGGTGCAAAGGACCTTGAGGTGTTTGTCTCTGTGAAAGTATTGCACCAATAGCATAGTTTGATGCGTCAACCTCAAGGGTGAATTGTAATTTTGGATCAGGAAATTTTAATATGGGAGCAGTCATAAAACAGGACTTCAAATGTTGAAAAATGTCTTGAGTAGACTGAGTCCAATTAAATGGAACGTTAGATTTTGTTAGTTGTGTCAATGGTTTAGTTAAACGTGCAAAATCTTTAATAAATTTTCGGTAAAAGTTTGAAAATCCTAAAAAATTTTTGTACATCTTTTTTGTTCCTAGGGGTAGGCCAGTCAGTTATCACCTGGATCTTGTCTGTTTGCATAGAGATACCTTTAGGTGTTATATGGTATCCTAGAAATGTTATGTCTGTAGTGTGGAACGTGCACTTCTCAAGCTTAGCATATAAACTATGTGCTTGTAATCTAGATAGAACTGTTCTGACATGTTTTACATGTTCTTCTAAGGAAGATGAGTAGATGAGAATGTCATTTAAATAAATCACCATCGAGGTGTCAAGTAGGTCTCTGAAAATGTCATTGATAAATCTTTGAAAGGTGGCCGGGGCATTACATAACCCAAAAGGCATGACTGTATATTCATACAGTCCATACCTTGTTCTAAATGCGGTAAGCCACTCATCCCCAGGTCTCACACGAATTAAATTATATGCTCCCCTTAAATCAAGCTTGGTGTAGATTTGAGCACCTTTCAATCTTTCTATCAGCTCAGGAATTAGGGGCAAAGGATAACGATCTTTAATAGTCCTTTTATTAAGCTCCCTATAGTCAACAATAGGGCGTAGGGAGCCGTCTTTGTTTTTTACAAAAAAGATTCCTGCGCCTGCAGGTGAGGTTGAGGGTCTAATGAAACCCTTACGTAGGTTGTCATTAATGTAAGATTTTAAGTCCTGTAACTCTGGTTCTGAGAGAGGGAATATATGACCATAGGGTATATCAGAACCAGGTACTAATTCTATTGGACAGTCATATAGTCTGTGGGGCGGAAGAGTCTCTGCCTCTTTTTTGCTAAATACTTGTCTCAAGTCATGATAAACACTTGGGAGTGCAGAGTCAAGCACAGCCAACAAGGATGTGTGAGGAAAACAGGTACTTTTACAGTAATCTGAAGTAAAATCAATTTTATTTGCTAACCATTGTATATGTGGTTGCTGCAATCTTAACCACTGTAAACCTAGTACTATAGGTGAGTGAAGAACATCAAATGAAATATATTCATGATGAGATGAGAGTGTACTGACGAGAATGGGTACAGTATGGTGTGTAATAGGTCCTGTTTCCAACTCTTTACCATCAATTAAACGCACCATAACAGGTTTTGCTTTTGCAATTAATGGGATTTTATTTGTATTAACAAATGACAAATCAATATAGGAGGAGAAAGCACCAGAATCGATGACTGCTTCAGAGAGATGCTGCTGACGATCCCACTGCAAGGAAATAGGTATTACACAATTTGTAAACTGATTTTTACTTAGAGATAAGTTATAATCGTTGGTTAATGTCTTACCGTTTTTGGTTTTCAACAGAAGTGGACAGAGAGGAACTTCATGCTCTTTTGAGGCACAATATAAACATAGGTGATTGATTCTGCGTCTATGTTTTTCCTCCGGGGTTAACGGTCCTTTGATGGCACCGATGTCCATTGGTTCATCTGTACTCTTAGTACTATGCATCATTGGTCTATGTATAGTGGATCTAGAGTCAGAGTCAGTTGAGGATTTCTCTAATTTCCTCTCCCTAATTCTATGGTCTATCTTTATAGAGAGCTGCATCAAATCATTTAAATTTTCTGGAATGTCAATTCTTGCAAGTTCATCTTTAATTAATTCAGACAACCCAATCCTAAACTGATTCCTAAGGGAAATTTGGTTCCAGCCTGAATCCAACTGCCAAATTTTAAATTCGGAAATATAGTCTTCCACAGCTCTTTTATTTTGTTTAAGTGATCTTAATTTATTATCAGCAGTAAGCTGTTTATGTGGATCCTCATAAAGTGAGGATAAAGCTTTAAAGAATCCTCTATAGAATTTAACATAGGATCATTCTGTTCATATAATGTGTCTGCCCATACCCTAGGTTCACCCCTAAGGTAGGAAATGACAGTTAAAACTTTTACTCTGTCAGTACTGAAAGTTTTGGGCTTTAATGATATAAAGAGATTGCAAGAATTTATAAACTGTCTGAAAAGCTTTCTGTCACCATAAAACTTATCTGGTGGGCTGACAGGTGGTTCTATGAGAGTATCACTATGTGAGGGTTTAGGATTTATTCCCTCTTTAATAATATTTCTCAATGTTACATTTTCCACCTGTAGATCCCTAAGACCCTGATTAAGTTGATCCACTTTTTGCCCTAGGGCTGCTACATAGTTGGATAACTCCACAGGATCCATTCCTTTGTTTGTTTGGCTTGGTATTTCTGTAATAAGCCAAATGTAAATTATCACTTTTGCAAATAAGGTTTTAAAATACATTTGTTTGTAGTTCTTGTGTAAGACTTTGATTTAAGGTATGTTCCTTTAAGACAAGAATTATGGTCTAAGAGATTTGCAAACAGTGTAAAAAATATAATGAATGTTCTTTTTCCTCTAATATGTGCCTCTGCTTTTAGGCAGTAATATGAGGAAAAGGTAAATTTTATTTAGGTGGTAGTTCTCACATCAACAAACTGGTAATTGTGATGTTGAGTCCTTTTACCTAAGAAATGGTTATTGCAAATATGTGGACTTGTAAAAAAATATAAAATATATTGAAACAGGATTCCCTATGAGCAAAGGGAAAACAGATGCTTTGCAGGACTCACATAAGATTAAAACTTATTGCCAAGATGAATAAAATGTCAGAATTATTCACAGTATCAAACGTCTAGTTAATGTGCCAAAAATGAATTAGTCAGTAGTTGAATTGCAGGACACACTATATGAGACATATATTGCCAGAGGTAGTAATGGGGTTTACTCACAGAAGCTAGCGTGTAGCAGAGGAGACCGGAGCTGCAGCTAATCCTCAGTGTGAGGAGGAACCGGAAGTGCTGGAGCGGCCGCCCGTGACGTCAGCGTAGTCGGCTGGCTTCATGGAGTAAGGGCAAAGGCTGAAAAGATGCAGTACTGGAGAGTACTGAGCAAGAGACCGGTGAGTTGCTGGTTGAAGGTTAAATGTAATCCAATACAGGAACGATAGGTGCAAAGTGCTTTAGCAGGAACAAAAGCACAGGCTGGTATTATGACTCATTCATAACACAGAATATCAAGCAATGAATGAGTGAGAGAGTGCCCTTAATAAAGGAGGTGTGAATGTGAGAATGAGGCTGCAAGTAAATTAGCTTAAAGAGACAGTACATTACAGTTGGACTCTGCAATATACCTGTAAATATCAACCTCTGCAGTAACAAGCAAAAACATGTATACATTGTTTCCCCTGAGCTGGGAAATAGTTATTTCACTTATTTGTTTAACAATTGATCTAGTCCTTAGTTAAATGTACCAACACCCATGTGCGCTAATGAAGTGCTAACTTCTTCAGACAAAGTAAAAACACCTGGTTTCTGAAATCCTGAATTTTCTCTAAAAACGTAAAAAAGAATTTTGGCCTAGGGCAACACAAAACCTAAATACGCCGCTGTATATTACCAAATATGTTAGGCTATGTGGGAGGTAGATGAAACACCTTCTAAAATAAATATTAAAGAGGGTCATAACCAACTTAAAGTGATTGTATATTGTGCCGCCAAGCTGGATTTCCTGCAATGCTATTGGCTAAGAGGTGGAAACGTCACCTCTCTGCCAGATAGCGAAAATAACATTCTGCTGGTGGCCTGCTTTAGCAGCTCAGTGAAGGTGATCGCTTGGAACAAATAAAGGAGCTTTCAGCATGAAGTATTTTATACTTCATAAATGAAAGTCCCCTTTATTTGTTCCAATGGTAAATCCTAGCGTTTCACAAAAGCTAGGATTTACCATCACATTAACCTGCCTAACCAACTTAAAAAATCACCAGTTATGACTGGTAGGAATTACGGTTAATTGTGTCTGGTATATATTGTTATTGGTATGTTTTAAGCAAACGTTGCATGTGAAGTTGTTAATTAGTAACAGTGATAATAGTGGCAAATATTATTTTCATTTATTATTTAATTTAAATATTTTGAAATGCTACAAACCAACCTAGTCTAATAATTCATCTTTTTCATTTTTATGTATATTGTGTGTCGTTGATTAAGTGTTTTTCATCAGATCTGGTCACCACAGCCTAATAACATTATTTCTGTTATAAGTATTTACTTAATATGTGTATTCCAAAGGTTTCGAATACCTCCGAATGCAGAAGAAAGCAGCCGCTCATGCCATTAGGCTATTTTCGGAGCAGAATTTATTCTTGTGAAACTGCAACACACTAAGATCTTTGCAAATCTGGCCTTCTTCTGCATTCGGAGGTATCCAAAACCTCTGAATGCACATATCTAGTACACTGCTTAAAACTATGACCAACATATATGTATTTTGCATCTGAATTCCCATCACTTGTATTTACCAAATTTGTATTAACCAATTACATATAAAACCTTCACTATGCATGAGGACCAAAAATATCTATCTATCTATCTATCTATCTATCTATCTATCTATCTTTCTAATGTCCTAGAAACTAAACTTGTACAGTATAATACTCATGTGTGCCCACGGTCTTCTTTGTATTAAAAACTATCATGGATGGATTTACATAATAAATTGTAGTTTTGACATAATATATAGAGAAAGTTGAATTATTTTCAAAACAATTAGGTCACTCAAGCTTAGTGTGGGATGAACAGGAATTTGAATTATGCAATTATATAATTTTTGAGCTGGTAAGAAATTCTACTGAAGTTTACAAGACCCCATGAAACAAGGTTTTAAACATGTTTATTTAATCCAAATGTGAAGTTATATTTTGATAGTTACAAAAAATATATAGTTTCTACAAATAAATATTTTTCTTAGAAAGTACATAATTATTGAGAATGTATATTTTAAATTAAATAATTACACACCAAATTAGTGCTTACAGCAAGTGGAGAACTCAATTATATGGACTCAATAAGTATAGACATATAACCCAAATTACATGGCCTTTATTACAAGTGGAATATTAATAACAGCACGGGCTGCAATATCAGTATGACTAGATTGTGCTAAAATTAGCATGTAAAATTGATATTATAAGTCCATGGTAAAACGGATTTACCAGAAAAAGTAAAGTGCGGCTGACATCCCTTTAGCACACTCTATGCTTTCAATAAATATCTAGACCAGTGATTTTTAACCTTTTTTTTGCCGTGGCACACTTTTTTACATTAAAAAATCCTTTTAAAAAATCACACATTGTAGCCTAATACAGCATATATATATACACTTAGACACAAACACACACATACTGTATGTATTGTGCTGTTATGCCATGCCTCCTACAAACTACCCCTGCACTGGGAGTAAAAAACAAGCAAAGTTTAAAAAATATGTCACACTGTTGTCAGTCTGCCATGGCACACCTGAGGATCTCTCATGGCACACTAGTGTGCCACGGCACACTGGTTGAAAAACACTAATCTAGACCACACTAAGTTTTGCTTACATTACAAGTTGAAAAAACAAAACACATGCAAAACATTACACGCATATATAAATATTTTTTAATAGAATATGTTTAAAATAAATATTTTAAAGGGGATATGGCATATGCCAATGTGTTTGATTGGAAAGGTCTCCAAAGTCTGTCTATCATCTATCTATCTATCTATCTATCTATCTATCTATATATACACATTATATATACATGTCTAAATATTAGTAGGTGTATATGTTTACACACACACACACACACACACACACACACATATATATATATATATATACACACACATCCACACACTTTTGAGGCCTTTCCAGTCAAATACCTTGAAACATGTAACATGATTTTTAAACAATGTTGATGTTTTCTTAATAGAAATACTTGGAAATGTTATTTTATTACGCGAGAAATAAAAAGAAAAGGCATTTTTAGTGTACCCCATAAAAGTCTATAGGGAGAGGGAGTTAGCGCTGTTGTGATATCCGACCCATAGGTGTTTGCTTTCAACTCAAATAAAAAATGTATAAAATACAAATATATTAGTGTAAAAAAAATAATGTTGATTTATATATATATATATATATATATATATATATATATATATATATATATAATAGTAAAAAATGCAAAATAGCAATTAGACTATAATAAGAAGAGTTCCAAAAATGCACTAATGTGCTGCGCCTCCAATTGGACCAAGGGAAATGACAGTACTTTGTTCAATATTCCCCTTTTAGCGTGCTGTCCTTCAGATAGGGCACAAGGGAATATAGGTAAGTAGTCCCCGTAATGATCCTAATTGCAACAAATTTAAACCAGTGGGTATCTGGTAACAAAGTACATATGTGAAGTACTGAAGTCACAAATATTGAGGCAAAGTAAAAATACAGGTGAATAGGAATTTATCTTATTCCTCTGGATCGGTGCAGATGCAGTAAATACGCTACAGTAGTGTATGTATCCACCGTGTCTCCTCTCTATGTCCGCAGGTACAAATGGGTAGATATGCTGTGGACAACCTCTGTTGACGATTCCAGTCGAGCGATGAAGCCCTCCTGTCCCATCCGCAGGAAATGCCCACAATTTGCTGGCTAGTTCGTCTTCTCGACAGATTCTCTCCCTCCTCTGATGTCAGGCATGAGGTAGGCAAAGGTCAAACGTGGAAAGCATCAATCGATATGGAGCAGGGCTCAAGTCTTTAACAAGCAGTAAAGCGGTATTTCCATCCGCTATATGTAAAGTAGTTCAAAGAGAACAAGGAGCAAAAGCCGGAGTCAAAAAGCTTGAATGCAAAAGGTTTATTCAGCAATGTTGCTTAGGTATCAGGTAGAAAGTCAACAAATGTCTGACGCGTTTCGTGCATGCACAGATGCGCTTCATCAGAAGATGACGATTCAATGTGCAAGGGTGCCTAAATTGGTCTCAACAGCCAATCAACTTTTCAGGTGCTTAAGCACAGGGTGGGCAATCAAAAGTTATATATGAATTATTTACCTCACGGCAATGGGGGCTAAATTTGCCCCAGCATACGCCAATATTTACATGGCGTGGTTAGAGCTCAACCGCATATTTGTAGAAGATTTCCCATACAGAAATAATATGATCCTATATGACCGTTTCATCGAAGACATAGTCATAATCTGGCAAAGACATGATTTACATGAGGTGGATACATTCATTGATTTTATGAATGATAACGAATACAATCTAAATTTTACAGTTCAATTTGATATTAAGACCATAGATTTTCTAGATATGAAACTTGATGTAAAGGATAACAGAATAATAACATTTACTTACCGTAAACCATTAGCACGAAACAGAGCAGACTCTTGTCAAATAGCTCTTTTAAAGAAGGGAATTCCTAAAGCTCAATATTTATGACTACGTATAACTTTTGATTGCCCACCCTGTGCTTAAGCACCTGAAAAGGTGATTGGCTATTGAGACCTATTTAGGCACCCTTGCACATTGAATTGTCAGCCTCTAATGAAGCGCATCAGGCGTTTATTGACTTTCTACCTGATACCTTAGCAACATTGCTGAATAAACCTTTTGCATTCAAGCTTTTTGGCTCCGACTTTTGCTCCTTGTTTTCTTTGAACTAATATATATATATATATATATATATACAGTATATATATATATATATATATATATATATATATATATATAGTTTCTTAATCAAGTCCAGGACTGGAATCCAAAAAAGTTATTTGTTTATAAACATAAGTAGTTTAAAAAATTGTAAAGATTTACATACCTGTGCAAGGAGTATTGAAGTCTGTGCACTGCTTTGTTTGCAAAACGCCAAACAACTTCACTGCTACAGTCTGCAGTTGTGACCACGTCGTTCTGTAATATCTCAAGATGGTTCCATGGATGTCATGATGCCTCCCGGAACTTACCGGTCCAAGGGTGTCCATGGCGTCATAGAGGTCGGCCCGCAGTGATCCGTGCTCTTGGGGTTTCGTCCTCCTCAGCTCCAGATGCAGGCCAGACACCTGCTTCTGCATCATGGTCTCTCTGTAAGGACAATCACCATGCAAAATGAATAAATCGAACACTTCCGGGCATCACAAGGCGGTGAGGTAAAAAAGACTTGCAGGGGGGGGGGGGGCAAAAACCATATAAAAAATAACTTTTATTCATGAGACAGCTAAAAACAAAAGTGAGCCCACAGCTCACAACGGCACATAATAGTTTTCAGCAAAGGCAAGAAAATGCAGACATGTTTCGTGTGGGTCTGCCACACTTGCTCACTGCTAACTAATGCCTCAGCTGAAACCTCTTTTTAAAGAGGCATAATCCAATTACCTAACAATTAAAAATCAATTGCATACAATTAAAAACAACTAACCAAAAGATTAACTACTACCTGCCTATTAAATTATGAATTGGAATGGTGTTTGCCACAGCGTTTGGACAAGCTACCTCACTAGAAACACAAGTAAATAAAAGCTGGTGTCACCTAAATTATATATTTTTATATATATATATATATATATATATACACTGTATATGTATAAACATATTTCTTGTATTCTATAGACACATGTTTTTTGTCTTTTGGCTGCTAGTATGTATGTAAGGCTATACAGCAAATAAAGGGGCTAATGTTCCTACATTTACCATTTTCAATATCTATCTATCTATCTATCTATCTATCTATCTATCTATCTATCTATCTATCTATCTATATATATATATATATATATATATATATATATATATATAGGTAGCCCTCAGTTTACGCCTGGGTTAGGTTCCAGAAGGAATGGTTGTAAATTCAAACCGTTGTAAATTGAAACCCAGTTTATAATGTAAGTCAATGGGAAGTGAGGGAGTTAGTTTCCAGGACCCTCTCAAAATTGACATAAGTAACACCTAATACATTATTTTTAAAGCTTTGAAATGAAGACTTGAAATGCTAAACAGAATTATAAACCTAATGAAATAATCACACAACAGACTATCATCAAACTAAGTTTAGTGAACAAAAACATTTGCTAATAATCACACAACAGACTGTATCATCAAACTAAGTTTAATGAACAAAAACATGTTTTTACTTGCATTTTTCTGCAAACAGTTCTCTGCATTGTTAGCATGTTAGATAATATTGGGTCTGCACCTATTCTATGCATTTCAATCTGCAGTGATTAAGCAGTTAGGCACCCTCACCTCAAGCAGCTGGACAGGAAGATAATAGGGAAGTGGCTGCTAGATCTTGCTGCTTTAAAAGCTGATCGATAGCTAATGTCTGTTCTGTGTACACAGATTAATTTCAGACCTGCTAAGCTTGCATAATTTTTCTGCAACACAAGCGGACAGTTCCTCCTACTGGCAATTTTAATTAGTGCACTGCTTTTCAATGCTTTTCAATAGCAGTCACATGACTGAAAAAAAAGGTTGTTATTCTGAAACGGCGCAAATTGAACCGGCGTAAACCGAGGGCCACCTGTACACACAAATAAACTATATTGGGGGTATATATCTAGATGAAAAGATTAACATCACTTTCCATATTTATCCCTTGGGGATGTCTGGTGTTGAGATAAAAAATCAATTTTGCCTCTTTGTAATTTAGATTTAGGATCCTATGACTAAGTGCCGCACGGCACGAAACGCGTAAGGACACACCCCTTTTTCGCTTCCTGTGTTGGTATGTTTGTATAACGACTTCAACCCTGGAATAAACTTTTAACTTCTGTGTTTGAAAGACCAAGTGTGCGGCCTCTTTCTTTCTTTGTATTTTAAAAATTCACACTCAGGAGATGCTACACTTCTTTCCATTCAGGCCATTGACCATGTTCCAGCACACAAAAGAGGAGGGGACAGAGATTACAATCTAAATTACAAAGAGGCAAAATGTTTTTTTTTATCTCAACACCAGATATCCCCAAGGGATAAATATGGAAAGTGATGTTAATCTTTTCATCTAGATATATACCCCCAATATAGTTTACTTGTGTGTATATATATATATATATATATTGAAAATGGTAAATGTAGGAACATTAGCCCCTTTCTTTGATGTATAGCCTTACATACATACTAGTAGCCAAAAGACAAAAAACATGTGTCTATAGAATACAAGAAATATGTTTATACATATATATATATAGATAAATATATATATATATAAAATTTAGGTGACACCAGCTTTTATTTACTTGTGTTTCTAGTGAGGTATCTTGTCCAAACGCTGTGGCAAACACCATTCCAATTCATAATTTAATAGGCAGGTTGTAGTTAATCTTTTGGTAAGTTGTTTTTAATTGTAAGTAATTGATTTTTAATTGTTAGGTAATTGGATTATGCCTCTTTAAATAGAGGTTTCAGCTGAGGCATTAGTTAGTAGTGAGCAAGTGTGGCAGACCCACACGAAACATGTCTGTATTTTTTTTGCCTTTGCTGAAAACTATTATGTGCCGTTGTGAGCTGTGGGCCCACTTTTGTTTTTAGCTGTCTCACGAATAAAAATTATTTTTTATATTGTTTTTGCCCCCTGCAAGTCTTTTTTACCTCACCGCCTTGTGATGCCCAGAAGTGTTTTATTTATTCACTATTACTTTGGCGCTGTGACGTTAGCGCCTGCTTGTCTTGGGCTCCCAGGAAGTGGGGAGGAGTGAGAAGAGCATGGAGACTGGTGCATTCACTGAAGACACGCTGCCCTCAACACATGTCCCAGGAGGCTGGTAAGCGCCACTGTATTTTTCTGTTTGCTGCACCATGCAAAATGGCCTGCCAAATGCTGCATGAGGGGGGGTGTGTGACGAGGGGTGGAGCTAGGTTTGTGATGCATCCAAGATGATGCTGATTCCCGGTACATGACATGCCCTTTGTGGAAGCCCTGCATACAGGTAAATCCGGTCATCTGACCTACATGCTTTATATTACTCCAGTGCACGCCCCAACAGTTGCTTGATTATTCTTGCTCTGTCTTAGTTCTTGGCATTCATCTTTACCCTGTATTCTCAGTTTCTGCCCTTACCTACAATACCTCCTGACCCGGACTTCTGCTCTGCCCTGTATAAGTCTCCTCCTGGCTTGTTTTTCTCTTTTCCACTGCACCTGAGTTCTACTCCGATATCAGACCCTGGTGGGTTGTAACATTAAAGGTATATGAAACCCAAATTTTGTCTTTCATGATTAAGATAAAGCATGTAATTTTAAATAACTTTCTAATTTAATCCTATTATACATTTTTATTTGTTCTCTTGGTATCTTTATATTAAAAAGCAGGGATGTAAGCTCAGGAGTTGGCCCATTCATTCCTGCTTTTTAAATAAAGATACCAAGAAAACAAAGAAAAATTGATAATGGGAGTAAATTAGAAAGTTGCTTAAAATAGCATGCTCTATTTGAATTATGAAAAAAAATATTTGGGTTTCATATCACTTTAATTACCAAGTTGTAATAATGGAACTCGTCGGAACAGCTGAGTTGCTGACGGCCCTGACCTGACCCAGCAGGTGGCCGCCCTAGCACAATCAGTTCAGGAGCTATAAGTCAGCCAGATGTCTCTCCTCCAACGTGAACAACTGTAATGTCCCTTTAAGTAATGCTCCTTTTAGTAAACTCCGCCTATTTACCCTATATAGCCTCATTTCCTTTTTAGTTCTTTGCTTGATTATTTTGTTTAGCAGAGTATCTGAATTGTACCCTGTCTAGTGTCTCATATTCAAGTTGAATTTAACCCTCTAATAACTTTTACTTTTGTATTGGAGTTATAGGAACTCTTTTGCTGAATTTGCTAGTATTCACCTGAGCTCAACTTATTTACTTATTTTTTCACCTTTGATTGACTGCATCCTGATAATCAGCTGTGCTGCTTCTGTGTCTCTCTGCTGCAGTCTCTGTTCCATGCTGCTGTTATCATTGCAGGCTCAGTTACCTGGTTTGCCGGATCTACTTGCAGCACGTATCACTCCGCCTACTTTCTTCCATTACCAGTTACTACACGCTCTGTAAAACTATCACAGCTCATCTAAAGTTTGCTTGCCTTCTGCCAGAACCTACCTGCTCTACTTACCGGAGTCTAGCTACATCATCTCAGTGAAAGCAAGTATTCATCATCCAAATACCACTGGATAAGCAAGTATACTAACTGTGCTAACTACTTGTATATAGACTTGTCTTTAACAGCTGCAACTTACTAATCCATGCTTGCTTGCTTGTTACTTATTTTGGATCACTGCTCTCATTGGAATTGCAACCTTTAGTGTTCCTCATTTACTAAGTTCTTATTTTGTTTGCTTATATATATATATATATATATATATATATATATATATATATATATATATATATATATATATATATATATATATATACTCTTTACCTGGGTTATTTCCATTGCACTAAATTGCTGTATTTCTTATTACCAAGTGTTAAGTCTCATATCATTTTGGTGTTTAAATCTACAGCTACATAACAAACTATTTATAAAATAGACCTATGTTAAACATTACAGTCATTACATAATAATCAAGCCTAAATATACCAGTAGCAATGGATCCCCAGGCTGTACAAACATAGATTGATACATTAAACCACAAAGTGGATTATCTTGCCAGAGCTCTTACTGATCTTCAGACTGAAAACACTGCATTAAAAAATGTAGTTAAGGATTTAACTGCATCAAAACACACAGAACCACCTGAACCACAGATTAACCCTCCTGCCTTGTTCTCAGGGAAAAGGTGTGACTTTAGAGATTTCAAGAATGCATGTTTCTTGCTATACACAATGAAGCCTAAAACTTATTGTTCAGATAAAATAAAGGTATGCACTACAATTTCCTATCTCACAGGAGAACCAAGATCATGGGCAAATCATTTTTGAATCAAACAATCCTATTTTAGACTCATTAGACCAATTCTTTGCTGCCATGGGTGCTCTTTATGAAGACAGCAATACCCAGATACAGGCAGAGACTAAGTTAAGAGCGCTTAGACAGGGTAAGTGTCCAGTGGAAGATTTCATAACAGACTTCCAAATGTGGGCTACAGACTCATTATGGAACTATATTGCACTAAAAAATCAATTTAGATTAGGTTTAAATGAAACCTTAAAGGATGAGTTATCCAGATTAGATATGCCAGATACATTACATGGTTTAATTAAATTAGCAACAACTCTTGACCGCAGGCTCAGAGAAAGATGATTTGAAAGATTTTCATCTGAGACACCAAACAAGAGATTGTGAGTACCACCAGTAGAAAAATTAAACTTTCCACATACTCCTATGGAAATTGGTGTAATTAAAGGTCCGCTGACTACTGAAGAAAAGACTAGACAACGCCTGTCCAACCTTTGTCTATATTGTGCAAGTAAAGAGCATACAGTAGCCACCTGCCCCATACTACACCAACAAGAGAAGGGTAAACTGACAAACTTATATTCCACTACTACACAGATAAGGCAGAAATCTTTAACACTTTCTCTCTCATTACAGTGGGACCATCTACAAGTCAAGACTGACGCTATTCTAGACTCTGGGGTATATGACTGCTTTATAGATGCTTCATTTGTTGTAAATAATAAAATACCGTGTGTTACAAAGCAAAATCCAGTTTTTATAAGAGTTATTGATGGATCATTAATACACAATGGCCCAATAACACAACATACTGTTCCTTTAATGATAACCACATCACATGGGCATACTGAATATCTTAGCTTTGATGTAATTCCATCCACTCTCCACACAGTTATATTAGGTTACACATGGCTAAGTAAACCTAACCCAAGTATAGATTGGGTTACTCCCACTGTTAAGTTTTAGTCAGATTATTGCACCACTACTTGTTTTCCACATCAGATATTAGGTACTATAAACTCAGAGATCCCAAATCACTACCAAGATCTACTTGAGGTATTCGATATAAAGGAAGCTGAGGTACTCCCACCTCATAGGGCATTCAATTGTCCCATAGATTTGGTACCAGGAGCCAAGGTCCCTTATGGAAAGATTTATCCCCTCTCACAGAAAGAGTTACAGTACTTAAGAGAGTATTTGGATGATAATATTAGAAAAGGCTTTATAGTTCCATCCATATCCCCAGCAGCTGCTGGTTTATTTTTTGTAACTAACAAAGATTCCTCGTTAAGACCCATCATAGATTACAGAGCACTCAATGCTGTTACAGTAAAGAATCGTTATCCCCTACCACTCATCCCCGAACTCCTTGAACGCCTTAACGGAGCTACTATCTTAACTAAACTTGATTTGAAAGGCGCTTACAATTTAATAAGGATCAAGGACGGGGATGAGTGGAAAACAGCGTTCAGAACTAGATACGGCCTTTTTGAATATAGGGTGATGCCGTTTGGGCTCTGTAATGCCCCTGCCACCTTTCAACACTTTGTTAATGAGATATTTAAGGACTTAACTGATGTATGTGTCATTATTTATCTTGATGACATTTTAATTTATTCACAAGAACACATAAAGCATGTAAGATGGGTTTTGACACGGTTACGTGACCATAGACTTTTCGCAAAAGCCGAAAAAGTCTGTTTCATGTTCAAAAAATAAAGTTTTTGGGTTATATAATTACTCCTGATAAGGTACAAATGGACCCTGATAAACTATCAGCTATTCAAAATTGGCCAAGACCCACTAGCTTAAGATCTTTGAACATTTTTTAGGTTTTGCCAATTTTTACAGCAAATTTATCCAAATTTTTCCATTAAAGTTAAACCTCTTACAAATTTAACAAAAAAGGATGTGAAGTTTCAGTGGTCCCCTGAAGCAGATCAGGCTTTCAATTATTTGAAGGTCTGTTTCACCTCAGTTCCTATTTTAAGTTTACCTGATCACTCGTGTCAGTTTATAGTAGAGGTTGATGCTTCTGACTGTGGAATAGGTGCAGTATTTCACAGAGAATTGATGAAAGACATCCGACACATCCCATTGCTTATTATTCCAGAACATTACTTCCTGCTGAGGTACATTATTCAGTTGGCGATAAAGAATTGCTAGCTATTAAATGTGCATTGGAAGTTTGGAGACACATTTTAGAGGGTACTGACAAACCATTTTTGATATACACAGACCATAAAAATCTCCAGTATTTAAAACAGAACAAAACATTGTTATCTCGCCAAGTACGTTGGTCTTTGTTTCTAGACAGATTCAATTTTCAAATTACCTATAGACCTGGTGTTCTGAATATTAAAGCTGATGCGCTCTCATGACAACACGACAACAAACCACCTAATGACCAACTTTTACAATTGATACCCACCCATAAAATAATTGGTTCTTTGAGTACTTAAGAACTGGACATCATTACAGCTTTACAGACCGATGTTATACCTAAACATAAACATTTAGTAAAAGAGCCAACTGGTCTTTATACTTTACATAAGAAACTATACATTCCACAACCACTCAGGCATAGAATCCTCAACCATTATCATGATACCCAGTTATCCGGTCATCAAGGAATTCATAAAACTAAAGAACTCCTACAAAGAGATTTCTGGTGGCCCAAGATGGCTGAAACTATTCAGAATTATATCAGCACCTGTGACATCTGTGCAAGATATAAAACTGAAAAAAGGAAGCCCATCGGGTTCCTTACTCCCTTACCCATACCTGATATTCCATGGACAACTATTTCCATGGATTTCATAGTTGAGCTTCCGTTCTCACAAGGTCACAACACAATCATGGTGGTTATTGACCATTTAACTAAATTAGCTCATTTCATAGCACTGAAGTCTTTACCCACTGCCAGTGAAACTGCTGATGCTTTTATTAAACATATTGTTCGCCTCCATGGACTGTCTTATTCCATTATCACATACCGAGGATCACAGTTCACTTCTCATTTTTGGAAGGATCTATGTAAATCCCTTCATATACATCCCAGGCTATCAACTTCATTCCACCCTCAAACAAACAGTCTTACCGAAAGGGTGAACGGCATTCTGGAACAATATCTCAGATGTTATGTATCACATCTGCAGGATGATTGGTTTGAACATCTGCCAATGGCCGAGTACTCGTACAACAATTTAGTTTCCAGTTCCACTAAAATGACACCATTTTATGCTACATATGGTTATCACCCGCAGTCTATCTGAATTACAAAACCTGTTTCTGACTCCCCATCAGCCTCTTCTTATCTCAAGAACCTACAGGATAGTTTACTTCTCCTAAAACAACATCTGCAAAAACCCAAGGCAGATCAACAATATTATTATGATTCCAGACATAGACCTAGTCCTGATTATAAGTTAGGGGACCTTGTATGGCTATCTACAAAGCACTTGAAACTTGCCATACCTACAAAGAAATTAGGAAGTCAGTTCATAGGACCCTTTCCAGTAAAACGTATCCTCAATCCTTCAACCCTCGTCTTAGACCTACCACAGTCATATGGCATACATCCCTCTTTCCATGTTTCGCTCCTGAAGCCTTACAGAAGTACTTCTGATTTTAACCGTCAGAAGTCACCACCTCCTCCTGTTGAATTTGAAGATCATGAGGAATATGAGGTTGACTGTATACTTGACTGCCTAATATTTCGTAGGAAATTGGAATATCTTATACGTTGGAAGGGTTATGGTCAGGAGGGTACCACACTCTCATATCCACGCTCCATTGCAGATAGCTGCTTTTCATAAGCGTTATCCACTTAAACCTTCTTCTGCATCCTCAGAGCTGATGCCTTGAACAGGGGGATCTGTAATGTTCCTTTTAGTAAACTCCGCCTATTTACCCTATATAGCCTCATTTCCTTTTTGGTTCTTTGCTTGATTATTTTGTTTAGCAGAGTATCTGAATTGTACCCTGTCTAGTGTCTCATATTCAATTCGAATTTAACCCTCTAATAACTTTTACTTTTGTATTGGAGTTATTGGAACTCTTTTGCTGAATTTGCTAGTATTCACCTGAGCTCAACTTATTTACTTATTTTTTCACCTTTGATTGACTGCATCCTGATAATCAGCTGTGCTGCTTCTGTGTCTCTCTGCTGCAGGCTCTGTTCCATGCTGCTGTTATCATTGCAGCCTCAGTTACCTGGATTGCCGGATCTACTTGCAGCACGTATAACTCCGCCTGCTTTCTTCCATTACCAGTTACTACACGCTGCGTAAAACTATCACAGCTCATCTAAAGTTTGCTTGCCTTCTGCAAGAACCTACCTGCTCTACTTACCGGAGTCTAGCTACATCATCTCAGGGGAAGCAAGTATTCATCATCATCCAAATACCACCGGATAAGCAAGTGTGCTAACTACTTGTATATAGACTTGTCTTTAACAGCTGCAACTTACTAATCCATGCTTGCTTGCTTGTTACTTATTTTGGATCACTGCTCTCATTGGAATTGCAACCTTTAGTGTTCCTCATTTACTAAGTTCTTATTTTGTTTGCTAATTTATTTATACTCTTTACCTGGGTTATTTCCATTGCACTAAATTGCTGTATTTCTTATTACCAAGTGTTAAGACTCATATCATTTGGTGTTTGAATGCTACAGCTACATAACAAACTATAAAATAGACCTATGTTAAACATTACAGTCATTACAACAACAAAGCCTGATGAAATGGTGCTAAGATACTGAGAAACGCGTTGCTATTTTAATAAATTATATTCACCATCACCTCTGCTGCATTGGATACGTATTACTCCTATGGGAAATATCCTGTACTCTGACTTCCTAGTAGTAGCCTGGCATCCAAGACCCCTTGGAGGCCTGCGCCCAGTACTTGATTGAGGGCTATGATCCATCAATGGCGACTCAGAGGATTTGGCCTGCTTGTTTGACACATCTCTGTGCCTCACTATATGTGACTAATATTTCTGTTTGCCCACATTCATTTGGTGCGGTCTGTCTATTCTATGAGGCACCTTCTTCTTCTTTTGTATTGTGAACAACAATAGCAGAAGCAGTTTCTCTTCTGCCCTCACCTCCACACCAAGCCTGACATCCCACTAGCAGAGAAGTTTATAGGGAGGAAGTCTGACTTCAGAATGTTCATTACGTCCTGTGAACTGCTCTTTACCCTGAGACCACATACCTAACCCATGGATTGCATAAAAGTTTACAGTGCTCCAGAGCCCAATAGTGGCATGCTTTACATCAATTGTTCATGTTGATGTGACAGTGACACTTGTATACAGCAGGTCAGCTATGGGAAACCATTTCATGAAGCTCTGGAAACACAGTTCTTGTGCTGATGTTACTTCCAGAGACAGTGATATGTGATGCAACACCGATATGCACTTCAGCTCTCAGCAGCCCCGCTCTGTGAGTTTGCGTTGTCTTCTATATCTGTGAATACAATATATATATATATATATATATATATATATATATATATCGAACATTGGAATTTAAAATATTCATAACTACCTTCGGGTTTAGCACTGTAGGTCTTACTTATTGGCAGGTTAGCGCGTGAGCAATAGGTTTTACTTTTTTTTAACGGCACTCTCTGTTGAAGTCTGTGGAGAGAATAAGTTAATGCAGACACTGTATCTGAAGTACTGAAATTAGCACGCATCATGTTTTGTTTACGGGCTAACTCTTTACTATCAACTTGCACTGTTGAAAATAAAAATGATCCGGAAGTTAATATTTTCAAAACCTTTTCTATACATCAGAAACAAGAGGTTAAAGGGTTTCTCAAAATAAATAAAGAAGTGTTCTCCACAGTTTTAGGTAAAACTAATATGATCAAACATGACATAACAGAAGCAGAGAAAAAGATTAACCTTAAGCCATACAGAATACCTGAAGCCCATAAGGAGGCTATTAGAAGAGAAGTTAAGAAAATGTTACATTTGGGCATTATTGAGGAATCACAAAGTAAATGCAGCAGTCTGATTGTACTTGTACCAAAACCTGATAGCACAATTTAATTCTGTAATGATTATCGTAAACTGAATTCTGTTTCAACATTTGATGCGCATGTCCTAGATCAATGAATGCCATGCATTAACAATGACCTGTGCCAAACATAGACCATCCTCACCATCTAAGGATGATTGGTTCACCTTTACAAAGGGCAAACAGGTAAAGTAATGTTGTATCACATAAAACATATAATAGTAATTGGTGATGTCAACAGGAATGTTCAGTCAATATCAGCATGTTATTTAAATAGGACCTAGGCCATGAACACACTCCACAACCTAAAGTATCTCAAACATATTAACATTTTAACCATTTGTGTTGCCTATGATAAGCAAGGGGTCCTCACATATGCAGCTCACTGGACCACCTCTATAAAGGGCACTCAGGGAATCAACTATAACTATTCATGCATTGTAAATGCGAAGCATAATGATCCCAAAATGGATGTGCCAAAGTGTTAAATTGCTATAATAATAAAATCTAAAAATCTATAAAAATATGTAGTAAAAAGTCCTAATTCCAATCTTTATGTAAGGCTAATAAGCTGCTTCCTCTTCACATTGATACAACCCAATAGATAGGATCAATCACAAGTCTGAAATACATACAAAAGAGGGTGCTCCAATGGTGCAATACATCAACTTCAATAGAAAAACCCACCAAGGACTGTACTACTCACAGTTTGATGTGCACTAACGAGTGTAGCACAAGCAGGCTGGGCTGTTAGAAGGTCATCCAGAAAACCCATCCTCATACTCCAGTAATCCCTGAAGCTGTATCGCTATTCAGTCTGATGTGGGAGAGCTGATAGTTGAGTCAAGATGAGACGGCAGTTTGCTGGACGAGTCCTAACAGCCCAGCCTGCTTGTATTGCACTCGTTATTGCACATCAGATTGTGAGTAGTAGTACAGTTCTTGGTGGGGTTTTCTTTTGAAGTGAATATACGGCACCATTGGAGTGTCTGTTGCACTGATGTCATCAATACCTTTTAAAATAGTAATAACGTCCATGGAATCCCTAGTGTATTCCTGAAATGATCTACATAAGTTGCAAGTGGTTACAGTACTGATCCCCCAGACGATATGATACGATAGATCTGCCTGGTGGTTGCTGCAAGTTCTTATGCACTTTGGGAGGGGATTCAAAATTAGACTAATGTGACGATGTATACTGAGGTAGTTAAATTTATCTCTAGTAATCCATCTTTCACTCATGCCCCAATATAGTATTTTGTCTATCATCATCTTAAGGCCGAATGTTGGAACATATGGTAATAACTTGTACATAAGGGGGTCATCCAATTGTTGAAGGATTTCATTCATTTAGTAACTATAATCCATGACCACAACAGCACCTCCATTATCCTCAGTGCGGATCACAATGTTTGGGTCCCTGGCCAATGTAGGTAGAGCATCCTTTTCTTCTTTAGTTAAGTTAGATCTGCTCAGTCTTGGAGCAATCTTTACAATGTCACTTGTAATAAGTCTAGTGAAGATTTTCACACTAGCACTAGTGTTAGCTGGCTCAAACACGTTTGAAATCAGATGGTGGTTTGAAATAATGGCCTCAATGTTGTACCCTCATTCAAATGCAACTAATTTGCTACATATATAGAGACACAGAAATGTCAAAGATTGCTAAAACTGAAGGAATACTTTGAGGGCATTAGTGATTCACATGTGATTTCAAACTTCCAATTGCATTTAAACCAGCTAATACTAGTGCTAATGTGAAAACGTTCACTTGACTTATCTCTGGATGGTGAGGATGGCCAATGTTTGGCACAGGTTTTTGTTAATAGATGACTGGGACATTAATTGATTTTACCATTTGATCGGGATCTGCCTGATGTGCTGAACATCATATAGGGGTGAGTTCCGTCTTTTGAGCTTTCATGGAGGCGGAGGTTTTGAAATAGCTTGGGACTGTTTACTTACAAACTTTTATAAACAGGGATTATTCTCATTTTTGGATTTATAATGTGTGTCTTTATGTACACATACACAAAGGCATCATCTTATATTTCTATATATAAAAAATGGACAATACTTAGGGCTCAATTGTCAAAAACTTTTCTGCATTGAGAGAAATTATCAGCTTATTTTACTGAGCACTACTTAAGGAAGTGTGTTGACTTCTTATAAAGACAATTAGTGAAATCCCCTTAATGAGATATGCAGTTCTCAAGGTAAAAATTGTCTTTAAAACAATCCCTTAGGAGCCTGTAGTAATGACAAGGCTAGAAAGTTCTCTTAGGGCCTGATGGTCAAAAATGATCCAGCATAGAGAGAAATCTTAGAAAATGTTTGGGATCTATTTTTAGGCATCTCTTTAGCTAAAATTTGCCTTTCTACAATTATTTGCGGGAAAGTGCAGTCCTGATCAGACTTAGATCATAGTTTTTATATACTTGAAGTGAAGCGCTGAGCTTTACCTAAAACAAGCCACTCTATGTTAACTATCTCCTTCCTAGATAGTTATACTTAGTCAAACAAACAATTACGGTGTTTAGAGGGTGCTTAAAGCATTTAGGTTTACACTCTATTTGGAAAGTAAAATTACAATTAAAGTTATGCTGTCCTCTATTTTGTTATAGAATGTTAGTAACCTTAAAAAATATATATGTGGTTTATTTATAAAATATACACACCAAAAGACTAATGGTTTTGGATAGATAATTGGATCTTATAAACAGAATATTTATCTATGGAATGGAAAAATAGAAAAAGAAATGCTATATACCTTTAAAATAAATTTATTGTTATAAAAATTCCCTATACAATGTCATCTAGATCAATATTTAGCTGAAACAAATGGTTAAACTAACATTTTCCATCCATATAAAATTCATATAAAAATAACTACAATAAATATTGCACACTTCGATACAATTAATACAAATGATATGTAGATATTCTCCTTATTGTAATACAATTGCTATATTAGTATCTTTATTTGGTCTATTAAAAATAATAAAAAACTGTGGCTAACGAAAATTATGCTTAAAAATAATGCATAATAAATAAAAATAAAGAATGAAAAAATAAGCGCTTTAAAAATAGAAAAAATATGGGAATTCTCGTGAAAAATCCTTATTTAGATCTTTTTAAGAATCTTTGTGGTTTAGTTGTATTTTTCTTCAAATCTGTGATTTAGAATTTTAACAGTCCATTTATACCTGGATCACTTTGCGTTTTTACTTTCTTTTTAAAGTACCCTTTGTAACAAGCGTCTTAGGGAATCTTTAATATTTTATCTCTTGATAAATAACTTTTGTGTAACAACCGCCTCAGAAAACCTTATTACTTGTGCGAGGTTATGCAAGGTTATGATGGTCTCACCTTAAAGTTTGGAGACTTCCGGAAACGTTCCTTTTGGTGGTTCTTACCTCTGATTGCAATTAGGTGTTTTTTCAGAGCCTCGGCTCCCTCTGTAACCGGTCGTGTGCACTTTAGTACAAAGTATGCAGAGATAAGACTTTCTTTTTGTTTTCAGCTGTGTCCTGTTCTCCGAGAAAGCCCTGAAAGGGGTGAAACGCGTGGGTTACTACCTTTAACCTTGGAGAACAGGACACAGCTGAAAAAAAAAGTCTGATCTCTGCGTACTTTGTACTAAAGTGCAGAGTTTTTGAAGACCGCATCCGGCAGAACTATGAGGGTTTGCGAGAACCGGAGGAAAGAGTACTTGCGCAAGTATATAACAAAGAAGCCGGGAGTGAGTGACATCACAAGACCGGTTACAGAGGGAGCTGAGGCTCTGAAAAAACACCTAATTACAATCAGAGGTAAGTACCACCAAAAGGAACATTTCTGGAAGTCTCCAAAAAGGTGAGACCATCATAACCTTGCATAACCTCACACAAGTAATAAGGTTTTCTGAGGCGGTTGTTACACACAAGTTATTTATCAAGAGATAAAATATTAAAATTTCCCTAAGACGCTTGTTACAAAGGGTACTTTAAAAAGAAAGTAAAAACGCAAAGTGATCCAGGTATAAATGGACTGTTAAAATTAACACATTCTAAATCACAGATTTGAATAAAAATACAACTAAAGCACAAAGATTCTTTTTTTTTTTTTTAAATGTATCTTTATTATCCAATTCAACATAACATTCCATTAAACAAAAACAGATAAGGATTACCGAGGGAAAAACATCCTTGTAAATGCATTACAGTCAATACAATTGTTAACAATACCACAATATATTACGTAGTCATGCATACATTGATTCAAATACTGCATATTGGGCCAAAAAGGAAATTATTCTAATATGTTAACTTCTAAACCTGTATTAATAGGATCAATACATAGAATTAGGCCTTTGTTACATATTGAATTGGAAATTTTCTAATAAACTAAAAATAGAACAGAGGAAGAGAAAAAAGAAAGGAGAAAGGAGAAAAAAAAAAGAAAAAAAAAAAAGAGGTCAAGTCTCTCTACTCTCCACTCTCGATCGCTCGCTCCCATCTTACCCTGTCAACGCAGGATAATCTTTATTAGCTATCGCCTGTTCCATATAAATTGTGCCTCGAAACGGGGCAATTATCTGTCTCTGTATAGTTTCTGGTAAACTGACAATTATATTTTCCCATTTATGGAAAAATTTCTTTATTTGAACTTCAGAATTTATTGATGTGTCAATTTGTTCCAGTATTATTTGATTTTGGGTTTTGTATATAAGTTCTTGCAAACTTGGTGCTTTTTTGGATTTCCAATGTTTCAAGATTAGAAGTCTTCCTGTGATAATTATAGCATTCAGTTGGCGAATGTTTTTAAAAGTTGCTTCTTCTTGATTAATGAAGAAGAAAACGTTCTTAGCTGATATTTGGAATTTACATTGATTAATTTTACTAATCCAGTTACCTATTTTATACCAGAATTTTTTAATTTTATGGCAGTACCAGAAGCAGTGCTCCAAGTCTGCCCCGGTATTCTTACACTTTTGACAAAATACCGTGGATTTATCCCATTTAGATTTTACATGTGGAGTGATATACATTCTATTTATGAATTTAGTATGTGTTTCCCTCCATGAGGAGGAAACTGTTGCTTTGTCTAGAAGATTATAACTTTCCTGAATTCTTTCAGGTGATATCTGCCAGCTTTCTGCAGATCTTTGTAAATTAATATATCCGTTGGTGGAGATAATCAGTCTATATAAAGTTGAGATATTATATTTACCTGCCTTAAAGAGTATTATGACGGGTTCTATTTTATCCCAAGAAGTTAATCCTGAACTGTTTTGCAAAATCTCTTGTACATAGTGCCTTATCTGTAAAAAAGCGTAAAATTCTTTATTTGTTATCTGGAAATCTTGTTTGATTTTAGTAAAAGTCTTGCAGGCCCTAAGTTCGTCGTCTATAAGCTGGTATACAGTATTAATCCCTCTTTGGGCCCAACTTTGGAAAATACTGGATTCCAATGCTGGTACAAAATTCAGATTTCCTAGAATGGGAAGATAGGTAGAAAGTAGGACATTAATATCTAGTGTCAGCAGTATTTTCTGCCAAGCCAAGATTACCATCTGAATAGTGGGCATGGATTTGATTTTCTGAGGGCATTTATCTTTAGTTGTATGAAGGAGAACCTTAAGGGAATATGGATATGCTAGAACTCTTTCAATAGGAAGGGCAGCATAATAATCAGCTTCGGTTAACCAGTCTAGTGCCACCTTTCCGATACAGATTAGATTATATAGTTCTATATCAGGTAATGCTAAACCTCCTTCTGTTCTGAAAAACATAAGTTTTTTATACGATACTGCTCTTCTTTTTTCCCCCCATAGAAATTGAATGCATCCTTGCTTAAATCTTTTAATATCTTGTTTTTTAATTATTATTGGAAGGCTTTGCATGAGATACAACAACTTGGGAAATAATAACATTTTAATTAAGTTAATTTTACCTGTCAGAGTAAGTTTGAATTTAGCCCATTTTTCCATATAGTATTTAATTTTAAGAAAAATTGGTGGATAGTTAAGATCATACCATTCTTCAAATTTTATTGACAGCCTGATACCCAGATATGAAAAATGATTTTTTGCTTCTTTAAATGGGGGAGATTGTAGCGAATCCTTATTGTTGCTTAACCAATAGATTTCAGATTTTAGGGAATTAATTTTGTAGCCAGAAAATAGTCCGAAGTCTTGTAGTATTTGATTTAAAATTGGTATTTTTTTTTTGAGTTGGCTAATAGGACTAATAAGTCGTCGGCATATAGTAACGTTATCTTCCTTTTACCTATTTTAATCCCTTCCAGTTCTTTCCTAAGATGAATAGCAAGTGGTTCAAGCGCTAAATTAAACAGGTATGGGGACAAAGGGCATCCCTGTCTTGAGCCTTTATACAAGGGAAAATAGTCTGTAAGAGTGTCGTTAATAATGATAGCGGCTGAGGATGTTTGATAAATTGATTTAACAAAAAGAGCGAAAGGGCCCTCGACTCCATATTTTGCCAGCGCTGTAAATAGGTGATCCCATGTTATGGAGTTGAAGGCCTTCTCTGCATCAATTGATACTATTGCCGCATCTGGAACTGTGATGCAACGTTTCCTATCTGCTTGTTTTTGGAATAAATTTAGAACTAGCTGGATTTTACGTAGGTTACGTGAAGAGTTTCTGCCTGGCATAAAACCCACCTGATCTTTATGAATAAGTGAGCCAATAACTTGTTTAAGTCTGTGCGCAATTATAGACATCAAAAGTTTATAATCACTGTTTAAAAGTGATATTGGCCTGTATGAGCCGATTTCTTCTAAATTTTTATTTTTTTTAAGAATCAGCGTTATCAGTGATGCAGCAAAATATTTTGAGCATGAGTTGTTTTTAATGAAGTATTGGTTAAATAGGGAGACTAATAATGGCGTAATATCCTCTGCTAGTATTTTATAGAGCTCAGCAGGGAGTTGGTCTGGGCCAGCGGCCTTATTGGGTGCGAGTTTTTTAATTGCGTTAATTACTTCGAGTGGGGTAATGGGCAGATTTAATTCATCTAGCTTCTGTTTGTCTATTTTTGGAAGCCGAATTTTATCCCAAAAGTCATTTTTAACTTGCATATCTACCACCGTTTCAGCGTATACTTCCTTAAAGTATGTGTAGATATATTTTTGAATATCTATTATGTTAGTAATGCGGCCTTCTGTAGTTTTAATAGCTCCAATTGATTCCCTCTTTTTTTTGGCTTTAGTTAAATTAGCTAATGCTTTCCCCGCCTTGCCCCCATGTCTAAAGAAGAAGAACCTCTTCCTGAGATCATCTTGGGCTGCCCTTTGTGTCAGAAATAGTTCTCTTTCTTTTTTAGCTTTTTGGTATGCTCCCCAGAAACTCTTAGACGGGTCGCTAATATAAGAATTAAATGCATTACGCAACTGCGAGGCAAGTTCAATATCTCTAGCTACCTGTTTCCGTTTTTGGATTTCTAAGTATGCTTTTGTTTCACCCCTTATCACTGCCTTGAATGTCTCCCATAACGTTTCTGATTTGATTCCATCTGTATCATTAGTCTGCATAAATTCTACCCACTTAGTTTTAAGCCATGCCTTAAATTGCGTGTTTGTGGTAAGATATCTGGGAAAAAAGAACCTGTTGAAATTCGCTTCATGCGCCTTACCTATACTGATATTTAATGTAATAATGGCATGGTCTGAAATGACTATTTCTTGGATTTCAGGTTTCATCTCTAGACGAAGCATTTTATCACTTATAAGGAAGTAGTCTATTCTAGACAATGTACGATGGGCATGAGACTCGCATGAGAATTTCCTAACATCTGGGTTATAAACCCGCCAGATATCTTTAAGATGTAATAGGCTAGAGAAATTCTTAATTATTTTAACTTCTTGTTTGCTATTTTTGTTTAATGATGGTTTAAGTCTGTCCAAAGTGGGGTATTTAACCAGATTAAAATCACCTGCCACAATTAAATTTTCTGAAAAATAAGGCAATAATCTACTTTGTAATTTTGCCCAAAATCCCTTTTCAACTTTATTGGGCCCATAAATATTACATAGCACGAATTTAGTTCCAGCTATTTCAATGTGTAGAATTAGGTATCTCTCTCCTGGATCTGCATCTATATTACTTATTTTGAGTTGAATTTTTTTATGGAACAGGAAAGCAACACCTTTTTTCCTGCCTTGACATGGCGTGCCCAGTACCTCTCCCACCCAATCAGTTTTAAGTTTATTTAGTTCGATTTCGTTCAGGTGGGTTTCTTGGAGAAACGCTATATCTATTCTATGTCTTTTTAATTGGTTTAAAATCTTTTTCCGTTTATGCGGTGAAGTTATCCCTCCAACATTCCAGGAGGCAAGGTTAAGTGTATTATGCATTCTTAATTATAACGTTTATCAAGCAACATAAAATTACATTACTAGCAGGCTTAGTTAGCATCATATACTGAATGGCGATAATAAATGGCAGGGGAGCAGGGGGCGAGAGAAAGAGAGAGGGAGGAGGGGAGAAGAAGAAAAGAAAAAAAAAAGGAAAGAAAATAATTAAAAACCAAAAATTCTTGAACCGTATCGGCATCATTAGTCGGATCTAATTCTGGCGACAGGGTGATTATATACTCCATATAATATCTCTGAAGTGAGATGTACCAGGCATTTTGCTTCACAATTCTTTTATAGTAAAATACCTTTCATTTTAGCAAATTCCTTAACTTCCTCTGGGGTATTAAGAATTTTATTCTCTCCATTAGTCAAAATTTTAATCTTTGCAGGGTAAATAACTGTGGCTTTAATACCAGCCTGAATTAGTTTCGTACATAATGGGGTAATTTCTCTGCGTTTTTGTGATGTCTCTACTGAATAATCCTGAAATAATAAAATATGTTTTTCTTCAATGATTAGTGGCGCTTTCTGTCTGAAATACTGCATAAGTTTTACCTTATCTTGAAAATTAAGAAATCTAGCTATAATTGGCCTTGCTTTCACAGTTCCGTCTGGAAGAGTTTTTATTGATCCAAGCCGGTGTACTCTTTCAACTACTAAGGGTAACATGTTTGTTGTAATACCTAGTCTCTGTGGAATTATAGTTGAGACAAGGTGCATTAGATCTTGAGACTCGCTTGACTCTGGGATACCTATAATTCTGATGTTATTGCGTCTTGTGCGGTCTTCTAGATCATTTAATTTATATTGTAGACTTGTTATTTGTATGTTTTGTTCCTTCATTATGTGTTCTTGCATTATCTTAGCATCTTCTAGGTCGGAAATACGTTGTTCCGCTTCATTAAGTCTGGATGCAAACTGCCTGATCTCTGTTGTCAGATTGCCTATATCTGCCTTAATTTGGTCAAACTGTGGTAACATAAGTTCGGCTAATTGTTTAACAATGTCCTGTGACTCTGTATTGGTGGTGTCTATAGGGGTAGGTACTGAAGGTAGATTCCCTGTGTTATCAGTACTAGGTCTATTCTTCCTGTCTCTGGCTTTCACAGGCATGTTTGGTGACTGTGATTTGTAATTAGTGATAAATCTCTCCATGTGAGGAGAGATTAATAAGGTGTGAAATTAGGGAAGAAGAACAGTGAAAAAAAGGGAAAAAGGGAAAAAAGGTGTCCTTGTATAGTGTGCACTTGTAGTGAAAAAGCAAACTGAAATGAAAAGGGGGAGAGAGAAAAAAAAATAAAGGTGATACTTTTGAAATTTTACAAAAAAAAAAAAAAAAATCTATGTAACTAGATTTTGCATAAATATAATTTACAGTGATATTACATTTGTGACATTGACCATATGTAAGTTTTTAAAAACGCCAGAAACAATGTGAAAGGGAGTTAAACCTTTTTCCCAAACCTTCTTACTCTTGCTATATACAAATTTCTCTTACACACAGCAGAAGACAGAATTATAAGAAATTATTTAGTAACCTCTATCCTTGACATTTCAAATAACTACGCACAGAGGTATTAAGCTTTTTGTTAGCCTTTAGTATTAGGTTCACTATGATATTAGCCGTATCTCTATTTTGCTATAACAGCCTGAACCAGTAATCTCAAAAATTCACTTTAGGAAGTATGTCTACATTTGCCTTACTAGTGTCAACCCAGTAACTTTAATAGTTATTTACCAGGAATGTTTACACAACTTGAGCAAGCCGGTTTAAACCGGTCTTTAGTTATTTTGAATTAGCTAGATCTGTAACATTAGGGGTTAAACAATATATCTCCTATAAATAATGTTGTTTATTAGGCTTCCCTTGTAGCTGAGAATATAATCTTCTTAGTAAGCAACCAAGCAAAACCACATAATAAAAGGGGAAAGAAAAACAAAACAAAAAAAAAGGCAGAGAAACCATGCAGTTAATTGGTCCACATCACAACAAATAGCACAATTGGTTTGTAGTGTGTTGCTCTTATGTAATAAAAAAAAAAAACACAGATATATTCTTGCTTTTTAGTCCACTTTACAGTTTATAGAAACCAATTTAGACCCATCATGCCTTTTTCTCTTGTGTAGTATACATTTAGTTCAGTAACAGTGGCTCCTCTTACATGTGCTTTGTAATTGAATTCCACAGACCAGACACGTTTCTTTAACAAATACACAGTTCCTGTGTCTAACTTTTAGGATGCTGAAAGTTTCCCTTATAGCCAAGCCTTTTTATCTGCCCCTCCTGGTACTTGATATTTATAGCAGTATCTATGTTCTGACTCATACAGGTACACTGAATTAACCCCTTGCTGGGTCAAATGCCATATGAGTGCACCTCGTCTTGCAGCAAGTTTATATCCCTCACCAGCGTCTTCACCGGTGTCCACAATTCGCGGATAGGTTAATCAACTCTGCAGGCTCTGTGTCAAATACAGCTGCCTTAGCTCTTGGTATACCCCCCTCCCGTTACCTTCCAGAAGTCCACAATGCGCGGTTTTGGTATTTCTTTACAAGAAAGTGAGCCTCCAGGCGTGTCTCGCTACACCAATATAGCTGCTTGGGCTTTAATTCTCCTGTAGTTGTTGAAACAAATGCTTGGCCGTCTCCACTGTTTGCCTTAGTTCGGCGTATCGTATCTGCCCTCCGCCATATTTCTCCGGCGTCTGACCCGGCTCCGGTCAAGAAGATGGGCCTGGGTAGAAGGGCCTCTGTATCCTGCGTATGGACCGGTACGCAAACTGCTCACACCGGAGCATCAGAATCCGCCAGCCGCTGAAAGAGATCACGGCCCCAAGGATAGGTTTGCAGTTGTTTAGGAAGCGGCTGCACTCCTTCCCGCTCTGAGTGCTGCCCCGCTGAGACAGTGCGTGACTCCTCCCCTTCCGCTTCTGCCGGTCAAAGCACAAAGATTCTTAAAAGGATCTAAATAAGGATTGCACGTATCATTCAAAGTTTATATTGTGAAAAATCTAAATAAAGATTTTTCATGAGAATTCGCATATTTTTTCTATTTTTAAAGTGCTTATTATTTTTTCATTCTTTATTTTTATTTTTTATGCATACTTTTTAAGCATAATTTTACCTGAGTCAATTCGTTAGCTACAGTTTTTTTATAATTTTTAATAGACCAAATAAAGATACTAATGTAGCAATTGTATTACAATACGGAGAATATCTACATATCATTTGTATTAATTGTATCAAAGTGTGGAATATTTATTGTAGATATTTTTATAGGAATTTTATATGGATGGAAAATGTTAGTTTAACCATTTGTTTCAGCTAAATATTGGTCTAGATGACATTGTATAGGGAATATTTATAACAATAAATTTATTTTAAAAGTATATAGAATTATTTTTTCTATTTTTCCATAGATAAATATTCTGTTTATAAGATCCAATCATCTATCCAAAACCATTGGTCTTTTGGTGTGTATATTTTATAAATAACCCACATATATAATTTTTTTAAGGTTACTAACATTCTATAACAAAATAGAGGACAGTATAACTTTAATTGTAATTTTACCTCCCAAACAGAGTGTAAACCTAAATGCTTTAAGCACCCTCTAAACACCGTAATTGTTTGTTAGATCATAGAGCAAAGATCTTTAGATATTCGGGCCCTTATTGAAAATGCTATTACCTATCATTAACACCCCCTGCTTATTGCTTCTTGTTTACCTACAGGGGTCAAGTTCTACAAAAAAGTGTGGGAACTCACCAAGACTTCCACCCCCCCCCCATTAATATTGTTTTATACACGCACACATTGTATTTATAGGTATATAATCTATACACTCTGGTTAATTAAAGTTAATTAAAGAAAATTAAAGCCAATGAAGGGCTGAATGGTTGCCTTTGGGCCTGAGGATGGACACCCATGGTTACATTTTTACATAGCAGAGGTGACATTTTTATGTGTAATTTAAGATTCAAATGATACTGAATACTGAGAAACCAGACACACACTTTTTAGAACACATGAAGGGGCAAAATATTAGGAGATGTTACTCCCTGGCTATCAGGATCTGTAAAGCTCTATAATGTAATAAGGTTTGTGTGTACACTCACTCTGCAGTAAAAAAACAATGATACTGTGATTTAAAGTAAAATTATGGTCATAATCAGTCTGAGTATAATTTTCTTTTATTATTAACACGTATACCAAGTAAATGTGAAGCAAATAAAACTGGCAGAGGAAGCAGGAGGCATGATGGCACAGTACTATTGAAAGCAAACGGGTCACCTTTTTACTTTTGGATGAAACTGGTAAGGTTGAATCTGCAGCAAATACATTATCTTGCACAGGTCAGCATTCTTCAGATAATCTGGCTTGCTGACCATAAATTGATAGACATGCAGACACCAACAGAGATAAACAAACTGCACATACTATTGGTATATAAAATAAACTAATTGGGCATATCCTACTACAAGATGTTTCACAAACAACTTTAATTGCAAGGACTATTTTCCTTTGTGTGTACCATGTATTTCCCTTGCAAACCTCATCCCAGCTATCTCTGGAAAAACTAAAAGGAATTCCAATCAGAGAAAAGGCAGGAAGCTGGAAGGACACGACTCTTCCCTGCTTGATAAGCATATTTTATCTTTGGTGAAACACTGAACTTTAAAATAACTTAACTAGACACACATGAACGCCTTTTGTTTAATGTCAAGATCCAGGGTGTCCAAACTTTGTTTTTAACTCACATGGTGCATAACCAGCTTAGCTTCAGTTCCTCACACCCTCCTTGCTCCCCCCTCCATCCTTTCCAGGGCGGGCTGACACCTCCATGTCTGACAGCAAGTCCAGACTCCTCCTCTTTCACAGAGTCTCATAAAGGTGCAATAGTCCTATTTCTGCTGAGGGGAGCTAAATAACCCCAGAGCAAGCCACACAGAAATATAAACACCATGTGTTCCACACATTGCATGGTGATAACATAGCAGGACCGCTGACAAGCTTGCATTTCGTGTATTATAGGAAGTGTTACTTCCCATTACTAGAGGATCTCACTATCCTTCTAACTAGACTGTGCTCCAGCTCCTCCCAACAGCAGCAGCAGTGCTTACTGAAGTGTTTCTGTTCTTTTTCCAGGTGTAACTTAGTTCCTACTGCAAAAATAGTGCAGGAAGTCCGTTCCCATGAGTTCCCACTGGACTTGACCCCTGTTTACCTAGCTTTTCTATAGAGAACACTACAACTGCAACTGCTACTTCAACATAAAAAACAGTTATTTCAAATAACAAAATAAAGTTTATGAAACTATTTGTAAACAATTTAATACACTCCACAACCACAAGGTAAAGTGGATCATTGGGAACACATTAAAGCAGAGAAAATGTACAGTACAAGGCCCTTTAAGCTCATAGTTAAAGAGCAGCAATGCAATGCTGGAAAATAGATGAACATCTGGTGAGACAAATAGATATATGTTTGTAGCCACCAATCACCAGCTAACTCCCAGTAGTGCATTACTGTACCTGAGCCTATTTAAGTATGCTTTCAAAAAAGGATGAAAACAAACCAAAACAAGTAAATTTGATTATTTAGAAAAACTGAAGAGTCCCTAAAAATAGTTTACCTTAAACATGAAAGTTTAATTTTGACTTTCATGTCACTTAAGCAGATTATTTGTTAATATATATAAGATTTTACAAAAGCTATAGACACTCAAAAGCACATTTCTTTACTCACTCAAAAAGCCTGGGAATTTCTGACTTTAAAGACTCACGCAATGGAAATTGGCAGCCTTTAACTCAGCTCTAACTCTTCCTGACTTTGTATGAAACTTTTAATGCCTGTTGTCATATGAAGGGGGATGTGAAGTGCATAGTCTAATTGTATGTTTTCCATTAATCCTTTTACTGCTGTGCTGAAGTTAAGTTTAGACTACTGTAGTTTTTTCTGTAAGTTTCCCACATTCTTTATATATATTGCTTTTTAAGCAGCTTATGCCTTTATGTTTCAGAAATCATCATGGTAAAATTCTGTGACACAGAATTACATGTTTTTTTTTTAATGGTGTTATCTTTATTGTACAGTATTTATTTGTGACAAAAAGCATATATGTACAACCTCAATCAGCAGTTAGCTTTCAGTAATGCATTGCTTCTCCTGTGCCTTCTTGGGTATGTTTTTCAATAAAGCTTAAAAAGAGAATGAGGCAAATTAGATATAAATTATTTGGAAAGTTGTATAAAACTGCATGTTCTGTATAAATCATAAACCTTTAATTTTAACAGTCCTTTTAAATTTGCTTTGTTCTCTTTAAATGGTAAACTTAAATATTAATGACACAGTAAAAAAGTAATTTTTTTAATGGTTAGCACAGTTTCCTAAACAACCATGCCCTGTTTAAATTTGTCCCATAGTCCCTATCTGTAGATATGTTTTTAAACATTGTTTTTTCAGGAACAATCTGGCTGTGTGACAGTGTGACGTGACATTTGTATAAAATAGTTCTTATATTTAACCTTTCAGAATAGAAATAATTTCCATTTTCCCAATAAATGGGGACCTACCATTTGAGTCTAAGAAATTGTAAAAGTGACATCTCTGAAAGTGAAATAGACATGCTAAATACAAGCATATGTCTATCCAAACATTCTCAGTCAGTATACTGGGGGTCAGTGCACATCAATGGATCTGTTACCTACAAAGCTAGAAATGCAACATACCTTATTCAATGTAGGAAATGCCTCAATGTAAAATTAAAAGGAACCAAACTACCTCTATACAAATAAAATACACAACCCACATATATGAACACCAGTATCACTCACTTATATATTTATTTTCACATTATGAGTGAGAAATGTATTTGGGAGCTGAATTTCCCGCACGCTATTTGCAAAGAGGTCGAAACGTCAGCTGTTAGCAAAACAACGTTCTGCCGTAGGCTGCCTTAGAAGCTCAGAGTGGCGATTGCTTGCAACAAATAAAGGAGTATGTTATACTTCATGAATGAAAGTTCCCTTTATTTGTTTCAATAGTCAATTCTAGCGTTTCACAAATGCTCGGGTTGACTTTCACTTTAATATTGTTTTATACACATACAAACTTATATACACACACATGTATTTATATGTATTTATATGTATATAATCTATACATTCTGGTTAATGAAAGCAAAATAAAAACAATGAAGGGCTGAATGGTTGCCTTTGATGAACACCCATGGTTACATTTTTACATGGCTTGGGTGAAATTTTTATTTGTTATTTAGGATTGAACTGATACTGAATACTGAGAAGCCAGACAGTATACCTTTAAAGTAAGCTTATGATCACAAAGCATATGAGTGTAATTTTCTCCATTTACACATATACCAAGTAAATGTGAAGGAAGTAACACTGGCAGAAGAAGCAGGAAGCGTTAGGGCAAAAAAACATTGAAAGCAAGACAAGTCACCTTTTACTTTGGGAGGAAACTGGTAAGGTTGAATTTGCAGCAAATACATTATCTTGCACAGGTCAGCTGAGCTTTCTGCAGAAAATCTAGCCTGTTGACCATAAATTGATAGACATGCAGACACCAACATAGATAAACAGACTGCTTATACTATTGGTGTATAAAATAAAGTAATTGGGTTTATCCTACTACAAGATGTTTCACAAACACTTTTAATTGCAAGGACTATTTTCCTTTGTGTGTACACATGTATTTCCCTTGCAAACCTCATCACAGCTATCTCTGGAAGAACTAAAAGGAATTCCAATCATAAAGGAAGCTGGAAGGACATGACTCTTCCCTGTTTGAGCACATTTTTTATTTGGTGAAACACTGAACTTTTTTTTAAAAACAACTTTAAAATAACTAGACACACATGAATGCTTGTTATTTAATGTCAAGATCCAAGGTGTCCATACTTTAGCTCACACCCTCTTTCCTCCCCCCTCCTTATTTTCCAGAACGGGCTGAGACCTCCGTGTCTGACAGCAACTCCAGAATCCTCCTCTGTAACAGATTCTCCCCCACTTAAGGTACAATAGTCCTATTTCTGCTGAGGGGATCTAAATTAGTGAGAGCAGACAAACTGTAGGTCCTGAAAAGAGAATGATACAGACACATATATCTACCCCTACCCTAGGATGTTTTCCATGCCTTGGTTGCTGCAATTGCAATAATATTATTAAATGTAATTCCTTCATTCATCCCCTAAATGGAAAGAAGTATAAGATCCCTGTTTTTTTTACTTGCAACTCAGAATATGTAATCTATCTTGTTAAAGTGAATGTAAATGTTGATGCTAAAGTGCCCGGTTTTTAAAACTTCTATTAAAAACAGGGGCACTTTAATTCATCAAAATTTTCATTTCACTCCTGTTGTGAAAAAAAACTTACCTTTTAATCTTCACAGCAGCTCCAGCTTCCTCCGCCTGTTTCAAAGCCTCTTCTTGGGTCTAAAATGAGGCATCCGGCTTCCTCCAATCACAGCAGTGAATCAGACACTGAATCCCCGGGGGGGGGGGAGGGGGAAGCTGTGATTGGAGGATGACCTATCAATCATTTCTGACATCAGAAATGGCTTGTGAGACTGGAGGAAGCTGGAGCTGCTGTGAAGTTTAAAAGGTAAGTTTTTGTCACAACAGGAGTGAAATGTAAATTTTGATGAATTAAAGTGCCCCTGTTTTTAATCAAAGTTTTATAAACCGGGCACTTTAGCATCAAAATTTACATTCACTTTAAATGCCATGTTCCAGAATATACATCAGTGAATCTACACGTAGGGTAAGGGATAGGATTAATGAGCACAAATCTAACATTCATTGCAAGAATATGCTCCTGTGTTTAATCACTTTTTACAAGCAGGCCATACCATCTCTCAATTAAGATTTCAGGTAATTGAACATGTTAAGAGACCTAGGAGAGGGGTTGGCAGACAAAAAATCTTAAAATGTAGGGAAACTTTTTGGATTTACACCCTACAGTCCCTTATCCCTCTAGGTATGAATAAAGAAATTGACTGGAATGAAATTGTAAATTATAGGTAACTGATTTTGATAAATTGTAGCTTTATAGACTGTGTAATATTACTGTTGCTTTTAATGGATGTATTTGATTGATAGAAATATATGTGCTGTTCTTTCATGGTAAAACATATGTATAGTATTAATATTGCTGTGGCCACTAGATGGAGTCTTGAAATCCTTTGTCTCTAGATGATGGGAAGCAAAATGTGTATCACCTGTACAGGTAGCAGACTCCTCCTCTTCTGGCTTTATATAGCGTGGTTAAGAGTATATGTGTATACAACATGTTTAAATAAAGACTTAGTTTGAATAGTATGTTTATTATCCTTTATAATAAAGTCTAAGAATCCACAATCTGACTTGCTTATCTTATATTGAAAGACCAAACCAAAGTTATTACTGGGTATATGTGTTATATAGGATTGCAGTTAAGAATAGTCACCTTTCCAGAGGATACATACATCATCTATGTATCGCATATATATGCATTGACCAAATAAATGAAATCTCCCAGTATGCCAAAACCAAATTGACATAGCTAGGAGCAAAATGGGTCCCCATAGCTTGATTTGTTTATAATATGTTTCATATTATTTTCCAATATCAACCTTACACTCTTTGGGGTAGTGCAGGAAAGTCAAACATAGAAAACATATTTTTAAATATTATAATGCTCTAATCGTTATTTATCACTGTATATAGTGACTTAATATCTGCAGTCACAAATAACCAAGTAGGGTCCCAGCTTATCACATCTAATGTTCTTAAAAGATAAAGGGACAGTCAAGTCCAAAAAAAACCTTTCATGATTTAAATAAGGAATGTAATTTTAAACAACTTTTCCATTTTACTTTTATCATCAATTTTGCTTTGTTCTCTTGGTATTCTTAGTTGAAGGCTAAACCTAGGAGGTTCATATGCTAATTTCCTAGACCTTGAAGACTGCCTCTAATCTGAATGCACTAGAGGGCATTAGTTCATGTGTTTCATATAGATAACATTAAGCTCATGCACGTGAAGTTACCCTGGTGTGAGCACTGATTGGCTAAAATGCAAGTCAGTCAAAAGAACTGAAATAAGGGGGCAGTTTGCAGAAGCATAGCTACAAGGTAAAAATGTATTTCTATAACAGTGTTGATTATGCAAAACTGGGGAATAGGTAATAAAGCGATTATCTTTCTTTTTAAACAACAAAAGTCTGGTGATGACTGTCCCTGTAAGTGCTATACTTTAGGTAAGAATTAGTCTTAGATACTAATTAGTCTTAGTATCTAATTAGTCTTATATACTAATATTTGTAGAAAAAGATATAGGGGGATATTTATCAAAGTGTCAACTGAAAATACGCTAGAATTATCAGGGTATCTGTAAATGTCAGTGGATAATACATATCTATATAATAAGATAAAATCAGTATACGATCGATCAAATATTAAGGTTGAGCATGCTTAATACCTTTTGCTGAATAAATTCTGTATATTACAAATCTGAGGTTCAGACATGAGAGACCTTGCTAATTAAATCAGGATTCAGCTGGAACCTTTCCTCACCTCCCCACTCAATATTCTAAATGATACAATTGTTCAATCACAAACAGCCCTTTTGAAGATTCTCACCATTTCTGATCTAAGTGAAGCATATGCCAACATATACCAACAGACATGATGTCTGATTTATTTTGAAGCTTAAATAGATTCAGAGAGAGAATCAGTTTTAGTTGAAGAAATGATTCATCCCATCTAGGTGTAAAGTTACCCCTGCTGTTTAGATACACATCATATACTGAACCAAACAGAGACATGTGGCATTGTAGCTGTTTAAATTCATTTTTGAAATACAACTGGTATAATTTGAAATACTGTATAAAAATGTATAATTCTCAAACATTAAATATATGCCTCAGACTGTATTAAATGTCTATATATGGATCTGGGGAAATGCAATTCAGATTGTAATGGATTAAATAACAATTGTAATAATCCCACTTTAAAATATATAACATATTTTTGTTTTTCTGTCTTCCAGACATCTAAGGGACAACTTGGGATGTATATATGCTGAGTTTAATAAGTAGCTGGACAGTCAATTTAAAATGTACAATTTGTTTCAAATTTGGTAAACTATTCTTTATATTTTTCAGGCATCTAAGTACATAGATAATTGGTGCTTTAAATAATATCATATGTTTTATACACTCAGCAAGAGATATACAGATATGAAATATTAATCTATATAGGATAGTAATCCAATATAGATATAATTATATAAAAAATGACATCTGATTGCTGACCTCAAGGTATGTATGTGATATTAAAATGATAACTGAGAAAGTAATTGAGTCCATGATGAAGGTATTATAATCCTTTTAAATCGTTTCATAGAAAATATGATTTTTAAACACATTTTAATATATTATAAGTGGAATATTTTCACGTTTGGTCTTAAAATTATCAGAGAAAATGGCACTGTGCGGACCATATATGAAACATATGATTTATTAATACAAGAGATTATAGTATGTTGGATAAACATTTTAAAGGTTAAATAATTACTGTTAGCAATATTGATGGTGAGACTGCATTTGTGATTGTCTGCTGCCCGCTAGGGAATTAAAACTGGTATGACAGCCAAATAAATTAACTATTGGAACACATGCAGAGCCAGATGAGCCAATCAGGGAGGCGTCTCCCAAATAACCAATCAATGCTAAGCATCCGAAGGGCCAATCCAAAAGACAAGCACCGTGGAGCATTTCCAAATAATCACCAATGATTAGAAAGAATAACAAAAAGGGTGGGGTATATCACATGATATAACCTCATGCAAAAGGAGATAGAGGAAGGCCTTTTGTCTGCTAAACTGGTGACTGAATAACTGGCTGCCATATTTGGGACACAGTCACTTTAAGCAAAATCTGAGACCACTTCTTGATTTATATTGCAATACCTTTCTTCATATGAGGTGACCTGAATCTACTTGAAAAGCTGAAACATTGATTTGGTTATTTGGGTAAAGTATAAAGAAATACATTCATTTTTGCTACAGTCTAATTGAAGTTAGTAATTTTTAAAAGGGAACTTTGTATTTTAGCTTGTATTCACAATCCTGTGTAGTCAAAAACTAGTCTTTTGTTTGCCAAGTAATTTATAATTGCAGCTATATAGATATATTTTAGAATTTGCCTTATTGTAGATAAATAAGAATTTATTCCAGCTCAGATAAATTGGCATAAATTGGCTGTTTGCACTAAAAATATATATAATTTCTGATGTTTTAAAATGGAGTTATGTAGGATCAATTGTAGACTAAGTAGCTTAATTGTACTGGTCTGAAAGTTAGTGGCTCATACTTTGGTATTTTAATGCAACTTTGATTTGGGAGATTATTGTGAGTAAACTTAAGTTTAAAGGTACATTTGGTTTGCTTTGTAAAGAATATTGTAACAACATAAGTGTATCATTTGATTCATAATCTGGTTTCTATAAATATAATTCAATGTGTTTATAACTTTAACTTATCGTAAAGAATTTAGGAATAGATATTGTTTTAATTGTTTTGTATATGCAGGTTATTTTAAAGAATAATTTATTAATAAATTGTATTATAACCGGGCCATATACTGACAGAATATTGCATCATATTTGTCGGAAGATTGGTCTGCCTTAGTTATCAAAGCATCAAGATCGTCAAATGTTAAATTGTGTGACGAAATATACGATCCCGCGATCTCAATCCAACGCAGATCGATGCTTGCGTAATTACAGGTGTTTCGAATTCACATTAGACTCTATTTGACCATTTTCCCAATTTATCAAACATTTAACAGGTATACTCGCGTCTATTCCAAAGGCAGCGTACCCAGTTTTCAATCCTCCACCCTTGAGGCCAGGGATGCCATAGAAATCAATGGGAGTCTGAAAACACAGAAAGCTTAAGTTTGATGCTGCAAGAGAATGATGTATATTACTTAACAAAATTAAATTAGAAACTTTAGTAAAATTGTATACCCTTTCTAAATCAAACAATATTATTGCTCCACATTTGGTGCACTAGTAGGGATAAAAAATAAAAATACATTACTACTTAAGGATTATGTTACAACTTTGTCTCTCATTACAAAGCAATGGGATAATTTTATTTCTCCAAATGTTTGCAAAGTTTTGCCCCAAACTTGTTGAACTAATAGAGATAGAGATAAAAATGAAATAAATACACAACATAATATAGCTAACTTCCTTTTTATTTATTTTTTAAAAATCTATTTGCACCATGTTTAAGTCATGTAATACAAGTCCCACTCTCCACTTCGCACCAAATTTGACACAACACTTTTCGCACCAATTATGACGCAAACTCCCAAACAAACCACACACTGGTGAATTTTTCAACCACTTTTGATTGGAAAATGCATAATCACATGATTTATGACATCAGCCAATCTGATTCAAATATATATTTTAAACTATCACTAACAAATCAAATTGCTCGATACTTGTGTCATTGATCACTCATCAGAACATTGTAAGTGCCATTTGTTACATTATGTATTATACTTTGAAAGTATGTACTGCATATGTGAAATTAATATTAAAAATAAACATTGATGCTCACATTAGGACACACAGTGTAATATTTTAGACAATGATTTTAAAATCCGAATTGATGTTTGATGCAATATAATATATATATATATATATATATATAAGGGATAGCCCACCTAACATTAAACTGTCATGATTCAGATACAGCAGAAATTAAAATCACCTTTTTACTGGCATCATATTTTCAGTGTTTTTCTTCCTTCTCTTAAATTTCTTTTTCAGTAAGAAATGTGATCTTATATGCCAGCCCATTTTATAACAACTGTTTAGGGGTGTTTTTTTTTTTTTAACTAGATTGCAATCAGGAGGGGTTACACAGGTACAGAGAGAAAACTGGCCCAGCAAATAAATACATATGAAACCTTGATTACATGTTATATTCACAATTATTCCTGCTCACAATAATAATACATTTACACTATATACATATAGTGGTATAAATAAACACAGAGATATGAAAGACAACATTGTTTAGAACAAAAAAAAGGAACTTAGGGACATATGTTTGCAAAAGATTTCTGACATAACAAACACACAAACACACACACACACACACACACACACACATATATATATATATATATATATATATATATATATATATATATACACACAAGTAGGTGCGAAGATATATGTACAAATTCTAGCATTAATAATAATTTATAAAAAAAAAATGAGATAAAAGCATGACTTCTAAAAATACAAATACACATTAATTTATGTGAAAGTATCATAACAAATAAATATAAAAATAACTTTCTATGAGATATTGTTTGTTGAGGTATAAATGTAGCTATTTCTTGGACATTAACAGATGAAAAATAAAAGATTAGTTTTAGAGAAATATGCTTGTTCATGGACAGTAATGAAATGGTATAAATAAAGTTGTGAGAAACCCGAAAAACCGCAACATCAATGGCTGTTAGTTAACAACAGTCCGATGCTCATTGCACCACACTTGACGTGCGTGTTTTTGACGTTTTTTTCTTTCATGTAAGTGGCAAGAGTCCATGAGATAGTGATAGGATATACATTCCTATCAGAAGGGGGCAAAGTTTCAAAAAATCTCAAATGCCTATAAATACACCTCCCACCTCACTCGTACCTCAGTTTTACAAACTTTGCCTCCTTATAAGGTGGTGAATCATGATGTGCTTGATTTCTTCTGTGAAAGGCACTTCTAAGCATATCAAAGCCCAGTTCCTCTCTAAGTACAGTGTTTGTCTGAGGGATGTGAAGGGAGTATTGCCTGATGATATCATGTTCTCGCCTATGGGAAATCTATTCTAGGACTCAATGTAAATTCGGTTATTGGGATTCATCTGCTGCCTCCCTTTACAGATCTACCACTACCTCTGCTGTTTCAGTACTGGTTTGGCTGTCTGCTATATGTGGATGGGTGTCTTACACGGTTAGTATATACTTTTATTATATAAGATACTCTCAGCTATGGATTGGGCACTTTTTAAGTAATGTAACTAGTAATTTATTCATAAATTAGGATGCTAAGTATTATGTTAGCCTCATGGAATGTTGATAATCACATTTTATGCAGCTATAATAGAAGTATCCATTAGGTTTTATTTTGGTTCATTTTGTTTTTTTGTATATACAATCACAATTCTTACCTTTTTTTTAGAGTAATAGGTGTATTAGAAATCCTCTTCAGCTTGCATGTTGTGCATGTGAGGATGCTATTTATGTCATAGGGTGACGTGTCATTATTGTGTGCCATTTTTTTGGCGCCAAAAATTTCCCCCCCAAAATTTAAATTTTCCCAACAAAATCCCCCCCAGCTCATTCAGTGTTCTCAGTAAACACTTAGAGAGTTTTCATGCAGCATTTTATGAATCAGTTTTGGTCAGTTTTGGGATCTTAGTCACACAATATGGCCATATTCTGTTCAGCCAGTCACCACTTACAAGGTGTCCCAAAATAGACTGGTCCTAACTCAATAAAGTATAGCCTTACTGTGCTGAATCATTTAATTCTAATATACCAAAATAGAATTCCAACACTGCAGTACTATGCCACAAATCAAGACTGCAGAGAATGAGGCTCTCTGACTATATATATATATATATATATATATATATATATATATATATATATATATATATATATATATATATATATATATATATAAACTCAATTGCATAGTCTGGAACACACCTGAGCAGGGTGGTGTGCTTTAACCAAAGGGATTTGGTCAGTCTCCCTTAAATTTAAGAAATACAACAAGGGGGTTTGGTTAAGCACACCTAACACCATAGGATTTGAGCTGCCTAAACAGGTATTTAACAAAGGTCTATTATGTGGCTCTTGTTTAACAAATTGTTAAAAATATCTGAGTACAAATACACACACACTGTTATTCCATCTCAGTCTAAATGTACATAGCATTACTGCAGAAATTAATGTAAAAGGTTTTTGCAACATTTTCCTAAACTTACGGCTAGATTTGGAGTTTTGTCGGTAACAACCCGAAAAACTAACGCCGTCTTTTTTCTGGCCGCACCATAAAAATAACTCTGGTATTGAGAGTCCACATAAAGGCTGCGTTAGGCTCCAAAAAAGGAGCGTAGAGCATTTTTAACGCAGCTTCAACTCTCTATACCAGAGTTGCTTACGCAAGCGGCCAGCCTCAAAAACGTGCTCGTGCACGATTCTCCCATAGGAAACAATGGGGCTGTTTGAGCTGAAAAAAAACCTAACACCTGCAAAAAAGCCGCGTTCAGCTCTTAACGCAGCCCCATTGTTTGCTATGGGGAAACACTTCCTACGTCTGCACCTAACACCCTAACATGTACCCCGAGTCTAAACACCCCTAACCTTACACTTATTAACCCCTAATCTGCTGCCCCCGCTATCGCTAACCCCTAATCTGCCGCTCCGTAAACCGCCGCTACTTACATTATCCCTATGTACCCCTAATCTGCTGCCCCAACATCGCCGACCCCTATATTATATTTATTAACCCCTAATCTGCCGCCCACAATGTCTCCTCCACCTAACTACACTTATTAACCCCTAATCTACTGAGCGGACCTGAGTGCTACTATAATAAAGTTATTAACCCCTAATCCGCCTCACTAACCCTATAATAAATAGTATTAACCCCTAATCTGCCCTCCCTAACATCGCCGACACCTAACTTCAATTATTAACCCCTAATCTGCCGACCGGAGCTCACTGCTATTCTAATAAATGTATTAACCCCTAAAGCTAAGTCTAACACTAACACCCCCCTAAGTTAAATATAATTTACATCTAACGAAATTAATTAACTCTTATTAAATAAATTATTCCTATTTAAAGATAAATACTTACCTGTAAAATAAACCCTAATATAGCTACAATATAAATTATAATTATATTATAGCTATTTTAGGATTTATATTTATTTTACAGGTAACTTTGTATTTATTTTAACCAGGTACAATAGCTATTAAATAGTTAAGAACTATTTAATAGCTAAAATAGTTAAAATTACAAATTTACCTGTAAAATAAATCCTAACCTAAGTTACAATTAAACCTAAGACTACACTATCAATAAATTAATTAAATAAACTACCTACAATTAACCTAACACTACACTATCAATAAATTAATTAAATACAATTCCTACAAATAAATACAATTAAATAAACTAGCTAAAGTACAAAAAATAAAAAAATATTTACAAACATAAGAAAAATATTACAACAATTTTAAACTAATTACACCTACTCTAAGCCCCCTAATAAAATAACAAAGACCCCCAAAATAACAAAATGCCCTACCCTATTCTAAATTACTACATTTCAAAGCTCTTTTACCTTACCAGCCCTGAACAGGGCCCTTTGCGGGGCATGCCCCAAGAAATTCAGCTCTTTTGCCTGTAAAAAAAAACCATACAATACCCCCCCCAACATTACAACCCACCACCCACATACTCCTAATCTAACCCAAACCCCCCTTAAATAAACCTAACACTAAGCCCCTGAAGATCTTCCTACCTTGTCTTCACCCTACCAGGTTCACCGATCCGTCCTGAAGAGCTCCTCCGATGTCCTAATCCAAGCCCAAGCGGGGGGCTGAAGAGGTCCATGATCCGGCTGAAGTCTTCATCCAAGCGGGAGCTGAAGAGGTCCATGATCCGGATGAAGTCTTCGAACAACGGCATCTTCAATCTTCTTTCTTCCGGATCCATCTTGCAGACCTCCGACGCGGAACATCCTCTTCTCCCGATGCCTACTAGCCGAATGACGGTTCCTTTAAGGGACGTCATCCAAGATGGCGTCCCTCGAATTCCGATTGGCTGATAGGATTCTATCAGCCAATCGGAATTAAGGTAGGAATATTCTGATTGGCTGATGGAATCAGCCAATCAGAATCAAGTTCAATCCGATTGGCTGATTCGATCAGCCAATCAGATTGAGCTTGCATTCTATTGGCTGTTCCGAAATATAATACAGGGGTCGGCGGTGTTAGGGGCAGCAGATTAGGGGTACATAAGTATAACGTAGGTGGCGGTCGGCAGATTAGGGGTTAAAAAAAATTATTTGAGTGTCTGCGATGTGGGGGGACCTCGGTTTAGGGGTACATAGGTAGTTTATGGGTGTTAGTGTACTTTAGAGTACAGTAGTTAAGAGCTTTATAAACCGGCGTTAGCCCAGAAAGCTCTTAACTACTGACTTTTTTCCTGCGGCTGGAGTTTTGTCGTTAGATGTCTAACGCTCACTTCAGAAACGACTCTAAATACCGGTTAGAAAGATCCCATTGAAAAGATAGGATACGCAATTGACGTAAGGGGATCTGCGGTATGGAAAAGTCGCGGCTGAAAAGTGAGAGTTAGACCCTATTTTGAGTGACTCCAAATTCCGGCGCTAGCCTAAAACCAGCGTTAGGAGCCTCTAACGCTGGTTTTCACGGCTAACGCCAAACTCCAAATCTAGGTCTTAGTAAATTAAGTTCTGACCTTTAGCATACTGACATATCCTCTACTGATGGGGTCTCCTCTGATTCAGAGACTGATATAGACAAATATTTTTTATTTAAGATAGAATATATTCATTCTCTCTTAAAGGAAGTTTTCATTTACTTTGAGTATTGAAGAGTCTAAGGCCTCTATTTAACAAAGTCTGCCGGACCTGATCCGACAGTGCGGATCAGGTCCGCCAGACCTCGCTGAATGCGGAGAGCAAAATGGGCCGCCAGCAGGGAGGTGTCAATCAACCAGATTGTACTCGATTGGGTTGATTTCCGGTGATGTCTGTCCGCCTGCTCAGAGCAGGCAGACAGGTTATGGAGCAGCAGTCTTTGTGACCGCTGCTTCATAACTGCTGTTTCTGGTGAGTCTGAAGGCTCGCCAGAAACATGTGCCCAGAAGCTCACTACGGAGCTTGTTAAATGGGCGCCAAAATCTCAAGATGATAACGCTAGTAATTGTCTAAATTCTGTATTTAAAACTACTGTTATTACTCCTGAAGTATTTCTTATTCCTGACGCTATCTCTAATGTGATTGCTAAAGAAAGGCCTAAGCCTGGTACCTCTTTTAACCCTTCTTCTAGGTTTAAGAAATTGTATCCTTTACATGTAGTCAAGGATCCTTTAGATAAGAAGCATGAATCGTATCCAAGAAGGGCATATTTACATTCTGGCTATAGTTGCTGCTGCTTCTACTTTTTGGTTGGACAGTTTAGCACAGCAGTTGTCTTCAGATTCTGAATTATCTAACATTATTGTTTTACTTCTACATGCAAATCATTTTATTTGTGATGCTATATTTGATGTTAGGAAGATCAATGTCAAATCCATGTCTTTAGCCATTCTAACTAGAAGAGCTTTATTGTTTAAATCTTGGGATGCTGACATGGTGTATAAAACTAGATTATTATCTCTCTCTCTTTTCAAGGTAAACATCTTTTTGGTTCACAATTGGATTCTTTTATCTCCACTGTTACTGGGGGTAAGGGAGTTTTTCTGCCCCAAGACAAGAAATCTAAGGGTAAATTTAAAGCTCCCAATAGTTTTCGTTCCTTTCATCAGAATAGAGAAAAGAAAACCACTCCTTCCCCTAAGGCCTCTGGCTCTAATTGGAGACCATCTCCGAATAAATCCAAGCCTTATAAGAAACCAAATCCTGACCCTAAACCTATATGAAGGTGCGGCCCTTAAGCAGTTCTTCTGGTAGGGGGCAGACTAAAGCTATTTCAAAGAGTTTGGACAGACTCTGTCCAAAATCAGTGTATTCAGAATATAATTTCTTAGGGGTGTCGAATAGGATTCAAAATAAGACTTTCTTACCCATGTGACAAAAAACCCAGTAAAAGCCCAAGTCTTTCTGAAATGTGTTTCAGATCTAGAATTTTCAGGGATATTTTTCCCAGTTTCACAGCAGGAACAAGGATTGGGGTTTTTATTCAAATCTATTCATTGTACCTATGAATGGAAATTCTTTCAGACCTATTTTGGATCTGAAAACTTTAAATGGTTTTGTAAGAGTCCCAACTTTCAAGATGGTAACTATAAGAACTATTCTGCCTTTTGTTCAGCACGGTCACTTCATGTCCACGATAGACTTACAGGACGCTTACCTTCACAATCCGATTCATCCAGATCACTATCGTTTTCTGAGATTCTCTTTTCTAAGCAAGCATTAGCAATTTGTCGCTCTTCCATTTGGCCTTGCAACAGCACCAAGACTATTCTTAATAGTTTTAGGTGCCCTTCTATCTGTAATCAGAGAGCAGGGTATTGCGGTGTTTCCTTATTTGGACAATATCTTGGTATTAGCTCAATAAATTTCTAGATAGATTCAGTGTCCATGACTCGATCCCTAACAGAAAAGAGACATTTGAGATTGGTTTCAGCTTGTCTAAACCTTCAGTCTCTTATCATTCGCTTCAGTGACTATGTGCATGGAAGTTTTATGTCTCATGATTGCAGCATTGGACGTGATAATTTTTGCTTGTTTTCATATGAGACCTCTACAGTTTTGCATGTGGCACCAATGGTGCACAGATTATACTCAGTTATCACAACTGATATACTTAAATCCCAACTCTCTCTGACTTGGCGGTTATACCATCACCTTATTGTTTAAGGGGCCTCCTTTGTTTGTCCTACCTGGACTGTGATCACAACAGATGCACGTCTCTCAGGTTGGGGAGGAGTTTGGAATCCTCGAGAGGCGGGTTACCAATCTATTTCTTAGAACTCTGTGCTATTTTCAGAGCTCTTCAGGCTTGGCCTCTATTAAAGAGAGAATCGTATATTCGGTTTCAAACCGACAATGTCACAACAGTGGCATCTGTCAATCATCAGTCCCTTAGCAATAAAATAAGTATCTCTAATACTTTCTTGGGCAGAATCCAATTCTTGTCTAATCACTGCGATTCATATACCAGGTGTAGACAATTTGGAAGCGGATTATCTCAGCCATCAGATTCTACATCTGGGGAGTAGTCTCTCCATCCATATGTGTTCTATCAGATTGTGTAGATGTGTGGTCCTCCAGGCATAGATCTGATGGCCTCTTGTCTAAACAAGAAACTTCCCAGATACCTCTCCAGGTCCAGGGATCCTCAGGCGGAAATTATGAATGGTCTAGCAGTTCCATGGTTTTTCCAACCTGCTTACTGTTTTTCACCTCTGGGAGTGATCTCAAAGATCATAATGGAACAATCGTATGATTTTCTGATAGCACCAGCATGGCCTCACAGGTTCTGGTATGCGGACCTTGTCCAAATGTCCAGTTGTCAGCCTTGGTCACTTCCTATAAGACCAGACCTGTCTCAAGGCCCAGTTTTCCATCAGGATCTCAAATCTCTAAATTTGAAGGCATTAGATTGAACGCTTAGTTCTTAATCATAGACATTTCTCTGACTCAGTAATTAACACATGATACAGTCTGTTTCAAGTAATATTTACTTTGGAAAACCTATATTTCTTGGTGTTCCACTCATGATTGTTCTTGGCATTCATTTAGAATTCTTAGGATTTTAGTTTCTTCAGGATGGTTTGGATAAAGGTTTGTCTGCAAATACTTTGAAAGGACAAATCTCTGCTCTTTCTGTCTTATTTCATAAAAAGATTGCTAAGCTTCCTGATATTCACTGTTTGTTCAGGCTTTGATTTGTATCTAGCCTGTTATTTAATACATTTCTCCTCCTTGGAGTCTCAATTTGGTTTTAAAGATTTTGTAGTCTCCTTCCTTTGAGCCTATGCATTCTTTGGATATTAAACTACTTTCTTGGAAAGTTTTATTTATTTTGCTATCTCTTCTGCTAGAAGAGTTTCTGAATTGTCTGCTCTCTCTTGCGAATTTCCTCATCTGATTTTATATCAAGATAAAAATGTTTTGCGGACTCCATTTAAATTTTTGCCAAAGGTTGTGAATTCAATAGGGAAATTATTGTTACTTCCTTGTGTCCTAATCCTATGAATACTCTTGAAAGGGCTTTACATTCTTTGGATGTGGTAAGAGCTTTGAAATATTATGTTGAGGCTACTAAAGATTTCAGAAAGTCTTCTAGTCTATTTGTTATTTTCTCTGGTTCCAGAAAAGGTCAGAAAGTCTCTTGGTTGAAGCTTTTGATTCACAAAGCCTATTTGGAGGTGGGGCAGTCTCCGCCTCAGCGTATTACAGATCATTCTACTAGATTAGTCGCCACATCTTGGGTTTTTCAAGAATGAAGCTTCAGTTGATCAAATTTGCAAAGCAGCAACTTGGTTTTCTTTGCATACATTTACTAAATTTAACCATTTTGTTGTGTTTGCTTCTTCGGAAACAACCTTTGGTAGCAAGGTTGTTCAGGCAGCTTTCTCAGTTTGATTCTAGGGCCTATGATTTGAGTTTTTTTAAGTTTTTAAGAAAACTTAATTATTTTTTCGATTTAATTTCTCAATGCAAATAGCTGTTTTTATTTTATCCATCCCTCTATAGCAGTGCTTTCCAAACAGGGCTGGACTGCGAATAATAAGCAACCCTGTGAAAATATGAAGACCAGCCCTATTTTTTTATTGAGTCGGTAGAATGCACATGCCCCATTTTTCTCAAAGGGGATTACTGGGATACTCCTTCCCTAATATTTTTATTCAGAATTTATTTATATTACTTGGCATTAAATAAAAATGCTAAATGAATGTTATATAGGAACCCTATAACCCAATTGCATCCATTAATCACCCCTTTAAAGTGTAGCTTTCCAGCCCCAGCTGCTGCAGCCAACCGGGATATCTCCTGGTATTCTGGTAGGCCAATCCGTCCCTGTTTCCAAACTGTGTGTCGTGACACATTAGTGTGTCGGCGTGTCCCTGCTTCAGCACAATTTTTTTTAATGTAACATTTTTAAAAAAATAATTTTTTGGTTTCTGACTTTCCGCCTGCCTGCTACGCATATCACGTGGTTGAAACGTGATTGATACCTAGTGGGTCACAGATCATCTTAATCGATTGGCACAGCTCAGTGGGAACTGAAACTATTCCCATTGGCGGCTTTGGTGGGAAAATTGGCTCCTGACTACACGTGTAGACTCCTCAATCGCCTTGTGAGTGGAAGAGAATAAAAGTAGAAGCGCTAAGGAAAAAAGACCCTGCTAGACTTGTGTGTTCCCCTCAAAGAAAACAATATGTGTCAATTGTGTAAATGAAGTCAAGCGCTAAAAGCACGGGTTAAATATTTGCACGAAAAAAATATCATAAACTAATATGTATTAGTGAGTATATGGTAAATAAAGTACAATTAATAATAATAAATAGTAAAGTGATGACTTTGTTGATTGCATGTATATAATCCTAAATTGCGCAATGGACACCACTAAGGGTTAAATTGTATAAATGGTTAAAAGACTATGCACAAGGTGATGTAGTACATATAATATGCGATTTGAAAATCGAACAAACTATGAACATATAATGGTGGCTAAAAGGGTAGATAAATCTTATGTATATACATATATTCCAAAAGACACAATGCAATTTGAGCAAAAAAAAAATCACAATTTAATAAAAAGCATAAAATACATAAAAAGGGACGTCTCCCTTATAACAAGAGTAAAATACTAACGCTTATTAATAGTGTGTTTACTGCGCTAAGAAAGTTACCAATATAGTCAGACCTATGGTTTGTACAATAGAACAAGAGTACCTTAACAATATTTGTGGATATGTCCGATAAGGTGCTAACAATGTGAGGAACAAAGGACCCAATGCTGTTTGATCTCGAAGGATCGACCTAACCGCTCGTTTGGCGGTTTGGCGTTACCGGTCCATTGGTGGGAGGCGGCTTTTTATAGGAATCTCCCGTGACCCCTCTGACGTCACAGATATGGTCCTAGCAACCGGAGCAATGCTTCGTAATAGCAAACAATGTACTTATGAAGTACTGAGCCTAGATCCTACTAAGACGTTTTCTCTCAACTTAATGAAACTAATTGATGAGGCAAAGACTAAAAATATTCTGAATAATAAAGAGTATGGTTTCTTATCACCAAAAATGATTAAAATTACCGTTTTCTACAACCTTCCTAAGGTGCATAAGAGTTTAACTAACCCTCCGGGAAGACCAATAATTTCCAGTATTGACTCACTCACTTCAAATCTGTTAAAATATATTGACGGATTTCTCCAAACTTATGTCAAAAAACTCCCTTTGTATCTAAAAGATACTACAGAGATAGTACAGATTTTAAATGATACTAAATGGGAACATAACTACACACTTGTGACATCACATCTTTATACACGAGTATAAATCATGAATTAGGGATTCAATCAGTTAACATATCTAGAAAAATACACTACCTTTATGAAAGAGCAACAGGACTTCATATTGAATGGAATTAGGTTTATCCTAGATCAAAATTACTTCTCGTTTGAGGGTAAATTTTACCGAAAAAAACTGGGACTGCTATGGGTACAAGATTTGCACCCAGCTATGCTAATCTCTTTATGGGATATTGGGAGGAATCCTTTTTTCCTCAGCATAAGCTGGGTGCAAATCTTGTACTATATAAGAGGTATATAGATGATGTTATCTTTGTATGGAAAGGAGAAGTGTCAGAGCTGGAAGAGCTATGTAACAATATGAATAAGAATAATATGAATATCAATTTCACATATACGTTTAGTAAACAAAAAATTATCTTTCTAGATTTAGAAATTTAAGTGATTGACAACCAAATAATTACATCCACTCATTTTAAACAAGTAGACGCAAATAACTTTATACACTACAATAGCTGCCACCTGGAAAGGTGGAAAAACAATATCCCTAAAGGGCAATATTTCCGAATAAAAAGAAATTGCTCTAGGAACATAGACTATGAAAGACAAAAATCAATTTTAGAAAATAAATTTAAAGAGAGTATGATGAGAAAATAATGCATCAAGCAAAAGAAGAAGTTGATAAAATAGATCGAAAAAAATCTGCTATATTATAAAAACAAACAAAGTGGTAATTCCAACGAAATAAATAAAGGCACAATAGAAGTATCTTTCATTACATATTTCAATTGCAATAATAAATTAATTAACACAATTCTTAAAAAAATACTGGCGCTTAGTACAAACGGACCCTATTATAGGGGACAAAGTAACACAATATCCTAAGATAATATATAGAAGAGCAGAGAAATTAAAAAGCACTTGAGCCCCAGATGAAAAGTCATGAGGTAAATCTAGAAGGAAAGAGAATAATGGGTTTCTTCCCATGTTTTGGTTGCGGTTCTTGCAAATACAGCTGTAAATTAAAGGAAATAGAGGTGAATAACTTCAAATTTAAGATTGAGGAAACTATCAGGTGCCAAGATAAAGGAGTCATTTAGATAATCGAATGTTCGTGTAAAAAATACTATATAGGGGAAACGACTAGAACCCTCCGTGAGAGGATCAGGGAACATTTATCATGTATAGACAGAGGTAACCTTGACACACATCTTTACTCACATTTCAGAGATACCCATAAAAATAACCTTAAACATTTCAGATTTTGAGGCCTAGCAAAAATAAAACCAAATTGGAGAGGGGGTTATCTAGAAAAACAACTATTAAAATTAGAAGCAAAAATGATCTACAATATGGACACATTACATCCAATAGGTTTAAACTCAGAGTTAGATATTTCTCCTTTTTTATAATATACTATAAATTTATGTCTATCAATACTTGCCCTAAAGATTACTCGATAATATTCAGCTTGTAATAGTTTTTATTAAGGCTATCAAACCCTAGGCAAATATGGAGTGTATTTGAGAGAACCTAGCTTGGTTCCAGGTATACATATAATTTTGAGCTGCATATGCATAATCATAGAATATCTAATTGGACCAATATTAAAGGGTTCCTCCACTCTAAACATTTTCTACGCTTATTCACTTAAATAAAACCTTCCTTCCTCTCATTTTTTACTTTTATTCTAGATATTCATATATATTCCCTTAATCTCCATTATAACATAGAATAATACCTATACAAGGGCTATATATATTTTTTTTTTTTTCATTATTGTCCCAATAATCTTATATCTCTAACTTTTATTACCTAAAACATGAGATTTAGACGAATAATTTATACACATATAACATTGAAATATGTATATACTCTTCAAATATCTCTAAGATGATATACATCTAGATAATTCCACCTTTAAACTGATATACCATTTATCTCTGTATTCCACCTTTAATTAACTTAACTGGGTAACCAATCAGAAAAGTTGGAAGCATTTAAATATATTTTCAGGTGACACAAACATGTCTTGATAAAGCCTAAGGGCGAAACGCATTGACCTTGACATTGTTGTCAACTTGTACTTTGACTTTGCATTATTCATTTGAATTGACTGTGCTTGAAAGAAATAAGAAAGAAAGAAATTTGCAACAGGTATTTGCTGTTCTGTTGCTACTTAACACCTTTGTTTTGCTGCTATTCAACACCTTTATATATGGTCTAGTCGCAATTAGCGACCGCCAAGTCTACAACAACTGTGAATTTAGTCACTACTAGTGACCGCCAAGATTGTACCTGCAAATAGGGATCTGATATTGTGTTATTACCTATATCAGTAATATCCCCCAGTCGCTACAAGCGACCACCAAGTTCACCACTTAACATTGTTTACCATTGAGTAAACGAAGATTCCTTAGTCACTATCAGTGACCGTCAAAACTACATCTCTAACTTCTCCCAGGACTTCTCGTCTTGTTACGGAATAGGGGATTAAGAACCAAAGATACATTCTCTACTAAGTTGCAACATTGTAACATATCAGGACCATATAACAACATCCAGGATCGTTTGCTATTACGAAGCATTGCTCTGGATGCTAGGACCGTATCCGTGACGTCAGAGGGGTCATGTGAGATTCCTATAAAAAGCCGCCTCCCACCAACGGACCGGTAATGCCAAACTTCAAAACAAGCGGTTAGGTCGGTCCTTCAAGATCAAACAGCATTGGGTCCTTTGCTCCTCACATTGTTAGGACCTTATCAGACATATCCACAAATATTGTTAAGGTACTCTTGTTCTATTGTATAAACCATAGGTCTGGCTATATTGGTAGCTTTCTTAGCGCAGTAAACACGCTAATAATAAGCGTTAGTATTTTACTCTTGTTATAAGGGAGACGTCCCTTTTTATGTATTTTATGTTTTTTATTAAATTGTGATTTTTTTTTTGCTCAAATTGCATTGTGTCTTTTGGAATATATGTATATACATAAGATTTATCTACCCTTTTAGCCACCATTATATGTTCATAGTTTGTTCGCTTTTCATATCACATATTATATGTACTACATCACCTTGTGCATAGTCTTTTAGCCATTTATACAATTTAACCCTTAGTGGTGTCCATTGCGCAATTTAGGATTATATACATACACACAAAATCAACAAAGTCATCACTTTACTATTTATTATGATTAATTTTACTTTATTTACCATATACTCACTAATACATATCAGTTTATGATATTTTTTGCGTGCAAATATTTAACCCGTGCTTTTAGCACTTGACTTCATTTACACAATAGTCAGTGAGTGGGACAGCAGTGTATTTGAAGAACAGGCAGTAGTCAGTCGGACACGCAGAGCTCTGAGGGCGGCAGCTTAAACAATGAGCAGAAGTCAAAGTGTTTTTTTTTTTTTGCAGCTAGCTCCCAGTAGTGCATTGCTGCTCCTGCTCTTGATATATGGATAGGAAGGGGAAGCTTAAAAATGCTTGATGATGAAATGCGAGTGTCTTTAGCTAATATTCCACCAAATATTCAGAAACTGTGTTCATCCCATCAACCTCATACAGCCAATTAAAAAAATAAGTAGCTATTGGTGTTATTAAAAATTTTTTAATTCTTGCACATACATACTGTTACTTGTAAATACATTTTGTTATTATATAATGTATGTATGTGTCCGTATCTCTTAAAACAAGCTAGTTTAACCTCCTGTTGGCTAGTACAACTGAATTACTGTGCCGCAAAATGATGTAGGTCTAAAAAGTGTGTCACCAACATGAAAAGTTTGGAAAGCTCTGCTCTATAGTGACTCGTGGACTTCCACATCTTGGGTATTATATCCCATATGTCACTAGCTCATGGAATCTTGCCACTTGCATGAAAGGAAACATAATTTATGTAAGAACTTACCTGATAAATTAATTTATTTCATAGTGGCAAGAGTCCATGAGACCCACCCAATATTTTTTTGGGTTATGATTTTTTTTTATATATAAAGCACTTTATTCTGTTCCTCTTTTTTATGCTTTTTACTCTTTTTACACCTTACTAACTTGGCTATATGCTAAACTGAGGTATGAGTGAGGTGGGAGGTGTATTTATAGGCATTTGAGGTTTGGGAAACTTTGCCCCCGGACTTCAAAAACTGTAAGTGGATCGTCGGGGGTTAGTGTTAGGATTTTATTTCTACTTTTTTGGGTGTATTTTTTTTTAGATTAGGGTTTGGGCTTTCTTAAAAGAGCTAAATGCCCTTTGAAGGGCAATGCAAAAGAGCTAAATGCCCTTTTAAGGGCAATGCCCATACAAATGCCCTTTTCAGAGCAATGGGTAGCTTAGGTTTTTGTTAGAGTTAGGTGTTTTATTTTGGGGGGTTGGTTGGGTGGTGGGTTTTACTGTTGGGGGGTGTTTGTATTTTTTTAACAGGGAAAATAGCTGATTTCTTTAGGGCAATGCCCTACAAAAGGCCCTTTTACGGGCTATTGGTAGTTTATTGTAGGCTAGGGTTTTTTTTTTATTTTGGGGGGCTTTTTTATTTTTATAGGGCTATTAGATTAGGTGTATTTGTTTTTATTTTGGATAATTTTGTTTGTAATTTTTCATAATTTAGTGTTTGTTATTTTTTGTAACTTAGTGTTTGTTATTTTTTGTAATTTAGTATTTATTATTTTTTGTAATTTTAGTTTTTTTTAATGTGTAATTTAGTTTATTTAATTGTCAGTTATTTTAATTTTAGTAATAGTTATGTTAGGTTAAATTATAGTTTAAACTTAGGGTTTTTTTAATTTCACAGGTAAGTTTTTATTTATTTTAAGATAGATATATTGTATTTTTAATTTAAAGCTAGGAGGTTGATAGGTTTAGGGGTTAATAGTTTAATTTAGTTTTTTCGCGATGTGGGGGCTGGCGGTTTAGGGGTTAATAGGTTTATTTAGTGGCAGTGATGTGGGAGGCCAGAGGTTTAAGGGTTAATAACTTGATTTAGTGGCGGCGATGTTGGGGAGCGGCGGAATATGGGTTAATAGCTTTATTATAGTGTGGGCAATGTTGGGGTGCGGGGGAATAGGGGTTAATAACTTTATTGTAGTGGTGACGATGTCGGGGAGCGGCGGAATAGGGGTTAATAACTTTTTAGTGGAGGCGATGTTGGGAGCAGCAGATTAGGGGTTAATAAGTTTAATTTAGTGTTTGCGATGCGGGCGGGAGGCAGAATAGGGATTAATAGGTAGTTTATGGGTGTTAGTGTACTTTGTAACAGTTTAGTTATGAGTTTTGTGTAACAGTTTTGTTGCGCAAAACTCATAACTACTGCTCTCACATAGCGAAACGGATCGTGTCGGTATAGGCTGGAACGCAAGCATATTAGCCTCACCACACAACCGGTAATACTGGCGCTATGGAAATCCCACACAAAAACGTAATGTTTTTGATTGCGGGATTGACGTTGCGTTACAGGCTAAAATGCTTGCGGTACAGCTATACCGACACGACTCGTAATGGCTGCATTACTGTTTTTATGCTGAAATGGCCATTTTTTCAGCGTTAAAACCGTAACGCAAAACTTGTAATCTAGGTTATTGTGTTTACTGTCCCTTTAAGATAAAACATGTCAGTGCCCATCAGTTTACTGAAGATAAATTACAGGGGGGAAAACCCCAAATAAAAATTGAAAGTAAACTGCAAAGTTTTTTTTAACTACATACATTTAAATATTTTATATTACAATCTCAAATTGTGTAATGTCCCTTTAAAGTAAAATGTTTGAATAAAGACGCCTATATACTGAAAACTGGTCTCTCTTTTTCTTAATAAAAACTATTCAGCCTGTTTGTTACTTTTAGCTCTTCCCATGGGATTTTAAGCAGAATGATTATGAAGGAAAAACATGCCCTAAAAAAACAAGAATTTACAGGATGTTCTGTGAGATCAGCTCCTTGGGTCACTCTGATATATAAATCTGTTTCTGCATTCAAGGAACATTTATACCCAAAAAGGTAAAGAATGATTTTATTAGCAGTTATCAGATTATGTTCTTCTTTCCACACTGTGAGTAGGTAATGTCCCTCCTTCATGCAAAGCCAAGAATGAAACCAGCTTACTAAGGTCCCAAAACAAAACTTGTTTTCTTTGAATTGTTTAATGCTTATAACATCCATATGGCTAGATTACGAGTCTTGCGTTAGCCTTAAAAAGAAGCGTTGAAAGGTCCCAACGCTGCTTTTTAATGCCCGCTGGTATTACGAGTCTGGCAGGTACAGGTGTACCGCTCAATTTTCTTCTGCGACTCAAGTTTACCGCAAATCCCCTTACGTCAATTGCGTATCCTATCTTTTCCATGGGATTTGCCTAACGCCGGTATTACGAGTCTTGGAAGAAGTGAGCGGTAGACCCTCTCCTGTCAAGACTCCTACCGCATTTAAAAGTCAGTAGTTAAGAGTTTTATGGGCTAGCACTGTAACATAAAACTCTTAACTAAAGTGCTAAAAAGTACACTAACACCCATAAACTACCTATTAACCCCTAAACCGAGCCCCCCCCCCCACATCGCAATCACTTAAATAAAGTTTTTAACCCCTAATCTGCCGACCGGACATTGCTGCCACTGTAATAAATATATTAACCCCTAAATCGCCACACTCCCGCCTTGCAAACACTAGTTAAATTTTATTAACCCCTAATCTGCCGTCCCTAACATCGCCGACACCGATCTACATTTATTTACCCCTAATCTGTCACCCCAACGTCGCCGCTACTATATTAAATTTATTAACCCCTAAACCTAAGTCTAAGTCTAACCCCCTAACTTAAATATAATTTAAATAAAACAAAATAAAATTACTAAAATTAAATAAATTAATTCTTATTAAAACTAAATACTTACCTATAAAATAAACCCTAAGCTAGATACAATATAACTAATAGTTACATTTGTAGCTATCTTAGGGTTTATTTTTATTTTACAGGCAACTTTGTATTTATTTTAACTAGGTACAATAGTTATTAAATAGTTATTAACTATTTAATAGCTACCTAGTTAAAATAAGTACAAATTTACCTGTAAAATAAATCCTAACCTAAATTACAATTACACCTAATACTACACTATCATTAAATTAATTACATAAACTAACTACAATTAAATTAAATAAACTAAAGTATGAAAAACAACAAACACTAGATTACAGAAAATGAAAAAAATAATTACATTTTTTTTAAACTAATTACACCTACTCTAATCCCCCTAATAAAATAAAAAAGCCCCCCAAAATAATAAAATTCCCTACCCTATACTAAATTACAAATAGCCCTTAAAAGGGCCTTTTGTGGGGCATTGCCCCAAAGTAATCAGCTCTTTTACCTGTAAAAAATAATACAATACCCCCAACAGTAAAACCCACCAACCCTACTCTTAAACCCACCCAATACCCCCTTAATAAAACCTAACACTACCCCCTTGAAGATCACCCTACCTTGAGATGTCTTCACCCAGCCGGGCACAAGTGGACCTCCAGAGGGGCAGAAATCTTCATCTGATCCGGGCAGAAGAGGTCCTCCAAGTGGCAGAAGTCTTCATCCAGACGGCATCTTCTATCTTCATCCATTCGGAGCGGAGCGGGTCCATCTTCAATCCAGCCGACGCGGAGCATCCTCTTCAAACGAAGTCCAGGCGAAGGATGAAGGTTCCTTTAAATGACGTCATCCAAGATGGTGTCCCTTGAATTCTGATTGGCTGATAGGATTCTATCAGCCAATCGGAATTAAGGTAGGAAAAATCCTATTGGCTGATCCAATCAGCCAATAGGATTGAGGTTGCATTCTATTGGCTGATTGGAACAGCCAATAGAATGCGAGCTCAATCCTATTGGCTGATTGGATCAGCCAATAGGATTTTTTCTACCTTAATTCCGATTGGCTTATAGAATCCTATCAGCCAATCGGAATTCAAGGGACGCCATCTTGGATGACGTCATTTAAAGGAACCTTCATTCTTCACTTGGACTTTGTTTGAAGAGGACGGATGAAGATAGAAGATGCCTCCTGGATAAAGCCTTCTGCCCGTCTGGAGGTCCTCTTCTGCCCGGATCGGATGAAGACTTCTGCCCCTCTGGAGGTCCACTTGTGCCCGGCTGGGTGAAGATGTCTCAAGGTAGGGTGAGCTTCAAGGGGGTAGTGTTAGGTTTTTTTAAGGGGGGATTGGGTGGTTTTTAGAGTAGGGTTGGGTGTGTGGGTGGTGGGTTTTAATGTTGGGGCAGAGGTATTGTATTTTATTTTTCAGGTAAAAGAGCTGATTACTTTGGGGCAATTCCCCGCAAAAGGCACTTTTAAGGGCTATTTGTAATTTAGTATAGGGTAGGGAATTTTATTATTTTGAGGGGCTTTTTTATTTTATTAGGGGGATTAGATTAGGTGTAATTAGTTTAATTTTTTTTTTTTAATTTTCTGTAATTTTAGTGTTTGTTGTTTTTCGTACTTTAGTTTATTTAATTTAATTGTAGTTCATTTTAGTTAATTTAGTTAATTAATTTAATGATAGTGTAGTGTTTGGTGTAATTGTAACTTAGGTTAGATTTTATTTTAAGGGTACATTTGGACTTATTTTAACTAGGTAGCTATTAAATAGTTAATAACTATTTAATTACTTTTTGTACCTAGCTAAAATAAATACAAAGTTGCCTGTAAAATAAATATAAATCCTAAGCTAGATACAATGTAACTATTAGTTATATTGTAGCTAGCTTATGGTTTATTTTATAGGTAAGTATTTCGTTTTAAATAGGAATAATTTATTTAATTGTAGTTATTTTATTTAGATTTATTTAAATTATATTTAAATTAGGAAAGGTGTTAGGGTTAGACTTAGGTTTAGGGGTTAATAACTTTATTATAGTGGCGGCGATGTTGGCGGCGGCAGATTAGGGGTTAATAAGTGTAGGTTGCAGCAACATGGGGGGGCAGATTAGGGGTTAATAAATATAATTTAGGGTTCGGCAATGTTAGGGGCAGCAGATTAGGGGTTCATAGGGATAATGTAGGGGGCGGCGGTGTCTGGAGCGGCAGATTAGGGGTTAATAATTATAATGTAGGTGGCGATGATGTCGGGGACATTAGGGGGTCGATCCGATATAAATCGTCGCCCGCAAAAGCCGGCGACGCCAATATTTACGCTGATTTGGTATCCTATATACGGCGTAACCTAGAAGTTACGCGCGTATATTTCTGCCATCGCCCGTAGTTTTTTGGGCCATAGGCAGGTATACCAAACCAGCGCAGTTTGGTATCCAATATGCAGCGTAAGGACTTACGTGGCGAAAATGGAGAAAACTTACTCCATTTTCACCTCGCCACAAAAAGCAGCCGTAAGAAGCCTTACGCTGACTATTGGAGCCCCGTAACTGCCTAAACTAACTAGAAAATAAACCTAACACCTAACGCATGCGCAATGTCTATCTACCTGTCAACCGCGATCCCCCCCCCCCGAAATCCCTAATAAAGTTATTAACCCCTAAACCGCCGCTCCCGGACCCCGCCGCCATCTACATAAACTAACCCCCTACTGTGAGCCCCTAAAACCGCCGCCATCTACCTTATCTATCCCCTAATCTGACCCCTTACACCGCCGCCACCTATATAAAAATTATTAACCCCTAATCTAATCCCCCTATACCGCCGCCAGCTATATTAATATTATTAACCCCTAATGTAAGCCCCTTACACCGCCGCCATCTCTATTAAAATGATTAACCCCTAATTGAATCTACCTACCCCGCCGCCAGCTATATTATCTATATTAACCCTAAGTATATTATAGTTAATATAGGTATTACATTATATATATTAACTATATTAACCCTAATTATATTAGGGTTAATATAGTTAATATAGTTACTATAGTATTTATATTAACTATATTAACTCTATCTAACCCTAACTAAATTTATATTAAATTAATCTAATTCATTTATAAACTAAAATATTCCTATTTAAATCTAAATACTTACCTATAAAATAAACCCTAAGATAGCTACAATATAATTAATAATTACATTGTAGCTATGTTAGGGTTAATATTTATTTTACAGGTAAATTGTTAATTATTTTAACTAGGTATAATAGATATTAAATAGTTATTAACTATTTAATATCTACCTAGTTAAAATAATTACCCAATTACCTGTAAAATAAATCCTAACCTAAGTTATAAATACACCTACACTATCAATAAATTTAATAAACTACAAACATCTATCTAAAAATACAATTAAATTAACTAAACTAAATTACAAAAAAAAAAAAACACTAAATTACAAAAAATAAAAAAAAGATTACAAGATTTTTAAGCTAATTACACCTATTCTAAGCCCCCTAATAAAATAATAAACCCCCAAAATAAAAAAAATTCCCTGCCCTATTCTAAATTAAACAAATTTCAAAGCTCTTTACCTTACCAGCCCTTAAAAGGGCCTTTTGTGGGGCATGCCCCAAAGAATTCAGCTCTTTTGCATACAACAAATACAATACCCCCCCCATTACAACCCACCACCCACATACCCCTATTCTAAAACCACCCAAACCCCCCTTAAAAAAGCCTAACACTACCCCCCTGAAGATCTCCCTACCTTGTCTTCACCACACCGGGCCGAACTCCTGATCCGATCCGGGCGATGTCTTCCTCCAAGCGGCAAAGAAGAATTCTTCCTCCGGCGATGTCTTCCTCCAAGCGGCAAAGAAGAATTCTTCCTCCGGCGACGTCTTCCTCCAAGCGGCAGCAAAGTCTTCATTCTTCCGGCGGCATCTTCAATCTTCTTTCTTCGCTCCGCCGCCGCGGAGCATCCATCCCGGCCGACTGCTGTACTACGAATGAGGTACCTTTAAATGACGTCATCCAAGATGGCGTCCGCCGAATTCCGATTGGCTGATAGGATTCTATCAGCCAATCGGAATTAAGTTAGAAAAATCTGATTGGCTGATTGAATCAGCCAATCAGATTCAAGTTCAATCCGATTGGCTGATCCGAACAGCCAATCAGATTGAGCTCGCATTCTATTGGCTGATCGGAACAGCCAATAGAATGCGAGCTCAATCTGATTGGCTGATTGGATTGAACTTGAATCTGATTGGCTGATTCAATCAGCCAATCAGATTTTTCTAACTTAATTCCGATTGGCTGATAGAATCCTATCAGCCAATCGGAATTCGGCGGACGCCATCTTAGATGACGTCATTTAAAGGTACCTCATTCGTAGTACAGCAGTCGGCCGGGATGGATGCTCCGCGGCGGCGGAGCGAAGAAAGAAGATTGAAGATGCCGCCGGAAGAATGAAGACTTTGCTGCCGCTTGGAGGAAGACGTCGCCGGAGGAAGAATTCTTCTTTGCCGCTTGGAGGAAGACATCGCCGGAGCAAGAATTCTTCTTTGCCGCTTGGAGGAAGACATCGCCCGGATCGGATCAGGAGTTCGGCCCGGTGTGGTGAAGAAAAGGTAGGGAGATCTTCAGGGGGGTAGTGTTAGGCTTTTTTAAGGGGGGTTTGGGTGGTTTTAGAATAGGGGTATGTGGGTGGTGGGTTGTAATGGGGGGGGGTATTGTATTTGTTGTATGCAAAAGAGCTGAATTCTTTGGGGCATGCCCCACAAAAGGCCCTTTTAAGGGCTGGTAAGGTAAAGAGCTTTGAAATTTGTTTAATTTAGAATAGGGCAGGGAATTTTTTTTATTTTGGGGGTTTATTATTTTATTAGGGGGCTTAGAATAGGTGTAATTAGCTTAAAAATCTTGTAATCATTTTTTTTATTTTTTGTAATTTAGTGTTTGTTTTTTTTGTAATTTAGTTTAGTTAATTTAATTGTATTTTTAGATAGATGTTTGTAGTTTATTAAATTTATTGATAGTGTAGGTGTATTTATAACTTAGGTTAGGATTTATTTTACAGGTAATTGGGTAATTATTTTAACTAGGTAGATATTAAATAGTTAATAACTATTTAATATCTATTATACCTAGTTAAAATAATTAACAATTTACCTGTAAAATAAATATTAACCCTAACATAGCTACAATGTAATTATTAATTATATTGTAGCTATCTTAGGGTTTATTTTATAGGTAAGTATTTAGATTTAAATAGGAATATTTTAGTTTATAAATGAATTAGATTAATTTAATATAAATTTAGTTAGGGGTGTTAGGGTTAGATAGAGTTAATATAGTTAATATAAATACTATAGTAACTATATTAACCCTAATATAATTAGGGTTAATATAGTTAATATATATAATGTAATAACTATATTAACTATAATATACTTAGGGTTAATATAGATAATATAGCTGGCGGCGGGGTAGGTAGATTCAATTAGGGGTTAATCATTTTAATAGAGATGGCGGCAGTGTAAGGGGCTTACATTAGGGGTTAATAATTTTAATATAGATGGCGGCGGTGTTAGGGGCTCACTTTAGGGGGTTATAGATATAATATAGCTGGCGGCGGGGTACGGGAGCGGCGGTTTAGGGGTTAATAACTTTATTAGGTTGCGGCGGGGTACGGGAGCGGCGGTTTAGGGGTTAATAGCTTTTTTATTGTTAGGCTAGTGAGGGGGGATAGCGGATAGAGGGTTAGACAGTGCGGGCTATGTTAGGGAGGCGTGTTAGACAGTGCGGGCTTTGTTAGGGAGGCGTGTTAGACAGTGCGGGCTATGTTAGGGAGGCGTGTTAGACAGTGCGGGTGTTTTAGACTTTAGTCAGGTTTTATAGGCGCCGGCAGTTTCTAACGTGGCGCAAGTCACTGGCGACGCCAGAAATTTGTACTTGCGCAGATTTCTGGACATCGCTGGTTTGTCAGACTTACGGCACGTTAGCATCTGACGGCGACCTATATGGGATAGCTCGAGTTGCGAGCTGAAACTGCGGGCGACGCCGGTTCCCTCGCTTGCGCCACAAACTGCGATCTATATCGGATTGCGCCCCATATTAGGGGTTAATAAGTGTAAGATTAGGGGTGTTTAGACTCGGGGTTCATGTTAGGGTGTTAGGTGTAGACATAAAATTCCTTTCCCCATAGGAAACAATGGGGCTGCGTTAGAAGCTGAACGCTGCTTTTTTGCAGGTGTTAGGTTTTTTTTTTCAGCCGGCTCAGCCCCATTGTTTCCTAAGAGGAAATCGTGCATGAGCACGTTAAGCCAGCTTACCGCTACCGTAAGAAGCGCTGGTATTGAGGTGAGATGTGGAGCTAAATTTTGCTCTACGCTCACCTTTTTGCAGCTAACGCCAGGTTTAAAAAAACCTGTAATACCAGCGTTGTCTTAAGGTAGCATTAAAAAAAGGCTCATTAGCAACGAACCCCTGTTACCGCAAAACTCGTAATCTCGGTGATAGTGAGCACACAGTGTATATGATGTATATAAGCACAGGAAATCAATTTATAATTAACTTTAGACCTCCGTTTATTTCTTGGCAAGCATGTTAAACTCAGTCCATGTTAAATGGGTGTATTAGCTGAGAATATTAAAACAAGCTCTAGCTTAAATAAACAGGCCTCAGATCAGCCCCCCAACACATCAGACCTCGGATCAGCTGCTGCACCACCACATCACATTAGACTTTGGATAAGCTACTGCATCCCCTACAGAACATTAGACTTGGTTCAGTACCTGCATCCAAATTGCATATCAACCCTCAGATCAGTCCCACAATCCCCTACAGCACATCAGTCTTTGCATCAGTATCTGCATAAAATAAAACTTGGATCAGCATATCAGCCCATTGATCAGCAACACAGCACATCAGACCATGGATCTAATTTTTAATTTTATTTTTCTATGCATGAATGACATCAGTGAAACTGTTCATGTAAGTATAATAATAAAATGTGTCATGGTAGCATATAGTCACACGTCATAGTCAAACCTTCTTAGCACCATGTCCAGGGCTTTTATGTGGGGGAACCAATAAACTGAGAGCCGCTTGCTCCTGCACATGACTTCCTGTAGAGAGCACATGGCAGAGGCTAAACTGAGTCCTGATCATTTCAGGTGGGCAAGTGCAGTCCTGGCTGTTGGGGGGGCAATTGTCCTGTTGCCCCTTCTTATATCCATTGCTGTTATACTATCACAGAATAAATAAATTAGGTAGGTGACAAAATGGTCATTCCCTATTTGATAAATCATCCTGCATAAGTGTGTTTTCATTGCAGTGCAATTTTTTAGAATCAATTGCATATATCAGCTATATTTGTTGGATGTGAATTCCATTGTTGCGGTGAATAATGCAAATATATTCATGAGTCTTTGTCCCACTTTTAAAGAGTTGGATGGAATCATTTACTGAGTACAGTTGTGCTCATAAGTTTACATACCCTGGCAGAATTTATGATTTCTTGGCCATTTTTCAGAGAATATGAATGATAACACAAAAACGTTTCTTTCACTCATGGTTAGTGTTTGGCTGATGCCATTTGTTATCAATCAATTGTGTTTACTCTTTTTAAATCATAATGACAACAGAAACTACCCAAATGACCCTGATCAAAAGTTTACATACCCTGGTGATTTTGGCCTGATAACATGCACACAAGTTGACACAAAGAGGTTTGAATGGCTATTAAAGGTAACCATCCTCTGTGATCTGTTTGCTTGTAATTAGTGTGTGTGTATAAAAGGTCAATGAGTTTCTGGACTCCTGACAGACCCTTGCATCTTTCATCCAGTGCTGCACTGATGTTACTGGAATCTGTTTGATAACATACTGCATTCATCTTGCCATCAATTCTGACCAAATTTCCTGTGCCTTTGTAGCTCACACATCCCCAAAACATCAGTGATCCACCTCCGTGTTTCACAGTAGGAATGGTGTTCCTTTCATCATAGGCCTTGTTGACTCCTCTCCAAATGTAGAATTGTGGCCAAAAAGCTAAATTTTGGTCTCATCACTCCAAACGACTTTGTGCCAGAAGGTTTGAGGCTTGTCTCTGTGCTGTTTGGCGTATTGTAAGTGGGATATTTTGTGGCATATGCGTAGTAATGGCTTTCTTCTGGCGACTCGACCATTCAGCCCATCTTTCTTCAAGTACCTCCTTATTGTGCATCTTGAAACAGCCACACCATATGTCCTGTATTTCACCTGGGTTTGTCTTTGCATCCCGAACAATTTTCCTGGCAGTTGCGGCTGAAATTTTAGTTGGTCGACCTGACCATGGTTTGGTTTCAACAGAACCCCTCATTATCCACTTCTTGATTAGAGTTTGAACACTGCTGATTTGCATTCTCAATTCCTTGGATATCTTTTTATATCCCTTTCCTGTTTTATACAGTTCAACTACCTTTTCCGGCAGATCCTTTAACAATTCTTTTGCTTTCCCCATGACTCAGAATCCAGAATTGTCAGTGCAGTACTGGATGAAACATGCAAGGGTCTGTCAGGAGTCCAGAAACTCATTTACCTTTTATACACACACACTAATTACAAGCAAACAGATCACAGGTGTGGATGTTTACCTTTAATAGCCATTCAAACCCCTTTGTGTAAACTTGTGTGCATGTTATCAGGCCAAAATCACCAGGGTATGTAAACGTTTGATCAGGGTCATTTGGGTAGTTTCTGTTGTCATTATGATTTAAAAAGAGTAAACACTGTTGATTGATAATAAATGGCTTCAGCCAAACACTAACCATGAGTGAAAGAAAAGTTTTTTTGTTATCATTCATAATCTCTGAAAAATGGCCAAGAAATCATAAATTCTGCCAGGGTATGTAAACTTATGAGCACAACTGTACCTGATCATAAAAACATTGTGGTAGTGGCAATATTTTAAAAAGGGATCTGCTGTGCGATCGAGATTGCTAGGTAAATTTTAAAAAGGGCTGAAATCATTGTTAGAAGTCAGTCTTGCTGAGAGGCGTTTTATTATACATATCTGTGGATGCTTTTCTGATATTGTAGAATTTTAAAAGCAGCATCGCCACTTGCAGTGAAGGTGTAATAAAAATGATCCCTTTAGACAGTATCGTATGACAATAAGATTTACATATGTCAACAGAAACTTAACCCTTTTTGTTACAATACAATAGTTAAACATATCAATAATACACTTATAGGAGCTGGGGATTGTAGGTATTGTGACAGAGGGAGTATATATTAGACCAAGTTTAATACATTTCACTTTACCATTTTGCTTGGAAACCCCAGGGAAGTGATTAGAGTTTTTTAGTTGTGAATACAGTTATACTTACAAGATACAAGGGACACTCCTCTGGGAGATAGAGGAACATGTAACTATAACCAACCTGGAAGGAAATCTAATTATAGTATGAAATGTTTTAAGTGTAATGAGGTTGGTCATGTTGTCAGAGACTGTGCCCTTAAAGATGAACTGATGGACTATAGTACAAGTGATAATACAGGGCCGCACTCATTTCTGTCTAATTCATCCTGATAATAGTGATGCCTCGCACATGTGTTTGGTGACTGTAAATGGTAGAATGTGTAAAGCATTACTTGATTCAGGTAGTATGGTTACATTAGTGACAAAATTTATAGTACCTGATGTGAATATAGATCATATGCATAAAATGGGTATTCTTTGTGTTCTTGGTGATAAACGTGAATATGCTACAGCTTATGTAAATTTCGAAACACAATGTGGTTCTTTAAAACATCGGGTAGGTGTAGTACCCAAATTAGCTCATGAGGTGGTGATTGGAAGAGATTTTCCTAAGTTTTTAGAATTATGGGCTTTAACAGTAAATTCAGCTAAGGAGTCCAAAGGGAATGAAACAATTGAGGATTTTGTGTTTCCTTTTTCTGAAATTGATTTGGAAGAAAACAGTAAAAGTAAAACTAACTGCTCCCACTAAGGATTTTCATAGTCCATTAGTGCCTTTACCAATCATTGATGTGTCATTCGAAATAATTGCTATGGACTTAATAGGTCTACTGGTGAAGTCAGCCAGAGGACACCAGTATATACTGGTTGTCCTGGATTATGCAACCCGCTATCCTGAGGCAGTACTCCTACGTAATAGTTCTGCAAAATTTATAGCAAAGGAACTTATGCTTATGTTTAGTAGATTGGGTATACCCAAGGAAATTTCGACAGATCAAGGGACTCATTTTATGTCTAAGGTTACAAAAGAATTGTGTAAACTGCTCCATTTTAAGCATCAGAAAACTTCAGTATATCACTCTCAAACTGATGGGCTGGTAGAGAGGTTTAACAAGACCCTTAAGAGTATGTTATGGAAGGCAATTGATGTGTATGGAAAAAATTGGGACCTTTATTGCCGTATTTAATGTTTTCTATCAGGGAAGTTCCTCAGGCCTCCACAGGGTTTTCACCTTTTAAACTTTTCTATGGTCGACATCTACGGGGATTACTTGAGATTGTTAAAGAGAAATTGGAACAGGAAACTACACCCTATAGAAGTGTTATTGAGCATATATCTCAAATGCAGGATCGAATTGAGGCTGTCAAGCCCAAAATTAGAGAACATATGGCAAAAGCCCAAGAAGTACAAAAACACAGTTATAATCATAATTCTAGGGTTAGAGTGTTTCAGCCTGGTGATAGGGTACTAGTCCCTACAGTAGAAAATACATGTTTGGCTACTTGGCAGGGCCCATATGAGATAATTGAAAAGGTGGGTGATGTAAACTATAAGGTGAGTCAGCCAGGGAGAAGAAAACCTGAACAGATATATCATATTAATTTACTAAAGCCCTTGAAGGATAGGGAGGTTTTGTGTGTGGTAAATACAACAGAGATACCTGTTACTGAGCCAGAGGTAAATATTTATGAAACCCTATCTGTGCATCAAAAGCAAGATGTCATGGACTTTATTAGAAGGAACAGAGAGGTTTTTTTTCCATGATGCCGGGGAGAACTAACGTAATTAAACATGACATAGTTACAGAACCAGGAAAAAAAGTTTCTCTTAAACCCTATAGAGTTCCTGAAGCCCGTAGGGAGGCTATTAAATTGGAGGTGGAAAAAATGTTAAAACTTGGGGATTGAAGAATCACACAGTGATTGGAGCAGTCCAATTGTGTTAGTTCCTAAACTGGATGGTACTTTACGATTTTGTAAAGATTTTAGTAAATTAAATTTGATTTCAAAATTTGATACCTACCCAATGCCTAGGGTTGATGAGTTAATAGAAAGACTAGGAGAAGCACATTATTTAACAACAATTGATTTAACGAAAGGCTATTGGCAGGTACCCCTCACTTATCAGGCAAAGGAGAAAACTGCTTTTTCAACTCCAGATGGGTTGTTTCAGTATACAGTTTTTCCATTTGGGTTACATGGTGCTCCTGCAACATTTCAGAGAATGATGGATAGAATTTTAAAGCCCCATGTTCGTTATGCTGCAGCTTATCTTGATGATGTAATCATTTATAGTACAGATTGCGAATCACATCTTCCAAAGGTTCAGGCAGTTCTTGAATCCATTTTCTCTGCTGACTTAACTGTGAATCCTTCAAAATGTACCATTGGTTTAGAGGAAGCAAAGTACTTGGGATATACAATTGGGAGAGGATTAGTTAAGCTACAGACAACTAATATAGAAGCCATACAAAACTGGCCCTGGCCCCTAACTAAGAAACAAGTTAGAGCTTTTTGGGTTTGACTGGATATTATAGAAGGTTTATTCCAGATTTTGCTACAATAGCTGCTCCTTTAACTGATCTTACAAAGGCAAAATCACCAGTGATGGTTTTTGGTTTTTTTTTTATTATAAATTTTTATTATTTAATTATATTAACAATACAAAATTCCAATACATAATTGCTTTACATATCGTCATAAAAGAAAGCCTTTTACATCAGAAACAGAACAATTTAACAACATAATCATTCTTTCTTGAATAAAATGTATTTAACCTTAGTCCTAACATTGACCAAAGAGATACTTCATAAGTGAGTTGTTTATCACATTATCTAGAGATGTGCTAATAAGAAGGAAAAAAAAACAAAAAACCCCTAGGAGCCTGCTACTATCTACAAGTTAACCCCAAAAACAAAATTCCTCTCCGTCCCCTCTCCCCTCCTCTCCAACGAAAAATTCACGGCTTGGGGATGCTAATAATCCGATTAATATGATTCATATAGTCATTACCCATAGATTTAATAAATGGACCCCAGACATTAAAGAATTTGTCTACCTTATAAGGGCAAAACTTTTTATAGTCATATGCTTCAAGAATACCTTCTTTCATCATTGCTTTCCTTAACTGATTAACATTTGGAGATTTCCTATCGGTCCAACTCGAAAAGATCAGATATCTTGTTTTCACTATCACTTTATGTACTAATCCATTATTTCCCTCCCATAAAGATGAATGTGTAAGGAAAAATACATTTACTGCTGATAATTTGATATCTAATTTTAGAATACTAGAAAGCCAGAAACCCACTTTCAACCACAATTGAGATTGTTTAGGGCATTCATATATCAAGTGGAGCAGATCCGGATTGTTCCTTGAGCATTTAATACATTTATTCTCCACCTCTTTATTCCACTTACGAACCCTATTGGGGGTTAAATAATCTTGGTGCATAAGTCTAAGATGCGATTCCCTCACTGCCATTGAGTTCTCCAGTTTATCTATTGTCCCCAAACTAATTTGTATGATTTTATCTTCTCTGCTAATAGGTATACTATTTTCCCATTTACTATGATCTTCTATCTGTCCTAACTTAAACCCATTTAAAAGTGTTTCATAAATAATTGAAAGTGGCCTCTGCCTGATTTTTGGATGGTCTAAGAGAGTATGTGGCTGGAAAAATAAATCAGGGTCCTGGTAAAGAAATGACTTTAAGTAGTGTTTTGCTTGTATGAAATAAAACCTATCCTTACCAGGAATTTGATAAAGCCCTTGAATTTCCTCAAATTTGAGTATTTGTTTAGTCTTCCAGTTACATAAATGCCCTAAATTAGATAATCCACAGTCTTCCCATCGTTGACATGTTGAGTAGTTTAGGCCTGGTATAAATTGGGAGTTCCCCACCAATGGTACCCATCTAGAATGCATTTTCTTTTTTATTGATAGAATTTTAATAGCTGCAGTCCAAGCAGCCAGAATATCTTTCAACATGGGGTGTTGGTATATTTCCCTCCCTCGTTCTTTATTAGATGCATACAAAACAAATTCTAATGCCAATGATTTACACAATCTTTTGTCTAATGAGCAATTTGTATAAGTATTAGAGTGGAAAATCCAGTCCAATGGGAACTGCAGCAAAGTGGCATAATTGTATAGTAACAAATTGGGCAAAGCTAAGCCCCCACTAATAAAGGGTAGGTATAGTTTATCAATCTTAATTCTAGGTTTCCTACCTTGCCAGATATAATATCGGAGAGCTTTCGTGAAGTTATTCATTTCCTGTTGTTTAATTAATAAAGGAAACATACGCAATGTATAAAGTATCTTTGGGAGGATAAACATCTTATAGACTGCCACTCTCCCTGAAAGGGAGAGTGGCAGGTTTACCCAGTTTTTAAACTTATCTATACATTGGTTTAAGAAATACATTATGTTATCCCTATACCAGTTTTGGGGGGAAGAAGATAAATATATACCTAAATACTTTAATGTATCCGTTTCTACAAATGGGTAAGTCACATTTATTTTTGTTTTTTTTAAGCCACAATATACTAGATTTGGAGAAATTTATTTTATATCCTGAAACCTTTCCATATAGCTCTGAGAGATCACTTCATTAGTTTGAGAGTTTGGTTCTGATACACATAATAAGAGGTCATCCGCAAAGATAGATAACTGAAATACCTCCTCATCCAGTCTACGACCCAGTACCTTCCTCCTGAGTTTCATAGCCAGGGGTTCAAGTACCAAATCAAAAAGCAATGGTGACATAGGGCACCCTTGCCTGGTCCCTCTAAAAAGAGAGAAAGGAGCTGAAATATTACCATTTACCAAAAGAGTAGCCCTGGCATCCGAATATACATTAGATATCAAATTTAAAAAGTTACCCCTAAGGCTAAAATTAAACAGGGTCCGCTGGAGAAAGTCCCACTCAACCCTGTCGAAGGCCTTCTCCGTGTCTAATGACAGGAGATAGGCCTCCGGCAGCGCGCCGGGACCTCCCCCAGTCTCCTCCTCAGCGTAATGACAAATAACATGTTGAATTCTTCTGATATTCATTTCAGAAGTTCTCCCCTTAACAAACCCCACTTGATCCCTGTGAATTAGATTAGGAAGGATGTCCTTTAGTCTCTCTGCTATTATTTTCATTAAAATCTTATAGTCCACGTCCAATAATGAAATTGGCCTATAAGAAGTGACCTCCTCTGGGTCTTTCCCTTCTTTAGGAATTAATATTATATTTGCAGTCTTGAATTGCTCTGTCATTTTAGCATTGTGACAATAATAGTTATTATAGAGGGAGTTTAAAATAGGTATAATTTTCTCTTTAAGAATATCATAAAATTCTATAGGTAGACCATCCGGTCCAGGGGCTTTGCCCTTAGACATTAATTTAATCGTTTTACCTATCTCTTGGTCTGAAATAGGTCCATTCAAAAGATCCAATTCTGATTCTGAAATATGTGGCAATTTCAACTATAAGGTGAGTCAGCCAGGGAGAAGAAAACCTGAACAGATATATCATATTAATTTACTAAAGCCCTAGACAGATAGGGAGGTTTTGTGTGTGGTAAATACAACAGAGATACCTGTTACTGAGCCAGAGGTAAATATTTATGAAACCCTATCTGTGCATTAAAAGCAAGATGTCATGGACTTTATTAGAAGGAACAGAGAGGTTTTTTTCCATGATGCCGGGGAGAACTAACGTAATTAAACATGACATAGTTACAGAACCAGGAAAAAAAGTTTTTCTTAAACCCTATAGAGTTCCTGAAGCCCGTAGGGAGGCTATTAAATTGGAGGTGGAAAAAATGTTAAAACTTGGGGATTGAAGAATCACACAGTGATTGGAGCAGTCCAATTGTGTTAGTTCCTAAACTGGATGGTACTTTACGATTTTGTAAAGATTTTAGTAAATTAAATTTGATTTCAAAATTTGATACCTACCCAATGCCTAGGGTTGATGAGTTAATAGAAAGACTAGGAGAAGCACATTATTTAACAACAATTGATTTAAAGAAAGGCTATTGGCAGGTACCCCTCACTTATCAGGCAAAGGAGAAAACTTCTGCTTTTTCAACTCCAGATGGGTTGTTTCAGTATACAGTTTTTCCATTTGGGTTACATGGTGCTCCTGCAACATTTCAGAGAATGATGGATAGAATTTTAACCCCTTAATGACCGAGGACGTGCAGGGTACGTCCTCAAAAAAAAGGCAGTTAATGCCTGAGAACGTACCCTGCACGTCCTCGGTGTGGAAAGCAGCTGGAAGTGATCCTGCTCGCTTCCAGCTGCTTTCCGGTTATTGCAGTGATGCCTCGATATGGAGGCATCCTGCAATAACCATGTATGGCCATCCGATGCAGAGAGAGCCACTCTGTGGCCCTCTCTGCACCGGACATCGATGGCCGGTATCGTTGGTGGGTGGGAGCCGACGTGGGAGGCGGGTGGCGGCCATCGATGGGCCCAGTGATGTGGAGGGGGGCGGGATCGTGGACGGGGATGACCGGGGGCGATAGGGAGGGGGCGGGTGCGTGCACGGGAGGGAGCGGGTGGGAACCGCTACACTACAGAAAAAGGATTTGCTCATCAGGGTTCTAAAACCTAAAAATTAATAAAAATAAAAAGCGAAATCAGGGGGTGTTGGGTTAGTATGTGGGAGGGAAGCTACACTACAGAAAAAAAATGGGGAAAAATAAAAAACAACAACATTTTTTTCTGCAAATTGGGTACTGGCAGATAGCTGCCAGTACCCAAGATGGCCCCCAAAAAGGCAAAGGGGGATGGTTAGAGAGATGTTTGAGGGGGGATCAGGGAGGTTGGGGGCTAAGGGGGATCCTAAACAGCAGCATATGTAAATATGCTATACAATTTTTAAAAAAAAAAAACAAAGATTCCCTTTATTTTTGTACTGGCAGACATTCTGCCAGTACTTAAAGGGACAGTTTACTCAAATATTTTCTCCCCTTTAATTTGTTCCCAATGATCCACTTTACCTGCAGGAGTGTATTAAATTGTTTACAAGTAGCTCCTTTACCCTTATATTGGCATTTGAAATTGTTGATTTAGCATGTGGTATCCCCACCTATTCTGCAAGTTTGTGGCCGCGCGTACCAGCTATAGATAAGCTTTGTAAACACAGCCAGCAGAAGAAATTACACTCCCAGTCGGATATAGCAGAGATAAGGTAATACGATGTTGATTTTCCATTGTTCTCTCAAAGTACTGGTGATTGTTTTAAGGACAGATATAAGATAAAGAAGCAGGTATATGTGCACAATGTGATACAGTAATGAGATCTGATTATACCTACAAGCTCAACCCATTTTATTAGGTTGTGGCTTCAAAACACAAAATCAGAGCTTTAATGTACACAAATAAGCCTTAAAAAGCTTATTTTCATACATTTTTTACTCTGCAGTTGGTAAAAAAAGCAATTGTAAACACATTAAGGGAAAAACTATTTTACAGTATACTGTCCCTTTAAGATGGCGGGGAAAATTGTGGGGTGGGGGAGGGAAGGGAGCTGTTTGGGAGGGATCAGGGGGTGTGATGTGTCAGGTGGGAGGCTGATCTCTACACTAAAGCTAAAATTAACCCTGCAAGCTCCCTACAAGCTACCTAATTAACCCCTTCACTGCTAGACATAATACACGTGTGATGTGCAGCGGCATTTAGCGGCCTTCTAATTACCAAAAAGCAACGCCAAAGTCATATATGTCTGCTATTTCTGAACAAAGGGGATCCCAGAGAAGCATTGACAACCATTTGTGACATAATTGCTCAAGCTGCTTGTAAATGATTTCAGTGAGAAACCTAAAATTGTGAAAAATTTAACGTTTTTTTTAATTTGATCGCATCTGGCGGTGAAATGGTGGCATGAAATATACCAAAATGGGCCTAGATCAATACTTTGGGTTGTCTACTACACTACACTAAAGCTAAAATTAACCCTAGAAGCTCCCTACATGCTCCCTAATTAACCCCTTCACTGCTGGGCATAATACACTTGTGGTGCGCAGTGGCATTTAGCGTCCTTCTAATTACCAAAAAGCAACAACAAAAGCCATACATGTCTGCTATTTCTGAACAAAGGGGATCTCAGAGAATAATTTACAACCATTTATGCCATAATTGCACAAGTTGTTTGTAAATAATTTCAGTGAGAAACCTAAAGTTTGTCCAAAAAATTGTGAAAAAGTGAACGATTTTCTTTATTTGATTGCATTTGGCGGTGAAATGGTGGCATGAAATATACCAAAATGGGCCTAGATCAATACTTTGGGGTGTCTTCTAAAAAAAAATATATACATGTTAAGGGATTTTCAGGGATTCCTGAAAGATATCAGTGTCCCAATGTAACTAGCGCTAATTTTGAAAAAAAGGGGTTTGGAAATAGCAAAGTGCTGCTTGTATTTATTGCCTTATAACTTACAAAAAAAGCAAAGAACATGTAAACATTGGGTATTTCTAAACTCAGGACAAAATTTAGAAACTATTTAGCATGGGTGTTTTTTGGTGGTTGTAGATGTGTAACAGATTTTGGGGGTCAAAGTTTGAAAAAAGTGTGTTTTTTTCCATTTTTTCCTCATATTATATAATTTTTTTTATAGTAAATTATAAGATATGATGAAAATAATGGTATCTTTAAAAAGTCCACTTAATGGCGAGAAAAACGGTATATAATATGTGTGGGTACAGTAAATGAGTAAGAGGAAAATTACAGCTAAACACAAACGCTGCAGAAATGTAAAAATAGCCTTGGTCCCAAACGGACAGAAAATGGAAAAGTGCTGCGGTCATTAAGGGGTTAAAGCCCCATGTTCGTTATGCTGCAGCTTATCTTGATGATGTAATCATTTATAGTACAGATTGCGAATCACATCTTCCAAAAGTTCAGGCAGTTCTTGAATCCATTTTCTCTGCTGACTTAACTGTGAATCCTTCAAAATGTACCATTGGTTTAGAGGAAGCAAAGTACTTGGGATATACAATTGGGAGAGGATTAGTTAAGCCACAGACAACTAAAATAGAAGCCATACAAAACTGGCCCTGGCCCCTAACTAAGAAACAAGTTAGAGCTTTTTGGGTTTGACTGGATATTATAGAAGGTTTATTCCAGATTTTGCTACAATAGCTGCTCCTTTAACTGATCTTACAAAGGAAAAATCACCAGTGATGGTTAAATAGTCTATGGAAGCAGACAAGGCTTTTAAGCATTTGAAAGATGCCTTGTGTGCCTATCCAGTTTTGGTAACTCCAGATTTTTGTAAAGATTTTATAGTGCAGACTGATGCTTCTGATGTTGGTGTGGGGGCTGTTCTTTCCCAAGTGTACCAAGGGGAGGCACATCCTGTATTATTTCTTAGTAGAAAATTAAACCAACAAGAGAAAAATTACTCTATTGTTGAAAAATAATGTTTAGCTATTAAGTGGGCTTTGGATTCTCTTCGGTACTATTTGTTGGGGAGGAAATTCAGGTTGATTACAGATCATGCTCCTATCAAATGTATGAATCAGAATAAGGAGAGGAATGTGAGAGTGACTAGATGGTTTCTAAGTCTGCAGCCATTTAATTTAATTGTTGAGCACAGAGCAGGTCTTTTGCAGGGCAATGCTGATGGTCTTTCAAGGGTACACTCTTTCATGTCTATGGTCGCTCACTCCACCCAGTGTGAGCTGGGGGGGAAGGAAGTGTGACAGAAAGTCTGGTTTGGTGAGGGAGTATATATTAGACCAAGTTTAATACATTTCACTTTACCATTCTGCTAAGAAACCCCAGGGAAGGGATTAGTGTTTTTTAGTTGTAAATACCTTACAGCCGTTAAACTCAGGTGTGGCTCATGATTACTGTTCCTACGGTTTAAAAGGAAAGCATTTCTCTAGCTAAGTAGATTACAGCCAGGCAGGAGGCCTGATGTGTTGTGAAAAATATTATGTACTAAATGTTTTGCTGGATTTCTGTTTGCTGTTACATTCTGTAAAGGACATTTGTGTTGCTGTAGAGTGTAGACAATGCAGACAGAGATTTGCTGTTTTGGAAACTTGTGCAGAGACTAAATCTGTTCCTTTTGCCTTACCTGTGAAAAAAACGGTATGCTGCTGTTAAAGTCATCTTGGTATTTTGTAAGAAAATAAAGTTTTGAAAAACTTTAACTGGATTGTCCTTTATTGCATTTAAACTCTAGAAGACAGTGGTTGCCAAAGATTCTTGTTACAGTACATTGTATTTATGTGTACGTTTTATTTATATCTTTTATTTTTATAATATGTATTTTAACTCTTGTCGTGATATTAATATTTCATAGAAGAATGTTGCCGTGACATTTTAGTTTTACAAAAGTCAGTTTTTTTTAAATTCGTTCTGTTAAAACTTATTGCTGATATAAGTTCTCACTGTTGTGAACGTGTTATTCTTAGAATATTAATCATGTTTGTTACAGTGCAGTTGCAATATTAGAAAATTTAGAACATATCGGCAATAAAAATAGAATATTAAAAAATCTGTCAATTAAAAATGAATACGGCAAACTGCCGAAACGCGTAAGCCCGTGTGCTGCGCTTTCGTCTCTTATTGCTAATCAGGTGGCATGCTGTCACTTTTTCTAATTTTAAATATTTTTTGGAATAAAAGTTTGAATTTTTACTTTACTTAGGCCTAGATTTAGAGTTTGGCGGTAGCCGTCAAAACCAGCGTTAGAGGCTCCTAACGCTGGTTTTAGGCTACCGCCGGAATTTGGAGTCACTCAAAATAGGGTCTAACGCTCACTTTTCAGCCGCGACTTTTCCATACCGCACATCCCCCTACGCCATTTGCGTATCCTATCTTTTCAATGGGATCTTTCTTACTCCGGTATTTAGAGTCGTTTCTGAAGTGAGCGTTAGAGCTCTAACGACAAAACTCCAGCTGCAGGAAAAAAGCAGGAGTTAAGAGCTTTCTGGGCTAACGCCGGTTCATAAAGCTCTTAACTACTGTACCCTAAAGTACACTAACACCCATAAACTACCTATGTACCCCTAAACCGAGGTCCCCCCACATCGCCGACACTCGATTAAATTTTTTTAACCCCTAATCTGCCGACCGCCACCTACGTTATACTTATGTACCCCTAATCTGCTGCCCCTAACACCGCCGACCCCTGTATTATATTTATTAACCCCTAACCTGCCCCCCACAACGTCGCCGCCAGCTACTTACAATAATTAACCCCTAATCTGCCGACCGCAAAGCGCCGCCACCTACGTTATTCTTATGTACCCCTAATCTGCTGCCCCTAACACCGCCGACCCCTATATTATATTTATTAACCTCTAATCTGCCCCCCTCAACGTTGCTGACACCTAACTACACTTATTAACCCCTAATCTGCCGAGCGGACCTGAGCGCTACTATAATAAAGTTATTAACCCCTAACCCGCCTCACTAACCCTATCATAAATAGTATTAACCCCTAATCTGCCCTCCCTAACATCGCCGACACCTAACTTCAATTATTAACCCCTAATCTGCCGAACGAATCTCGCCGCTATTCTAATAAATGTATTAACCCCTAAAGCTAAGTCTAACCCTAACACTAACACCCCCCTAAGTTAAATATAATTTAAATCTAACGAAATAAATTAACTCTTATTAAATAAATTATTCCTATTTAAATCTAAATACTTACCTGTAAAATAAACCCTAATATAGCTACAATATAAATTATAATTACATTGTAGCTATTTTAGGATTAATATTTATTTTACAGGCAACTTTGTAATTATTTTAACCAGGTACAATAGCTATTAAATAGTTAAGAACTATTTAATAGTTACCTAGTTAAAATAATAACAAAATTACCTGTAAAATAAGTCCTAACCTAAGTTATAATTAAACCTAACACTACCCTATCAATAAATTAATTAAATAAAATACCTACAATTACCTACAATAAAACCTAACACTACACTATCAATAAATAAATTAAATACAATTTCTACAAATAACTACAATTACATAAACTAACTAAAGTACAAAAAATAAAAAAGAACTAAGTTACAAAAAATAAAAAAATATTTACAAACATAAGAAAAATATTACAACAATTTTAAACTAATTACACCTACTCAAAGACCCCCAAAATAAAAAAATGCCCTACCCTATTCTAAATTAATAGTTAAAAGTTCTTTCTTTTACCTTACCAGCCCTGAACAGGGCCCTTTGCGGGGCATGCCCCAAGAAAATCAGCTCTTTTGCCTGTAAAAAAAAACATACAATACCCCCCCCCAACATTACAACCCACCACCCACATACCCCTAATCTAACCCAAACCCCCCTTAAATAAACCTAACACTAAGCCCCTGAAGATCTTCCTACCTTGTCTTCACCTCAACAGGTATCACCGATCCGTCCTGGCATCCGGTGCTGAAGAGGTCCAGAAGAGGCTCCAAAGTCTTCCTCCTATACGGCAAGAAGAGGACATCCGGACCGGCAAACATCTTCATCCAAGCTGCATCTTCGATCTTCTTCCATCCGGTGCGGAACGGGTCCATGTTGAAGCATCCGACGCGGATCCATCCTCTTCTTCCGGCGTCTCCCGACGAATGACGGTTCCTTTAAGGGACGTCATCCAAGATGGCGTCCCTCAAATTCCGATTGGCTGATAGGATTCTATCAGCCAATCGGAATTAAGGTAGGAATATTCTGATTGGCTGATGGAATCAGCCAATCAGAATCAAGTTCAATCCGATTGGCTGATCCAATCAGCCAATCAGATTGAGCTCGCATTCTATTGGCTGTTCCGATCAGCCAATAGAATGCAAGCTCAATCTGATTGGCTGATTGGATCAGCCAATCGGATTGAACTTGAATCTGATTGGCTGATTCCATCAGCCAATCAGAATATTCCTACCTTAATTCGGATTGGCTGATAGAATCCTATCAGCCAATCGGAATTCGAGGGACGCCATCTTGGATGACGTCCCTTAAAGGAACCGTCATTCGTCGGGAGACGCCGGAAGAAGAGGATGGATCCGCGTCGGATGCTTCAACATGGACCCGTTCCGCACCGGATGGAAGAAGATCGAAGATGCAGCTTGGATGAAGATGTTTGCCGGTCCGGATGTCCTCTTCTTGCCGGATAGGAGGAAGACTTTGGAGCCTCTTCTGGACCTCTTCAGCAACGGATGCCAGGACGGATCGGTGATACCTGTTGAGGTGAAGACAAGGTAGGAAGATCTTCAGGGGCTTAGTGTTAGGTTTATTTAAGGGGGGTTTGGGTTAGATTAGGGGTATGTGGTGGTGGGTTGTAATGTTGGGGGGGGGGGTATTGTATGTTTTTTTTTACAGGCAAAAGAGCTGATTTTCTTGGGGCATGCCCCGCAAAGGGCCCTGTTCAGGGCTGGTAAGGTAAAAGAGCTTTTAAATTTATTAATTTAGAATAGGGTAGGGATTTTTTTTATTTTGGGGGTCTTTGTTATTTTATTAGGGGGCTTAGAGTAGGTGTAATTAGTTTAAAATTGTTGTAATATTTTTCTTATGTTTGTAAATATTTTTTTATTTTTTGTAACTTAGTTCTTTTTTATTTTTTGTACTTTAGTTAGTTTATGTAATTGTAGTTATTTGTAGAAATTGTATTTAATTTATTTATTGATAGTGTAGTGTTAGGTTTTATTGTAGGTAATTGTAGGTATTTTATTTAATTAATTTATTGATAGGGTAGTGTTAGGTTTAATTATAACTTAGGTTAGGACTTATTTTACAGGTAATTTTGTTATTATTTTAACTAGGTAACTATTAAATAGTTCTTAACTATTTAATAGCTATTGTACCTGGTTAAAATAATTACAAAGTTGCCTGTAAAATAAATATTAATCCTAAAATAGCTATAATGTAATTATAATTTATATTGTAGCTATATTAGGGTTTATTTTACAGGTAAGTATTTAGATTTAAATAGGAATAATTTATTTAATAAGAGTTAATTAATTTCGTTAGATTTAAATTATATTTAATTTAGGGGGGTGTTAGTGTTAGGGTTAGACTTAGCTTTAGGGGTTAATACATTTATTAGAATAGCAGCGAGATTCGTTCGGCAGATTAGGGGTTAATAATTGAAGTTAGGTGTCGGCGATGTTAGGGAGGGCAGATTAGGGGTTAATACTATTTATGATAGGGTTAGTGAGGCGGTTTAGGGGTTAATAACTTTATTATAGTAGCGCTCAGGTCCGCTCGGCAGATTAGGGGTTAATAAGTGTAGTTAGGTGTCGGCGACGTTGAGGGGGGCAGATTAGGGGTTAATAAATATAATATAGGGGTCGGCGGTGTTAGGGGCAGCAGATTAGGGGTACATAAGGATAACGTAGGTGGCGGCGCTTTGCGGTCGGCAGATTAGGGGTTAATTATTGTAAGTAGCTGGCGGTGACGTTGTGGGGGGCAGATTAGGGGTTAATAAATATAATATAGGGGTCGGCGGTGTTAGGGGCAGCAGATTAGGGGTACATAGGGATAACGTAGGTTGCGGCGGTGTACGGAGCGGCAGATTAGGGGTTAATAATAATATGCAGGGGTCAGCGATAGCGGGGGCGGCAGATTAGGGGTTAATAAGTGTAAGGGTAGGGGTGTTTAGACTCGGGGTACATGTTAGAGTGTTAGGTGCAGACGTAGGAAGTGTTTCCCCATAGGAAACAATGGGGCTGCGTTAGGAGCTGAACGCTGCTTTTTTGCAGGTGTTAGGTTTTTTTTTCAGCTCAAACAGCCCCATTGTTTCCTATGGGAGAATCGTGCACGAGCACGTTTTTGAGGCTGGCCGCGTCCATAAGCAACTCTGGTATCGAGAGTTGCATTTGCGGTAAAAATGCTCTACGCTCCTTTTTTGGAGCCTAACGCAGCATTTTTTTGAACTCTCGATACCAGAGTTAATTTTATGGTGCGGCCAGAAAAAAGCCCGCGTAGCGTTAACAGCCCATCTACCGCCAAACTCCAAATCTAGGCCTTAGTGTGGAACCCCCTTTTTTTGTCAATTAAAAAAACAAACCTGTTTTACACAGTGTAAAACGGAAAGCTGAAGCTACTGTCTTATATGAAATATTAAAATCTCAAGTCTAAATCTTCTTCCTAAAAACAGAATTTTATAAACTGGTTGGCATTAAATAGTAAAAAAAAGTGTAATGTAATAATATATAATGAAAAAACCCAGAAGCTACTTAAGTTCACGTGTAAATAAAGAATAACCACTTATTGTTCATCAGCCTGTGTAGTAACAGTTACTCAAAATAACAGTCACCAGAGCAGGTTAAGACTGGCCCTGACCTGGCTCACAGAAACAGCAAGGTAGTGGGAAACAGGACAGGGTTGGCCCTGCACAATACACAAATAATATTGCTTGTAAATGGGTGGAGCTAAGGCAATAGACCCTGGCCTGCAATTGACCCGGGGCAACTGGGCAAATGCCCTGTAAGCCCTATGCTCAGTCCAGGCCTGCCCACATCCCCACAGTTCTTATAGGTTTAATAGTAAGGTTTTTTTGTCTTTATTAACAAGGTAGATCACAGACATAAGGAATATATAGGTGTTCCGTGGGAGTTTCATGGGTGTTCCATGGGAGTAACCTGTATGTTAATGGAGAAACATCACCATGAGTTTCTAATTTTAAAAAGCTTAGATGTACCGTTTCAGCCATTTCAGTTTTGCCAGCTTTTAAGTGCCAAAAATATCAAATGTTAGAAACCTACTGACAGTACAGTGAAACAATTTACATATGCATTGTTTGAACTATTACTACATATATGGATTATTTTTTGTTTTAGTGAACACACATTCTATGTTGTGTAAACATACATGCCCTCCCCCCTTTCCTGCCGAGATCACTGGCAATGTTGGCAGACTTTTGCTGAAACTGCAATCCTAGTTAATTCCTTTGGAACCACATTGCCACTCATCAGAACAGAGAGGGCCAACCCTCTATAAAATATTGATGGAGCCACAGATTGCAAGACTGACAATGCCAAAAAAAGGCAATTTCTTGTCAGTCTGACAATGCTTTTATCATCAGGCCCTAGGAGAGAGACGGAAAGAGAGAGAGCAAAAAAATCAGAATTGCAAAACTATAAATACAAAATAAATGTTTTAAGCTAATTTAAAACTATCACATAATTGTGATTTGCAAAACTATGTTAAAACCACATAATTTTAGCACATAAGTGTGTGTCTACTGCTCTAAGCAATCACTAGCTAGTTTGGGCAATTTGCAGTATTTTGTAGAAAAACTAGTTTACAGAATTAGCTTTTTGGCTTCACTAGGCAGTGTGAGACAAGCACCATTTTACACAAAGCAAGAGGTGTTTCATACCAATTTCAGTAGCATCTGTAGTTTTCTTATCCCTGCAATTAGTGATGGTTACAGGATGTGCTAGAGAACTTCAATTAATGTAGTACACTGGATTTCAAACCTGTCCTCAGGCCTCCCCAACTGTCTAGGTTTTCTGGATAACATTGGAGGAGAGCAGGTAAAATAACAATGTTTACTAATCAGCTGATTATTTCACCTGTGCTCTAGTTCAGATATCCTCAAAAATGGCCTGTTTGGGAGGTCTGAGGACAGGTTTGAAAACCAGTGATCTATTAGGAAAAGGAGAGAGGTAAATGGGGGCACACAAGAGAACTAAATAAAACAGTAGAAATAAGAAGCAGCAAATATGTCTCAGTTACAGTCTACAACCATGAAGGGTGCCCCTAGAGACGAGCACAGCTCTAGCTGGAAGGGGCCTTTCACCTATGGAAGAGGCCCCATGATGGGTGGGGAAAAGAAAAGAGGTGGAGTTAAAGGAAGGCATTACATAAGGGGCTGAGTGGGAAAAGTTGCAGATCAGTCTAAAATATTTTTGAGTCAGCAATTCCTGTTTGCTTGCTTTTCCCGCTCAGGCCTTAGTAATAGCTTCCTTGAAGGAGCTGTTAGGCCATATCAGGGAGGCTTCAGAGAGTAAGGGACCTACCTGTTATGCAGTCTATCATGGGTGTGCAGGATCCGGTTCCAGAGGCGACATCTGTGGTGGTGAGGCCGAAGTCTTCTAGAAAATGTAGGCCTCCTGTGCGGCTAAATCCGGAGTCGGCAGGGCGGTCGAAGGGCCGGAATAGGAACAGTTTGAGTCTTGGTCGATGGAGTACTGGTGCGGTTGCTGCAACAGCATCAGGAAGTCACGTGGTGGTGACAGAGGCGGAGCTTGTTGGACTGGGGAGCAGCAGGGATCCGGAGCAGAGTGCCAGTCTCCATCAGGCTCCTAAGGGTAAGGAAAAGAGGAGGATGGTGGTGCACAGCTGTGTGTGGCCTATAAGCCCTGTCACTTCGCAGCATCAGGCTCAGGAGGTGGCTTATGGTCCGGATGAGCCTGATGCAGAGTGTATGAGGGTCACGGGTGATAGTGAGGATGACGCAGCTTATCTGGGTGCTTCCCTTAGTAAGAATGATAGGGGGGTTTATGTGGTTGCTGGTTCTTGTGTGGAGAGGGGCCAAGCTGAGGTGTATGGGGGTTGGATGAGATTTATTCTGAAGGGGAATTGGATGACATGTTTGGGTAAGTAGAGGGATTGGGTGAAGTTCAAGGGGATATGGCTCTTTATTTAAATTCTTTATCGGGTGATGAATATGTCCATCCCTCTTCTGAGGCGCAGGGTTTTGGGGCTAGGAGCCGGCTTTCTGGTGTGTCTGAGAGGGCTCATTTTCTGCTCAAGGATGTGAGTTTTGCGGGTGGTCCTGTTGGGCCGGGTCAGGGCTGGGGGGTGGTGGAAAACATTTGTCATGTGATTATGTGACTTTTTCAGAGGTGGAGGATTTGCATGTACGGCCTGGTGTGCAGCCTGGCCTTTCATAAGAGCAGCAGGATGCTGGTGACGGGCTGGAGGAGGATACCTTGTGTCTCCATGGTTCTTGGATGGAGTCTTTTCGTCTAGAACCTGATGACGGAGTCCCTTTGTCTTGGGGTCCTGGTTCTTCTGATCAGATGCAGCAGGTGGGTATGGCCAAAGTGGTGGCAGAGGGCCTGTTCACAGTGGGGGTCATGACAATAAGGCCATTACTAGGGGTGTCAGGTCAGGTGACAGATGGCTGCATAGGCCTGGTGGTCACCCAGGGGTGGGGAGAGGGAGATTGCATAGGCGGCCTGGGCCTGTAGTTGAAGGGTATGTTGGTTGTGGTGTGACGGCTCCTAAGAGAGGAAAAGGAGGTGCTATGGTTGGGGGTGCCAACCTGAATAGGGGGAGGTGTGGAAAGGAGGGATATTTGCCCCATAATATGGAGAGTTCGAGTGAGTCCTCTTCCCCCCAGCAGCAAAGGTGTGGGTTCCTCCGGTTGCACCTGTGACAGGTCACAGGGGGGTTGTTGTTAACATAGACTTTAGTACAGGTTTAAGCAGGCGTGGATGCATCGGGTGGGTCTAGCAGTACCCGGGGTCTAGGGGCCATGGTTGTTGAAGCGGGTAGTAGTAGTAAGGCATCTGGGGGGTCGGAACTTAAGATGGCTGACACAGCATTGTTGAGGTCTTGCCTTTGTGCCAGTGGACCCTTGGGAAGGCTGTGTTGTTACTCCATGGTTTCCAATTTGTTTGGGGTGCCTATTGCTCATGAGAAATCTGAGGGACCGGTGATGTCCCTCAGTTTTCTTGGTATCACAATTGATTCTGTGAACATGGAATGTAGGCTACCTCATGAAAAAATTGATAATTTGGTCTTGATCATTGATCGGGCTTTGGGAGCCAAGAAAATGACTATGAGGGAAATTCAGTCTCTATTGGGCAAGTTGAACTTTGCTTGCCACATTATAGTGATTGGAAGGTTTTTTTTGTCAACAGCTGTCTTTTGCTATGGCCAGAGTTCGTCGGCCGTACCATTTCATGAAGTTGTCATGGGAACTGAAAGATGATTTGAGGGTGTGGAAACGATTCCTTTTGGAATTTAATGGGTCGGCTTTAATACAGGAAGTTAAACTTTCTAATATAGAGAGTTGGGGTTGGTAACTGATGCTGCGAGTGGCCATGGTTTTGGGGCCTATTTTCAGGGGCATTGGAGTGTGGCCATTTGGCTGGATTCTTTCTGGTATTAAAGTGCTTATGGATGAATGTGTTTGTTCGAGCAAAACATATTCCTGGTGTGACTAACTCAATAGCCAATGCCTTATCTCGTTTCCAGTGGCAGAGGTTTCGAGAGCTGGTGTCTCAGGCAGACTTGGTCGGTTGTCAGTGTCCAACATACTTGTGGAAGCTTGGAATGGAGGATTGGCTGGAATGATGAATGATTCCATGGCTCCAGGTACTTGGGTGCATTATGCTTGAGTTAGGAGAAAGTGGGAAGTTTGGTTGTCTGAGTGTGGAAGTTTGGAGGGGTCTGATGGTGTCACTGACTGTTTGCTGGAATGGATGTGGAGTTGTAAATGTGGGAGAGTTTCCCCTTCTGGGACGGACAAGCGGTTGGCAGCCTTGGCTTTCCATTTTAAGTTGTTGGGATTGAGTGATGTTACTAAGATTTTTTTGTGTTCGTCAGGTTCTGAAGGGTATGAAAAAAGAGGGTTGATGTTCTGATCGCAGAAGACCCATCACCTTTTCATTGTTGGTGAGGATTTGTGGGGTTGTGCCGGATATTTGTTCCTCTTATTTTGAGGGGGTATCTTTTTCAGTTGGCTTTTGTTCTGGCCTTCTTTGGTGCATTTTGTATATCAGAATTGGTGAGTAAGAATAGATGGGCCTCTGGGGGCTTGGGGGTGGTAGACATTGTTATGTCTGAGTCTCATGTTGAGCTTTTCTTGAGGCGGGTAAAACCGATCAGGTTGGAAAAGGCAGGTCAATCGTGTTGTTTCCTAGTGGTTTGGACATTTGTCCATGGGTATGTTTGAGTAAATTTTACTGAAGCATTGGCAATTGCTCTGAGTGAAAGTGTGATTAAAAACATTGGCACGTGGGGGGCTCAACGTTATCGACTGTATGTTCGCCCCAATTTGCAGGTGTGAAGTTTTGTCATGTTTTCTTCTGTTTTCTTTTTATTTTAGGTTTTAAAAGGATGTGGCTTTTCGGTCATTCATTCATTTATTGGGCCTGGAGGGCAGCAGCACAGAAGGTGGATGGCCTGCAGTTGGGTTTTCCTAGATCTGAATAGGATGTGCGGTGGTTTGAGTACGTGGTCTCTATTGGGACCAATTGCTGTTGATGGTGGTGGATTATTGTAGGTGGTATCCGCACATGGATGTTTTGGTGGTTCACGTTGGGGGTAATAACTTGGATTTCATGCCTCAAAGTCGTCATAAGGTTTAAGGAAACTATTATGTTCTGGGGGATTGTTAAGAATTGGTTTAAAAGGTAAAGGGCTCGAAATTGCTGACTAAAAGGGTCAAGGGTGCCCCTAGAGGCAAGCACAGCTATAGCTGGAAGGGGACTTTGACCTATAGAGGAAGAAGCCCTATGATGGGTGGGGAAAAGAAAATAGGTGGAGTTAATGGAAGGCATTACATCAGGGGATGAGCGGGAAAAGTTGCAGATCAGTCTAAAATATTTCTGAGTCAGCATCTCCCTACCGCCCAACTTTTTTTTAATTCTTTTATTTGTTTTGTCGCAGCTGGATGGCGGGGGTGCTAGTTTGTTGCAGGACAGCATGTATGGCCAATTGGAAGGTGTTGAGTAAATTTGAATTCCCATAAAGTGGAATGCTTGTCTAAAAGTCTCAAGGGACAAGGGGGTCTCTTAGAGTCAAGTGTTAAAAAGGGCTAACGGACTCAATCCTTAGAAAGATTGTGTCCAGATAATTGATGGCCATATGTGAGGAATTTTAAACTAGCACCTTTTGCTCATATGTTTACAAAAGTTGTTGTATTTTAGATTATTATTTATTTAATATTTGCACTTATTTATAATGTTATTTAAAGGTTTTATTTATAAATTTAATAAAAGAGCCGTGGCCAATTTTATACCAAGAAACAAGTCTGGTGTCTTTATTGTCATAAGGTTTAAGGAAACTATTAAGTTCTGGGGGATTGTTAAGAATTGGTTTTAAAAGGGCCGGAAATTGACGACTAAAAGGGTCATCTCTAGCTTTGTTTGCACAACAGCATTTTAATGTTTAGAAATACCTTTGAGGGGGCGTGTCCTGACCGCGGCCATGATCAGCAGCAACTTTGTGAAGCTCTTCAAGAGAATATAACTACGTATTACATATCTCCTTCATAACTTAGAATTTGGTTATGTAAGTCCACAATCCGACATGGGAGAAAACACAGAGCTTAATAATACCCTTATATTTCTGATCCTACCTGCTAGATTCAATCTGATTTGATTCAGAAAACAGGCCGCGGCACTTTTACACACTTGTATCTCCCCCCTCGGATACCCAGATTTTCCGAGTAGCGCAGTATTTATCTGCCACACTTTATTTCACTAACAGGAATCTCACATAACATTATTAACATGGAGGACATGTTATGAGTCAAATTAGAGGCTTTAGGGCATTTGATAGATCATAGATTTGCTGAGCTTAACGACATATGCAGAGAAGCCCTGAGCTCACAGAGCACACTTCCGGAAGTTTCTGGGGAGCCTGAAGCAGTTACAAGCATAGTCTGGCCTTTGAGATCTTTGGACTGGACATCAAAAATAACCCAGTGTGAGACACTAAACAATATGGATCAAAAGTACAGCCAATCTGGGGTTCAGAGCACGGAGCTGCCTATACAATTACCACCTGCGATATGGGACATACAGTGTGCACCATTACCCTCGGATCCGTTGGAGCGGGATGCGGCCGGTCCCCCCGGTGGTGAGGAGGGGTTTAAGACCATTCAGGCAGTAGGTTTGTCAGAGTACAACAAGCACTTGCAGTCTGTTGGAGACCCGGATTATGACTCGCAACGAAGCAGCAGCAACACTGAGTCGTCAGCAAGAGAACTGTGTCAGACCAGGTTTATCATTTCTCCAGTCCTACAGTACCAGACAGACAGTTCTATTGCAAATCAAATTGGGAATAATCTATATTTTAAACGCCACACAAGAGTAGGAGTGGGCTAATTCTGGACAATGTGAAGCGGAGGCCATGTTCTCCTGTTACTACATCAGGATATTTGACTCTTGTGAAAATATAATGATACTTGTATAAGATTTTTTACCTACACATACAGCCACACTACCTTTTTAGTGATTTTACATAACACTATGTCTGGTGCTTACGTTATACAAGTTTTGGGTAACTATTAATGTTGGTCTCTTGAATTATTCAAATAGCTAAGCCACTTATTATCCTTTATGTAACCTTATATATAATGTTCACAGGTTGCTAGTAAGGGGTTGCATAGCATATGGAAGTGGGTTTGTCTTCAATGATATAAACAGGTTTTACTTCGCATATTGAACATGATCTTTTTATTTAGAAGGGTGATTGCTGAGTCAGATTGTATTTTCTGGCTTCTGGGAGGGGGGGCTCTGCTCCTCAGACTTAAGAATTAGGTAGCCTATATTTAAAGTATATTAAGCCTCTATAGTCGTTATATTTGTTTTATATATTGCTAACGATGAATAGTCAGCTAGACACTGGGTAGTTATCAGATAGTTTAGAAAGAGAAGATGTATTATAATATTTCAGACCTGCCCAGTTTATATAACATATTTAATTTTGGGATACTAAAATAATCCTATGTTTGTGTGACAGTTCCCTAACACACCCACATAAGGCGAAGCACCACAAATAGTTAGCGTTAATATAGTGCTGGTAACGGGCACTGCTCTACGCGAGACTAGGTTTGTTATAAACGTGTACAAAAAGTCACTTGTGTGTTAGCACTAGATAACCACAGTCCACCTCATCAGATGCCAAAGTCAAATGGAATAGATCAATGTGTCAAACTGTTATGGTTCAGTGATGAAATTTCAGAACAGCTTAGCATCTGGTGACTCACCCGGCTTCTTGTCGGTACCGTGTCGGCTTCAAACTAATGCGGTATTTGGGAGCGGCCCGTCCACGGGGGTACCCTCGATCAAAGGAGTGTCTCTCCACGAGTGAAGTATCCTTCTCTTCACAAGACTTTCTCCCTGCGCTGGGTTGTTTCTCCCCTCCTGGGCCCGCTCCTCACTGCACCGCTCCACACTCGGCGTCTGACGTCATCTGCTGGCTCGCGACAGCTGGCCGATCCCTTTCTGTGGGATACTCCCACTTACGCTAGTGGGTTTTTGGTGATTGCGTGCACTAGGTTCCGTAGTGCCTTGGAATCTTCCGTGCTTGCTCGGTTTCAGAGTCAACTGGATTAGAGGTAATAAGCAGCACCGGAGACTTCGTATGCACTTAAAAACTTCACTTTATTCAGGCAATTGGATCCTTTAACAAAGCAATAGATGTGTGACAATCTGTGCCAAAAGAGTTGCACCCCATGAACCGTTGCTTACGCGTTTCAGCCCTTGTGGCCGTAATCGTAGCTGTGGTTCACAATCACCTGTACCTACTTATACACCTGTGCTTATACGTGATTGGATAAAACAAACCTGAGGTGCAACCCTCTAAATGGCTGCATATACATTTTAGCCACATTGACTGTTAGAATTCAGTGCAATTGCTTTCTTTAATAAATATTTACACAATAACCACACATGAAATAGGCTAACAACAAAATTAACTATGGCAATTTGGATGAATTATTGTACATAGGAATAAACATGCACTGACTTTTATAATTTATTCACCCTTATAGTTTCGCTACTGCTTACCTTAACATTCTAAAAGGCACTCTTTTACTGAACTAAGAGATGATTTATTCAAGTCAAATTACAATTGTGGGTACAAGACTTTAATGTAATAATCTTAGTCTTGTTTTCTCATAGTAATAACCCTCTTTAATCTAAAAAATTTATTATTAGGGGACCCACTTACGATAGTGTCTACAATCAACCTTTTTGCAATACTCATATTTTTCCATAACTTGTACAACTACCTTTCTATCAACAAACTGTATGCCACCTATTGAAGGGGTTTTTTTTAAACTACGAATATGATGGGATATTATGATACACTGTCTTAATAACGGTTAGCCTAACCTAAATTATTGTACTTAGATTAGATCAGGTTAATTCTAATATCTGAAAATAAAAAGAAAGAAAGAAAAAAAAAAAAAAAAAAAAAAAAAAAAAAAAAATTTTTGAAAAATATACAATAAAAAATGTAATATGATAATTCTTTCACTCACTTACTATTCCCACTAAACAACTCTTAATGGAAATGGAAAATCTAGACTGGCAGGAAGGAAATAAATGGTTGACAATTGATGTCACCTCGCTTTATTCTAGTATACCTCATGCCAGAGGCCTAGAAGCGATCTCCTTTTTCTTAAAAAGACTTACGAATTATACCCCCTTGTTCTGTCAGTATATCCTTAGAGTCACTGAATTTCTACTAACGCACAATTTCTTCACTTTTGAGGGGGTGCATTACCTCCAGAGATGTGGGACAGCTATGGGGGCGAAGTTTGCGCCCTCATACGCCAACCTGTTCATGGGTTGGTTTGAGCTGTCCCACATCTATGGATGTGATGGCCCTTGGAAAGCGAAGATTAGATATTACAGAAGATTCATAGACGATCTTCTGATCATTTGGCGAGGAGAAGAATCTGAGGCTCAGGATTTTGTTAATTACTTGAATAATAATACGGCAGGAATAAAGTTCACTTTTGAATTTGGACATACCAAAGTTAATTTCTTGGATGTAACACTAACAGGAGAACAAGACAAAGTTTCCATACAGGTGTATAGGAAACCCATTTCCAGAAATACTCTGTTACATGCGAAGAGCAGTCACCCAAAGAGAGTATTTTATTCAGTGATGAAGGGACAATTCGTAAGGCTAAAAAGAAATAGCTCCACACAAGAGGAATATGAAAGACAGGCTCAGGATTTAAAAACTAGACTAGTTGACAGGGGCTACAATAAGAAAGAAATAGCAAGAATAAGTAACCAAGTTAAATTAAGTAATAGAAAGACTCTTCTGGTACACAATGAAACAAATAAACAAAAGAAAACCTTTGAGGGTGTCACCTTTGTTACGCGCTATAGTTCTCAGTATCAAGATATTTGCAACATCATACGCAAACACTTTCACATGTTGAAAGCGGATGAAGAACTAATGAATATAGTCACAAAAGGGTGCAGATACGCCTTCAAGAAAGGTCTCTCAATAGGCAATATGGTAGCCCCAACGCAACTACCTACAATCCAGATTCCCAGCTCCTCTTGGTTAAAACACAATGGGGTTTTTAAATGCAGTTTTTCATCTTGCATAGCCTGCAGTCACCTACAAATTAACAATGAGGGCTTTTCAAGTATAATTACTGGAGAGAAATTTAATCACTATTCATGTCTTAATTGTAGAAGCAGATACATAGTATACCTATTGACATGTAATCTATGCAGGGTCCAATATACAGGTCTCACTACCAGAGAGGCACGTGAGAGGATAAGGGAGCACATCACAAACATCAAAGCAGGAAAAATCACTACGCCCCTTGTCCAACACTTTAAGACCCACCATAACAAAAGCCCAGCCTCATTAGAATGGACTATAATAGAGCAGGTGAAGAATAAAAAGAGAGGAGGGGACAGAGAAAGTATCCTGGCCAAAAGGGAAGTTTTCTGGATTCACCGCCTAAAAACCAGAACTCCCACAGGGCTAAATTCAGAATATGACATCATTAATTATTGGGAATAGTAAGTGAGTGAAAGAATTATCATATTACATTTTTTATTGTATATTTTTCAAAAAAAAATTTTTTTTTGATTTTTTATTTTTTTCTTTCTTTCTTTTTATTTTCAGATATTAGAATTAACCTGATCTAATCTAAGTACAATAATTTAGGTTAGGCTAACCGTTATTAAGACAGTGTATCATAATATCCCATTATATTCGTAGTTTAAAAAAAAACCCCTTCAATAGGTGGCATACAGTTTGTTGATAGAAAGGTAGTTGTACAAGTTATGGAAAAATATGAGTATTGCAAAAAGGTTGATTGTAGACACTATCGTAAGTGGGTCCCCTAATAATACATTTTTTAGATTAAAGAGGGTTATTACTATGAGAAAACAAGACTAAGATTATTACATTAAAGTCTTGTACCCACAATTGTAATTTGACTTGAATAAATCATCTCTTAGTTCAGTAAAAGAGTGCCTTTTAGAATGTTAAGGTAAGCAGTAGCGAAACTATAAGGGTGAATAAATTATAAAAGTCAGTGCATGTTTATTCCTATGTACAATAATTCATCCAAATTGCCATAGTTAATTTTGTTGTTAGCCTATTTCATGTGTGGTTATTGTGTAAATATTTATTAAAGAAAGCAATTGCACTGAATTCTAACAGTCAATGTGGCTAAAATGTATATGCAGCCATTTAGAGGGTTGCACCTCAGGTTTGTTTTTATCCAATCACGTATAAGCACAGGTGTATAAGTAGGTACAGGTGATTGTGAACCACAGCTACGATTACGGCCACAAGGGCTGAAACGCGTAAGCAACGGTTCATGGGGTGCAACTCTTTTGGCACAGATTGTCACACATCTATTGCTTTGTTAAAGGATCCAATTGCCTGAATAAAGTGAAGTTTTTAAGTGCATACGAAGTCTCCGGTGCTGCTTATTACCTCTAATCCAGTTGTTATAAACGTGGCAGACTCCTCTTAGCATCCTGAAAAGGTCTATATACAGATCATTGAGTTCATAGAGACAGACTGCAGTTACTTGTCTCTGGGGACAATTAATAGATTAACCTCTCTCGAGGTATGATATTTTGCTATGGGGATACTAGTCTTGCCTGCTTTTATTTTACCCAGGTTGGAGCTTGCTTGTTTTCACACTTGTCCTAGACAGGGTAGCCTATATGTTCATTTTAAATTTACCAAACATGGGATTTCTAACCAAGCAGAGATATATTGAGTTAAATTCCCTATATCACCCGTGCACTATAGTAGTTCCTCCTCACAACTATGAAAAAGAAGGTTCCTGAGTCTTTCTGTCTTTTTTCCCCCTTTATTTATATGTTATGTCATCAGTTAATTTTAATAATTTTCAAACTTTGTTTGGGTCCAAGAGAGACCTTGAGCGTTAGTTGAGACCCTCCCCAAGTTAAAGTGTTATCTTCAGGGTACAAGAGTGACCCGGCTTAGGTTGGGAGGTGTTACATTACAATATAGTCTTATTTCTGCGCTAAACATTTACCTCTCATCACTAATTGTAATTGTATGGTATTATTCTAAATATTCTTCTTGTAAGTATCGTTCTATTAGGCAGTTATACTACATTAAGAGGTATTATAGTAATCTCAAATCATAAAATAAAATGTAAGGTATAATGAAAATAGCTGGAATAGTCAATATGTATGACAGAATTGAATATGGGATATGTTATTTTACAATCCTTAGTAGTTTTATCCATGAGTTTAGACATGTGAGTTATGAGGGGGCTTATGTATTGTTATTTTCCCTCTACTATCCAATACATAGACAGATTATGTTGATAATATGATTTACATGTTGTTATTGTATGCATATTGTATCACCAAATACCTTAATAAAAAACTTTGATTTAAAAAAAAAAAAAGAAATACCTTTGAATGAAATGCTAGTACCACTGTAATGCTTACAACATATTTATTTTTCATAACATAATATCAGACAATTGACAATGAAAAATAATTGCTTCAATATGTTTGTCTTGTAACACAGGTCATTATCTTTTGTTTCTCCAGTAATGGAATATCAAACAATGAATGTCAATAAGTAGTGTCAGGATGATTCACAGTTTGCTGCAATTATTACACAACAGCATTAACTAACAAATATCATTGGAACATACCTTCAAAATGTTATCTCCAATATATTTTTGTAAATTAATTAATTGGGTGGATTTGAATAGAATCAAGAACAAGGATAATTAAAGGTTAACCAGAGCAGTATTGGCTGCCAGAAATGTCTGAGAGCTTTACATCAGAAAATGCTGACGCTTGGATCTGGTAGCCATATATGCTGGGCAAATGGTTTGCTTAAGGGGATAGTCAAAACTGAACTTTCATGATTCAGATAGAGCACACAATTTTAAACAACACTTCAATCAACTTTCATTATTTAAATGGGCACAATCTTTTAACATGCACAATGTCTGAGGAACCAGCTCCTACTGAGCATGTGCAAGAATTCACATAATATACATATATTTTGCTGATGGCTGTCACATAATGCAATGGGAGCAAAAATCTAAAATATTTTACAATTTGTCAGAGCAAAATACACTACTCATTTCAAATTGAAACTAAGTGCTTTTACATTGTCCTTTTCTTTTACTTTGTTGATTATGCATTTCTACTGTATTTAATGGTTCTTTTAAGGGGGAAAATTACATGTTGTTATTCAATTTATATTTATTTATATTCATTCAATGCATGCACTTTTATCACTATTGAGCCTGCAATTTGCAAAGAAGCTAGGTAAACTACTGCTCCAGAGCCCCAGAGCACTGCTGGTCCTGACCACAACCAGTGATTTGCAGGGGTTATACACGTAGAGTTGCAGGGTCAATTGTGATAAAACGCAGGTCATGGAACTGATTGGCTCTCTTGCATGGGAGCTGCAATGCTTTGGCTGCTGAGTGGGACATTACCTATTCATCTCATCCCTTTACAGGAATTAAACACAGTTATCAAGTTTTAGTAATGCAAACATGATACACTCTAAACAATAACACAATGGGGCATATTTATTATTGTGCGGGCGGACATGATCCGATATTGTGGATCAGGTCCGCTGCACATCGATAAATGCAGACAGCATACACTCTTGGCATTTATCATTGCACCAGCAGTTCGGGTTGATTTCTGTCCGCCGCCTCAGAGCAGGCGGACAGGTTATGGAGCAGCGGTCTTTAGGCTCGCTGGAAACACGGAGCATCAAACTCCGTACGGAGCTTGATAAATATGCCCCATTGTGTGTATTATATTGTCTGTGGTGTAACACTAAAAAAGTACAGTGTTTCTAGCACCTATCTCTATGTTCTTTCTTGCTTCCACCTACAACTATCTCAGTTTTTTCTCGCCTCTTAGTCCAGTGTTGTCCAAACAAAATCAAAGGTGGCTAAAATATAACCCTCCAGTATATTGTATTTGCCTTTCTCCCTATTATAAGAAAGCTTGTCCAATGCATTTTTCTGTGTCTGGGTAGACGCTTGGTAAATTTGAAGCTTGCTTATCATCGAAGAATAAATGTTCTGAGTAGGTTTTTTTAATTGGTTATTATCCTTTGGAAAAAAATAAACAAAACAAAAAAAACAATTACAAAGAGCCACTTAATCTGAAAAGGATGGAGACCTTTGTATAATCCCTAAACTCTTTGTGAGCCATTATTCCTTTATATTCTAGCCCCCTCTCCACCTTGTTTTCACTCCTCCTTACTATTCTCTGCATGCTTAGAGGGTGATTTATCAAGCTGAGGAAGACAGGGGCACACATACGTGCCCATGTTCGCCACAGCTCGCCTCTGGCGGGCTGAATTCCCCTGGCGGAATTCAGCAATGCACACGAACGCAATTTTGTGCTCACGTGCAATCCCGCCTCCTGCCCACGCACAACCAATCACGCGCGGGCAAGAGCTGTCAATCTCCCTGGTCGGCAATTTAGAGGTGTCGAAAGATTAGGGAAGCAGTGGTCTGATGACTGCTGCTTGTTAAATACGACGTGCAGGTTCTCTTGTTAGAACCTGCAGCCGTAGTGGGTCGAAAGGCTTGCGATGCCTTTGATAAATCGACTCCTTAATCATGGTCTGATGATCTAAAGTTCTCTATTCAGGTGAGAGCATCTAAAATGATCTATCAGTGCTACTTTGTCCACAGGCTGATCTAAAGGCACATGTGACGTGTATCTTGCTAAGGGGACTAACCTACATTTCGGTATGTGATGGTGATTTACATAAATACAGGATAATGCTCAATAAAATAAGCAAAAGTGCACAGAAGCTACATTGTAAAATCCTATAAACAGTACACATTCAAACAGGTATTAAAAACCTGCTACAGAATGCAAATTTACATTATGCCATGCAAATAATTCTGTGAAAGAAAAATTTATTCAATTTATATGTTAAAACTTGTATTTAAGGTACTCAGTAATTTCTGAAAACAAAGCTGAAAATGCAAACAAAATAGCAGCATTTAAATGGTTCTTCATATTTCAGTTGTGAAATGGGTCTTGCAGCATAGGCCGAGCAGGACTGTACCTTGAGCGTATATAACGTTTTCTCGCAGTTGGTTTTATATTTTTACACCTGCAGCTCTTTAATTCCAATAAATATGCTGGCGAGTTTGTTTCAAAATACACATTGTGCTTATGGTGAAGGAAAAAACAATGCAAGTTGAAATATACTGAAAACAGCGTCATTTGGTTTGTAAGTGCTTTAAAAAAATATTTCTATCAGTTCTGGGTGCTCTGTGTAATAATTTTTCCCCTACGAGATTATTTATACTAGAGAGATTACTTTTTATGACGGTAATCTCACAACTCCCAGGGAATTCCTGATTTAGCCCATTTTCTTAGATAATTCTATGAGGTGTGCCCATGAGAGTGTTGGCCAGATATTTCTCACCATGCTGATGAATTCTAGATCCCTGAGTCCTTAGCCCTTGTCATAATACTATTAGTAATTGTGTACAATCATTATATTGTGAGGAACTGGTCTTGCTGACTTACGATACATTTTTACCAAGCACCAAACATATTGCACATAGTTACACATACAAAATATACATTAGTAAACAAAACAGGCAGTTATACAATTTCTTGGCATTACGTATACATTAAATACATTTTAAAAATCTAATAAATAAAGTGTTGCAATGTCTGAGATTTTAGTAATTTACTGGTTTGAGTCTCAAATTCTTTTTTTCCCATGTTTGTTCTACTGTTTCCTTTATGAAAAATGCTCTTTAGATTGTTGGTGGTCAAGTTTTGATATTTTGTTATTTCATCAGGGCTCCAAGTAGGTTTAAAGATGAGTGAAGAAAACAAACCTTCTATTGTACAAGTACTGAAAGACTGGTTAGGAAATATTACCAAAGTATTGATGAAAATATCTGATCTAAAGTTTAGAACCTGTACATTTATTTTGCAGCTCAAACAATCCAAGTATTCTTCATAACCACAAAATAGTTTTTACAAACAACATACAGTACTTTTAAAATGAGGGTATAACAAATACCTTATTTAAATATTTGTATGCAGTTTTTTTCTAAAACAATGGCTCCTCTTTATCAAGGTCTGGCAGACCTGATCCGACAGTGCGGATCAGGTCCGCCAGACCTTGCAATACGCTCGCCGTATTCATCATTGCACCAGCAGCTCACAAGAGCTGCTGGTGCAACGCCGCCCCCTGCAGACTCGCGGCCAATTGGCCACTATCAGGGGGATGTCAATCAACCTGATCGTACTCGATCGGGTTGATCTACGGCGATGTCTGTCTACCTGCTCAGAGCAGGCGGACAGGTTATGGAGCAGTGGTCTTTGTGATCGCTGCTTCATAACTGCTGTTTCGGAGCTTGATAGATAGGCCCCATTGTGTGTTCTTTGCACCAGTACCAGAACCTGACAAGTGCCTACTGGGAAATAAGTTTTTTTTGGTGTTTAAAGGAACATGAAACCCATATTTTTTCTTTCATGATTCAGACAGAACATGCAATTTTAAACAACTTTTTGGGGTCCATTTATTAATGTGCGGATGGACATGATCCTATATAGCGGATCATGTCCACCGCACATTGATAAATAGCATCAGCATACACTGTCGGCATTTATCATTGCACCAGCAGTTCTTGTGAGTCAATCAGCCCGATTGTATTCGATCGGGCAGATTGTTGTCCGCCACCTCAGATGTGGCGGATGAGTTAAGGAGCAGTGGTCTTAGGACCGCTGCTTGTTAACTTCCGCTTCAGCCGGAACTGAAGCGGAGTGGGTCAAAGGCAGCACCCGCTGCTTCATAAATAGACCCCTCTAACTTACCTTAACACTAGATGGCAGCACTATTTCCTGCCATGTAGTGCGCCAGACGCCTACCTACGTATCACTTCAAAAAAGAATACCATGGGAACTAAGCAATTTCAATAATATAAGTAAATTGGAAACTTTTTCTAAAATGTATGCTCTGTCTTATTCACAAAAGAACATTTGAGTTTCATATCCCTTTAAACTAACATCTTGTACACCTTCCATACTGTTTTATAAAATTGACTAAACTTTGATTTCTCCTTGAGGTGCTCCACTAAAATATAATGGGGCTCTAAATCTCAGAGGATCTGGATGTTTATTACAAAGTCACCATTCATTACTACAAACGCTCCCTGTTTAAAGATAATACAAATGAAAACATTTTGCCATCTCTGCAGTTTTAAGGGACAGTAAAGAATAAGTTTGCACTGCATTTAAGTATAGCAGTGGCAAAGGCATAACATTATTATTAGTAATTTCTTCCTATGGATGCAGGTTCACATCTGCTTTGTTCCAATGGGCTGGACAATATAGTATCTGATTGGCTGTATCACCTATCACATCTTATAAAAGGGATGGATAAGGCTTTGGGGTGAACAATATAAGTTAAATGATCATTTTGTAAGCCTTTTGCAGAAAATGTCTACATTTATTGAAACTTGCGTTGCTTTGAATCTTTTAGACAGTTTGCATGGCTTTAAGAATACTTGAACTGCTTTAAATTTGCCCAAGGTTGCCTTGTTCAGTCTACTTTCTATGTTAATGCCGTGCAACAAACAGATTACAAAAGAAGTCTAAATAGAATACAATGTGTGTAGTATATTGTACTTTGCTTTAAATTTGAAATGTAATGACTTTGCAGTTCTTCAAAGACCAGTTTATAAAGCAAACTCTAATGAATTCAAGCCATGTAAATACCTCAAAGCCATAAGTTTGCTAAGCAAGGCTAACTAGTGTAATTACCTGTGCATAAGGGATAACGTGAGTCATAAACTTAAAAAGTGACACGACAAAAATAAAAGAGTGATACCACAAATATAATGTATTCATTCACTTGAAGGGACATTAAACACTAAATAAATGATAGGTAGAATTATGCATTCAAAGAAAAGATTAGCCTGAGAATAAAATGTAGATGCATGTTTTAATGTTTCATTAGTTTAAATATTGACAAAATAAATGTAAAGTTTTAGTGTCTATAAAACAATGGGAGCTGCCATGTTGTAACTTAGGTTACCTTCTCTGCTGTGGCCACTTAGAGACAGCTATAAATAGGTCACTAGAGTGTGCAGCCAAAGGTTGTGTGCAATATAACAGTGTTCTGCACTTTTATTTCTAACAGGAACTGAAAAGCTCACAATTTCAGAATGGAATTACAAGGAAAGGGGACAAAATAAATAATGAAAGTATTAAATAAATAAAATGTATGTTGCAGACTTTTTTTTATATTTATATACAATTTATAATTTTATATTTCCATCTCAGTATTTAATGTCCCTTTAAATTGACAGCAAACACCTTGAGATTTTAATATAAAATGTTTAGTTTATTCATAATAAAAAAACTTAGTTTGCAATATACTTTAATTATTTATTTTCCCACTAATCATGTAATGTAGCTCTGAAAATTGTTTTATTTTCTAATTTTCAGACCTGGAAAAGCACCCTGCAGATTTCTCAAGGCTAACCCTGAAACATATTGTTCACTTATTGGCTTAAGCAGATAAGAACTGCAAAACAAGTCACTTTATACTAACAGTATGACTGTAGCTAACCTTGTTGTCTGCAAACTCAAGCCCGGATTGGCTTTTTTAAATAAGGCAAGAGGTGGGTGGAGTTTGGCTATTGAAAACCACATGCAGCAAACCAGATGTTAATGTTAAAAATGTTTAGACTTGTCTGATATATTATTGTATGTTTAATATAGAAAGCAAACAGAAATGTGTTTACTGTCCCTTTAAAATGTTGTGCTAATATTTCCATGATAAGGCATAATGCCTAATGTCTAATGCTGAACATCAAGAAATTAGCAATAATCACACAATAACTTAAAGCTAAATCAATACCAGCAAGATTGTCAGACAATTAAAAATACTTTCAAAGGGAAAGGATAACAAATGTTATACTTTAAAAGATCTGAAAACATTTGGCAATGGGTCACAACATAAATATTAAATCAAACTGCAGTGTTATTTTACTTGTTTTGCAGCTAATTTGAAGATATCAATAAATGTGATTGAATACTAGTGTATCGTCTTCAAATATAGCTGCATATTATAAATATTTTAAAGCATTAAATCACATAGAACACAGCATCATATTAAATGATCACAATTATTGCAATGTGTAGACAATAAATGTTTTATATCTACTATAACTTATCTTGTGTGACTTGATTATAGTGTTAATAAAAAATGCTTGTCATCTTGACAAGGTACTTTAATTTGTATCTTTATTTAATAGAACTGTTGATAAAAGTTGATAATAAAAATGTGGTACAAATGTAGCCCAGATTATTGTTGATCACAATACAGTTAAATGGACTTTGCCATTTGTGTATATGTATGTATGTATGTATGTATGTATGTATGTATGTATATATATATATATATATATATATATATATATATATATATATATACCTGCATGAAAAATACCAATTGTATAAGCATTTGAACTGTAACTTTGTGAACAAAATTTGCATTGTTTTGCTATTGTAGTCCAGAGTTATAGGCCTTGAGTACATTTTTAAAGTGACACTAAAGTCAAAAAATGTCTTTTATAATTCAGATATGTATGCGAAAACCCCAAAGCTTCTCAATTTACTTACGTTATCAAATTGTATGCATAGTTTTTTTAATATGCACACTGTCTGAGGCACCAGCTACAGTATATATCACCCACGCTCCATTGTGCCGTTGAAGCGCGCAGGGTCAGGACGCTGGGTAAGGCAGAGCGCGACACTACAACTAGTGTTTTGAAGGAGAGAAGGTTTTTCGTCGTGTAGTGGTCGCTGCCTACTCGATATACAGAAAAGTCATGTGTACCCGGGAGAAAGCACTTTGGTACGGCTGAAGAGGAGGTGGGTAAGTGAAATACATATGGAATATGTTTGTGACTACACAGTAATACAACGTCACTTTTGATTGATATATCTTCACAACTATTCATGGGCTATATAGCGAATTTAGCTATGATAATGCTAGTGACACTAGGCTAGAATATATGAGAATTTTTTTTTTATATATATATATATATATACGGTGCACATTACAAAAACATTTTTTCTTTCTTTGTCACCTAATTTTTGCAACATCTAATAAATTACAGTATGGGAGAGGGTGAAGAGGAGTCATATGTTCTCACTGACTTTGGGGAGGAACTTACACTGTATGATACCAATGAGGAAATTGTCCATACAATTGACAGCTTATTCTTTGACATAGATTCTCTTAAAAAGAAGGATATAAAGTTAGAACTAGATATTAAAACCTTTCTAATTTACAAGCACAATAAAAGGATCCCAAGAGGATTACGTATTCGTAAGTTCCCATCATTTAGAGCAGTGTTTTTCAACCAGTGTGCCGTGGCACACTAGTGTGCCGTGAGAGATCCTCAGGTGTGCCACGGCAGACTGACAACAGTGTGACATATTTTTTAAACTTTGCTTGTTTTTTACTCCCAGTGCAGGGGTAGTTTGTAGGAGGCATGGCATAACAGCACAATACATACAGAATGTGTGTGTTTGTGTGTATGTGTATATATATATAGGCTGTATTAGGCTACAATGTGTGATTTTTTTAAATTTTGGGAAGGTGGTGTGCCACAGGATTTTTTAATGTAAAAAAGTGTGCCACGGCAAAAAAAAAAGGTTAAAAATCACTGATTTAGAGTACTGGAAGCTGAATTTATTGCCAAATGGAACACAATTCTGTACACTTGTTCTTTTGCCTTAATTGACCTCTTAATTGAATATAAACAAAAGCAGAGGGGTCAGCTATTACAGGAAATGAAAATAATACAAGAAAGATTAAAGGAAGTACAAAAAGATCCTGAATTTAGACCCTATGATAAAAAGTTTGAGAGAACTATGACAACATTTCGTCAGGAACTTTAGCAGTTTATATCAAGAAAAATGCTGCGGGATAAGTATGATTATGAATATCAAACTGTCTATAGGTGGGATAATAATGATAGCTTGGGCCTGTGACCGCAAAAAAAGGAAGGCGATGGTTTAAGAACCGAAATAAAAAAGGCAAACAGGTCACCTTCTCCGATACTGAATACGAGGTAGAACCCTCTGAGGGGGAAACGAATATTGAGGAACAAGAGCCTACTGTATTACAATCCACTTCTGAAGTACCCAGAGATAGTATGTCAAAAAACAAACAACAAAAGACTCTACCATTGGGAAGACGAAAAAAGTACACAGAGGTAAAAGGGGCAAAAGACGTCAGAGAAGGAGGAGAGAGTACACATCAAGACAAGAAGACACAACAGAAAACATATGCGACCAGATCAGGGACACATCAGAAAAAATATGCATGAATCATAATATATTAAATTTATCAGATGTTGTGCTGATTGATATAGAAATTAAGGTTTTATCTAAAGGACTCAATTTTGTTCCATCACAACATTTTAACCTATTCAATACAATCTTGGATGTTAATAGGTTTGTAAGGATGTTGATACTTCGTAAACATTTTGTTAATGCTGTGGTGGAACAAGATGAGGCCTGTAGTGATAGTCATAGTCCTAGGGAGATAAATTTGGCCTTTTCTGAGGCATGTACTATATTTGATTTACAGGGTTTATTAGAGGAAAACATTGATGATACAGAACATCTAGTCACGAAGAGCGATATCAATTTAACTAAATTCAGGAAAAAGAGTAATTTCTATCCTGTGAGCTCTAGAACACACCAACTTGAAATTTTTCAAAAGGTGATAGAAGATAAACTGAGAGAGTTAGATCAGAAACCCAAGAAATCAATTGCTATGGATAATAGAATCATAGTGAGACCTTCTGACAAGGGGGGAAATGTGGTCGTACTAAACAGAACCTCATATATTTTGGAAGCCCATAGGCAACTGCATGATGTAGAGGTAAATACCAAACTTAAAAATAATCCCACAAAACAATATAGGGAAATATTAAGTAGTATTGTAAAAATGGCAAGACTTAATAATATAATCTCACAGACTACAGAATAAATGTTAGTACCCCATAATCCAGTTACGCCGGTTTATCACTATCTCCCGAAAGTCCATAAAGACATATGTAACCCTCCTGGCCGCCCGATTATTGCGGGCATTAACTCCTTAAACGAACCATTGTCAGATCTTATTGACGCATTTCTACAACCTCTTGTCTGTAAACTGCCCAGTTTTATACAAGACACTACAGATTTATTTGTGAAATTGCAGAAAGTAAAATGGAAATACAGTTACAGATTTTTGGTTGTAGATGTTACTTCTCTCTATACCTCTATAACACATCAAGTCGGGCTTAAGGCTGTAGAATACTTTTTGGAGAGTCAAAGCAATTATGATGAAATGACCAAACACTCTATTCTTACATCCATAGAGTACCTACTCACACATAATTTCTTTATGTTTGAGGGGGGTTTCTATCTCCAGGGACGTGGAACCGCTATGGGGGCGAAGTTTGCCCCCTGCTATGCCAATCTCTTTATGGGATGGTGGGAGCGGTTCCACGTCTATGGAGATAGGAATCCCCTCAAAAGTGACATCATATTGTATGCACGATACATTGATGACTTGATATTCATTATCGACAGTGACGAACAGAATGTGGATAGATTTTGTGACTATTTAAATGCTAAGAATGTTGGCATTGGATTTGTAGGTGAACAAAATACAGATAAGATCTGTTTTTTGGATTTAACAATAACAGGGAACAGAAAGGAGGAGTGTATAGAAACTGATCTTTACAGAAAACCCACTTCTGGTAATACGATATTGGAATTTAGTTCTAATCATCCAAGACATACCATACAAGGCATTCCTAAGGGTCAATACATTAGGGCAAAGAGAAATTGTAGCAATGAGGATGATTACATCAAACAAGCAGACATCATCACTGAAAGACTATCAGATAGAGGGTACAATTCTAAAATCTTAGGTAAGGCAAGTGATGAAGTGGATAAATTATCTAGAGAGGATTTATTGAGGTACAAAGCGAAACACAGCATACAGAGTAATGAGATCAAACAGAAACCTAAATTCATAACAACATTCAGTCTGGAGTACAACAGTATTTGTAATATTGTGAAACAAAGTATTCCTATACTACACACAGATCCCGTGCTAAAGGAAATTGTAAAAGGGGGCTGTGATTTCATATCTAGAAGAGGAAAAACTACAGGAAACCATGTCTCACCCTCTGATTGCACAAAAAAGACAAGTAGTGCCTGTTGGCTTAAACAAAGAAAAGGATTCTTTAAATGCAGAAAGAATATCTGTAAAACCTGTGAATATGTGACTGAGGGTGAGACATTTGTTTCAACTAGTACTGACAACGTACATAAAATTAATTTTTACATTAACTGTGACACCACACATGTGATATATTAGGGGGTGCTCAAAGTAGTACACAGGGAAAACAAAGTGCTCCTTCAAAGATAGATTTCTAGCCCATGTGAGATCCATTGAGGACCCTCATTCTGATACTCCAATAGCAAGGCATTTTAGGGAGTATCACAATTCAGATGTAAAGCTATTAAATATTCGAGCTATTGATCATGTCGCCTTATGGAGAAGGGGAGGTGATAGAGAAGAAAAAATGGGTCTCAGAGAAGTATTCTGGATTTTTACCCTGAATACTTCAATACCATTCGGTTTAAATTTTAGAAGGGATATAGATCTATGTGTATAGACTCAGTGACAAATTTGAGATGTAGTTGTTCCAAATAATAGCATTTATATAAAGCATTTAACCTAATTTAGCATTATATTGTATATATTTAATATTTCTATTTTGGATCAATTCTGTGTGCACTGTATGTATATGTTCTTTAATTGCTGAAGTTAAATGAGGACTTTTTATATGGTGAGCATATGCCTTTAAGAATCAAGTATTTGAGGGATGGAGGAGGCAAGAATACTGTGGGCAGTGAACAAGTGCTGTTTGAGCACGAAACATGATTCTTGCAGTCCTCATTTACTCTGCCTAGTGTCTGAATTTTCGGTTGTGAAAGATTGGATTCAACTTTATATGTTTTTAACTTTATATGAAATAAAAACTTGTGACTTTTACCTAAAGGAGAGCCCGGATATTCTTTTGTGTTTTTATATATATATATATATATATACCTGCATGAAAAATACCAATTGTATAAGCATTTGAACTGTAACTTTGTGAACACAATTTACATTGTTTTGCTATTGTAGTCCAGAGTTATAGGCCTTGAGTACATTTTTCTTAAAGTGATACTAAATTCAAAAAATGTCTTTTATAATTCAAATATGTATGCGAAAACCCCAAACCTTCTCAATTTACTTACGTTATCAAATTGTATGCATAGTTTTTTTTATATGCACACTGTCTGAGGCACCAGCTACTACTGAGCATGTGCAAGAGTTCACAGTTTAATTTATACATTTTTGTGATAGGCTGATGACTGTCACATGATACATGGGGCAGGGAATTTATAAGAAATATAAAAATTGTCAGAAAAAAATCTTCTGCTTATTTAAAATTCAGAATAACTTTTTATTATGCATTTGTTAATTATGTATTTCTACAGTATATAATGTTCCTTTAAAATGATGGTAAATCCGAGCATTTAACAAATTTACCCTGACTGTGCCGCTGCACATTGCTAAACAGCAGCTCCAGCCGCCTCTGGTACAGCACTCTCCTTCAGTGAGGTGCCGCTTGCACCTCTAAGCTAATAGCCGTGCTAGCATACAGAACACTGTCAGCTGACAAACACAGGTGGTTTAGAGATGCAATCATCACCTCATTGAAGGAGAGCGATGTGCCGCAGACGGCCGAAGTCTCTGGGTTTGGCGATGTGCAGCAGCACAGTCAGGGGGAGTTTAGCACCCTTTTTTAATAACTGATCACTTAAACTTCACTTTATTTTTAGTGATGGTAAATCCTAGCATTTGTTAAACGCTCAGATTTACCATAACTTTAAAAAAAAAATATATATATATATATATATATATAAATTAGCTCTAAACAATCACTTTACAGAATGTTGCAGAATGCATCCAAGCCTCTCTTGGATAGAATGAGAAAACACAAAATTATGCACATTAAAGAATGCTTTTAATAAAGTTTACTTCTGAAAATGGACTATTTTAATTGGCAATTTAAATTATAGTTTAATATAGCTTTTAAAAAAAATTTGTTGTCTGGATGTGTTAGAGAATTACCCTTGTTATCATTTATTAATTGCACGTAGATCAAATTATTTCTGTAGCCTGCATAGAAAAGGCTGCTTTCAGCTAATCCTTTGGAAACCCACATAAAATTATTACAAGCACTGCCAATCACAGCACAGCTAATGTGTCACTTTCTATCTTTTACTACAACTAAACTCTAAATGGAAATTAAATTGTACAATAAATAGCCTCCATTCCAATCAATTGGCGTTTACCAAGCAAAATCTTTAAACTGAACTAGGCTATATTTTGGCTTCTTTTATGTGACCATCCAATTAATTAGAAATAATTACACCACCCAACTTAAAGGGACTGTCTAATCAATATTACATTTTCAGAAAAGGCATGCAATTGTAAACAAGCTAAACCTAGGTAGGCTCATGTGCTAATTTCCTTGAAGACCGCCTCTTATCTCAGTTTATTTTGACAGTTTTTCACAGCTAGACAGCACTAGTTCATGTGTGCTAAATGGATAACATTTTGCTCACTCCCATGGAGTTATTAATGAGTCAGCACTGTTTGGCTAAAATGCAAGTTTGTCAAATGAATTGAAATAAGGGGCAGGCTGCAGAGGCTTAGATACAAGGTAATCACAGAGGTAAAAAGTATATTAATATAACCGTTATTGTTATGCAAAACTGAGGAATGGGTAATAAAGGGATTATCTATCTTTTTAAACAATAACATTTTGGAGTATAATATCCCTTTAACTATGTAATAAAACCAAAACATCTGATTTTCCTTCATTAGGGATTGTGAAAAAATAACTATACACTTTATTTATAAATAACTTTCAGATGATCGTATTTTTCTTCTCTATACATTTATTAATTGAAAACTGTGTTGTTTTTTTTAAATTAAACTAAGAAACAGTCATTTGTATTCAAATCAGAACTTAGTATGTAGGAAAGCCGTATGAAATGCTATACCACATAAAACAGGCCAAATTTGGCTTCAAGAGGGTAAAGGTGCTGAAATACAACAAGAAAGGGGTTTGGTTAAGCACACCAAAAAACATTTTATATATTAGCACAAATATTGTGGGAGTGCTGCCAAAGTGACCAGGATGTGCGCAATACTTGTTTAGTAAAGGTGCTGAATCAGATGAATCTAAAAATCATTTGAAAACATAAGCAAAAGCTATTTTTGGAAGAGTAGAATACTTCTGGTAACCGGTCTCAGTGTAAAGTATCTCATGGTTTTTTTTTTTTTTTGCTGTATATATAAAAGACATAAGAAAACCACAACAAACACCTCTTCTAACAGACTGGAATAGGGGGCTGTGATTGGATGCACTAGAAACATTCTTGTTAATTGGAAATACCAAAGAATTGCAAAAGCTGCCTTTAATAAATGTATATGTTTATTTATTTATATTTATGTATGTGTATGTATATCTTTAGCAAGTTTTCAAGCAGCAATGTGATGAATTTCACACCACTTAGGCAAACAGAGAGAACAACAAATTAGGCTTCAAATTGTACCACATATTTTAGGATCAATAATTGCTGTTTTAGGAGCCATCACTTTTAGCATCATAAGATACAATCATCATGGTGTAACATTATCCTGCAAGAAAGCCACATATTCTCTTTCTAATGTAATAATGCCATAGGCATATTTAGACCTAGGTACACTCAGTCTATGCTAAGGGCAGCAGATATTTGGTGCTGTCAGACGTTTAGCAGAAACACAGCAGCTTGCTTTTTTACTTTCTCATTGGTCCAGTGCTATATTTATTAATTCAGTATGTTTGAGTGACTTGGCCCCTGCTCCACTAAATTCCCCCTGGTGTCATGTGAGGAAATTGTGATAACTAATTACTCCCCCACTGCTCTGACAAAGTTTTACATTATTGCTCCTCTTGGCACTGACAGACATTGGTGGGAGGAGGGACAGTTGAAAATGAGAAAACAGAGGGCTCATAGAAAATCTGTGTGATCAAACTAGATATCAGGAATCATCATAGATACCCCAAAGAGGGTAATTAGAAGAGTAATTCAGGGTGTTAATCGCACAGAAAGGGTTAAAATAATGCTCAGTGTTTTAGTGTCTGAGTATTACTGCCATAAACCACTGTCCTTGAGGATGTTACTGGTAAAAATTTGTTAAACTACTTTTCTATGTTTGTTGATTTTGTTACTGGCAGAAAGTGTCTAGTGTATGTTACATGCATGTAATGTGGCTAATTATAACATTACATGTGATTGACAGGAAAGAGTTAATATCTAACTGCTCAGTTACAAAAATATTTATGAAGCAAATATTATATAAACCTGATAGGGTAGAGATGACAGTTATCTGTGTGCCCATTACAGCATGACATCTAGCAAACAACTTGATACAATTATCAGCTTTCTCCTTCCCCCCAAAATTCTCCATATCACCTTGGCTTGAAACAAGGCTTCAGTCTGTAACATATACTGTGGATGGAGTCGTTCTGTGATATCAGGCACCAGTGAAATGACAACACTAGCTCTTATTTTTGTTTCAAAGGAAAAACCTCAAAGGATCAAGCTGTCCATGAGAGATACTAAATATTTTAGAAGATAAAATTTATACTTATAAAATAAAATGTAAACATAATTTAAATATTCTTTTTTGCCGTTGAGCTAATGGTAGAGAATGAAGACTTTTGATATAACTTTCCAATACAAAAGTAAAAGAGATCAGCTATGAAACGCTGACCAGGATGAAGAATAGAAATCTTCATTTGATGGCCATTGTCTGTTCTTTTCATTTTCTTCAGTGTCACTATCCTCTTCACTGGATGGATCATACTTTGGCATCTCACTATGGAACTGTAGCGCACACTGTTTTGCTTCTTCTTCCTCTCTTATTTTCTCAGATGTCAATTTTCTATGGCAAAGACCACATACTCTTACGGGTTTCTGGTCTAAACCAGGAATTAGGAATTTATACTTGGAGCATTCATGACACACAACAAAACCGCACTTACGACAATGGTGTTTGCGGTTCAAAGTTGTGAACTTAGTCTGCATGCAGCGCATGCAGATATCGGTGACTATGTCAGGTATCCAGGGAGCAGCATGATTGGCTGAAGGTTGCCTCCCAGTCTTCTCTAGGAGCTGTTGGACACATTCCTTGATATGATCTACCCATTCTCTCCTTTCTGTGAAAGAGGCTGCAGAAAGTACAAAGGATTTTTTGGATGCTTTTAGCAACCACCGATTTTTCATATGCAGTGTGTCTTTCAGTATATCAATAGTCACATCTTCAAGGGGAATTATATGTTGGCGAGTATACCGTATCTTGTTTATCACTATAGTTCCATACAAAAGTATGTCATTAAACAGAAAGAAAACCCTTGGTTTGGGCTTTTTCCTACATTCTTTTGTTAAAATTCCTTCACCCACCAAAACTCTTCCTGGTTTAGCCAAGGGTTGACCTGATGCACCAAAGCAATTTTCTACTACAGCAATCCTTTGATCGTTAATTTCAGTTCCAACTAGATGGTCCGCCATATTTAAGGAGCTACCTGGAAAAAAAAAATATGGATGTGTTAGACAAAGACTATGTTTGAATCACTTGATTACTTAAAGGGATATGAAACTCAACAGTTTATTCAATGATTTACATAGAGCCTGCAGTTTTAAACAACTTTCTAATTTACTTCTATTATCAAATTTTCTTAATTCTTTTGGTATTTTTTGTAGGAAAACAAGCTTGAGAGTGTGCAAGTGTCTGGATCACTATTTGGATCACTTTTTGGCAGCAGTATTGCAATAATGTTATACATTTGCAAGAGCATTAGATGTCAGCACTATTTCCTGCCATGTAGTCCTTCAGACACCTACCTATGTATCTCTTCAACAAAGAATACCACAGGAACAAAGCAAATTTAATAATATAAGTAAATTGGAAACTTTAAAAATGGTATGTTCTGTCCGAATCACAAGAGAAAATGGTTTGGTTTTATAACCCTTTCTTTGCTACTTTAAAATGTAATAAATTATTTCTCTAATTGCCCAATGATCAAAAACTCACCAGCATGGAGCAAAATCACACACAATGTTTGGTATTTTTTTTTAGACCTTATACTGTAATATGGGAGTTTCTCCTTCACACGTAGAACACTTCATAGTGAGCTAAACATCTCTCAAGGTAAAAATTAGAATTTTTTAATTTTTGAGACACCTCACAGTACTAACGAGTTCTTAGCTCATCTCATCAGAGTGGAGAGCTTTAGATCATTGAGCCTTAAATGTTTAATTCATGGTTTCCATATCACTAGCATTTTTTAGGTTGAAAATTCAATATTTAAAATGTTGAAAAATATACAATCTAAGGAAAGCAAAAACAAAGTTATGTTAATTCTAGAGAAAGTAATTTCATACATTTGTTAAAGTTTACTGAGTAGCACACAATGTTAAATTATTATTGCTGTTTTATTTTTCTGAAACACTGGTAAAAAGCCAAGCTGGAAAATGTGGACAACATACCTTAAACAAACATTGGACGTGGCTATAGCTCATAAACCCAATAAACCCAAAAAAGGAAATACACTTGGGATTTATAAACCACGTAGAATTAATGTTCTTTTATTTTGTGAACTATGTATCCAAAATTATGCAGAAAACAAATAAATGCTGACAAAAACACAATATTAAACATAAATGAAATAGCTCATAAAGAGCTAGATTACAAGTGGAGCGCTAATTTATAAATAACCAGCCATTACAAGTGGCTGGTTATTGCTACTGCGAGCTTGCGGTAGCAATTAGCGCTCTGAAAATTAACCAGTGATCAGATCTTTGGTTAATTTTCAAAATGTGCCAAATTGCCCCCCAAATACAGTGTAGTAAAGTTATTAATACATTTGTTTAGCATTTTTATTTTTAAAAAAATAGCTGTAAGAAGCAGCTATGAGAGGTTAAAGCGAGTGGGTCTGGGGTATTAGAAAACAAAGGTCACTGAAAAGTGCCTTTACATTGCAGACTATGGGGACTGTTTGTTCCCTGTAAATATACAGTATATGTAAATGCTTATATACATATATATGTGATAATATGTGTTTATACACATATTAACACATAAATATATATGTATATACTCATATACATATATATTTATATTTGCTGCCCATCACTGCACAACTTAGCCCCTTTGCAGCACTAGGTTCTCATGCTGTGTCTCACATGGAAGTAAAAAACTGATACAATGTAGAAAAAACGAATCAAAAACCTTCTATACGTCTATTATCAAATGTATTTATATATCTATATTGCTTGGTCTCCTTTGTTGAGATGTACTTTCTTCCCATGAAAAGGTATTAAAGGTAGTAAGCAATGAATGTATAACAATGTTACGTTACGAGTACTGCTGCTATACGCGCTCCTGAGCCAACTGTATATGTAGTATGGAAAGGAGATAAGTAAATCTGAGAATAAAAGTAAATTTGACATTTTTCTTTAGTTTTGTGTTCTGTCGCAATTACGTATGTTTAATTTTGACTTTCTTGTAGCTTTAAACAGTAAATCATTGCAACAGGCATTCATTTTCTTTCATGTAATTGGCAAGAGTCCATGAGCTAGTGACGTATGGGATATACAATCCTACTAGGAGGGGCAAAGTTTCCCAAACCTCAAAATGCCTATAAATACACCCCTCACCACACCCACAATTCAGTTTTACAAACTTTGCCTCCTATGGAGGTGGTGAAGTAAGTTTGTGCTAGATTTCTACGTTGATATGCGCTTCTCAGCATTTTGAAGCCTGATTCCTCTCAGAGTACAGTGAATGTCAGAGGGATGTGAAGGGAGTATCACCTATTGAATGCAATGGTTTTCCTCACGGCAAATCTATTTCATAGGTTCTCTGTTATCGGTCGTAGAGATTCATCTCCTACCTCCCTTTTTCAGATCGACGATATACTCTCATATTCCATTACCTCTACTGATAACTGTTTCAGTACTGGTTTGGCTATCTGCTATATGTGGATGGGTATCTTTCGGTAAGTATGTTTTTATTACTTAAGACACTCTCAACTATGGTTTGGCCCTTTATGTATTAATATACAGTTTTAAATATACTTGCCACGAGTCAGGTTTATGTATGTTTACTTTTGCAGACTATTCAGTTTCATATTTGGGAAAAAACATATTTAGAAAAATATTTTTCTTACCTGGGGTTTAGTATTTTTTTCAAATTGACTGTTTTTTCATTAAATTTCCGCAAGCAAAATTAGACTAGTGAGGTGCAAAATGCTGATGTTTATTGCATCATTCTTGGTGCAAGATTTTTTTGGCGCGAAGGTATATCCGGTGATGCAAGTTCGTCATTTCCGGCGTCTTAGTTGACGCCGAGTTCCTTGCACATGGTTGCGTCTGCAATGATGCGAGTGTGTCATTTCCGGATGTTGTTAGCGCAAAAAAATTTCATTTTGCGTTGTGCATCATACTTGGTGCCAAATAATTTCATTATTTAAAACCCCATTCCTATGTGCATCTTGCCTTTTTCTATGTCAGAGGGCTATGCTGTTTTTTTATGCGTTTTTTCCCATTCCTGAAACTGCCATATAAGGAAATTGATCATTTTGCTTTATATGTTGTTTCTTCTCTTACATTTGCAAGATGTCTCAATCTGATCCTGTCTCAGAAACCACTGTTGGATTCCTGCTGCCTGATAACAGTTCTACCAAAGATAAGTGTATCTGTTGTACATTAGTTGAGATTATATCTCCAGCGGTAGTATGTAAAAGTTGTCATGATAAACTTTTACATGCAGAGAATGTATCCATCAGTAATAGTACAATGCCTGTTGTTCCTTCAACATCTAATGTACATGATATCCCTGTGAATATAAAATATGTTATTGCTGATGCGATTCAGAAGGCTTTGTCTGCTATCCCGCCTTCTAATAAACGTAAAAGGTCTTTTAAAACTTCTCATAAACTTGATGAAATTTCAAATGACCGACAACATACTGAATTATCCTCCTCTGATGAGGATCTATCTGATTCAGAAGATCCTACCTCAGATATTGACACTGACAAATCTACTTATTTATTTAAAATGGAGTATATTTGTTCCTTGTTAAAAGAGGTGTTGATTACATTGGATATTGAGGAAACTAGTCCTCTTGATATTAAAACTAGTAAACGTTTAAACTCTGTTTATAAACCTCCTGTGGTTACTCCAGAGGTTTTTCCAGTTCCTGATGCTATTTCTGATATGATTTCTAAGGAATGGAATAGGCCTGGTACTTCTTTTATCCCTTCTTCAAGGTTTAAAAAATTGTATCCTTTGCCAGCAGTTAGATTGGAGTTTTGGGAAAAGATCCCCAGAGTTGATGGGGCGATTTCTACTCTTGCCAAACGTACTACGATTCCTATGGAAGATAGTACTTCCTTTAAGTACCCTTTAGATGGAAAACTTGAATCTTATCTAAGGAAAGTTTATTTATATTCTGGCTATCTTCTCAGGCCTGCCATTTCTATGCCTGATGTTGCAGCTGCATCAGCTTTTTGGTTGGAAAGTTTAGCGCAACAGGAAACAGATCCTGATTTGTCTAGCATTGTTCTCTTGCTTCAACATACTAATCATTTTATCTGTGATGCCATTTTTTATATCATCAAAATTGATGTTAAATCTATGTCTTTAGCTATTTTAGCTAGAAGAGATTTGTGGCACAAATATTGGAATGCTGACATGGTATCTAAATCTAGATTACTATCTCTTTCTTTCCAAGGTAATAATTTATTTGGTTCTCAGTTGGATTCAATTATTTCAACTGTCACTGGGGGGAAGGGAGTTTTTTGCCTCAGGATAAAAGACCTAAGGGTAAATCTAAAGCTTCTAACCGTTTTCGTTCCTTTTGACAAAATAAGGAACAGAAACCCAATCCTTCCCCCAAAGAATCTGGTTCCAATTGGAAACCTTCTTCAAGTTGGAATAAATCCAAGCCATTTAAGAAACCAAAGCCAGCCCCCAAGTCTGCATGAAGGTGCTGCCCTCATTCCAGCTCAGCTGGTAGGGGGCAGATTAAGATTCTTCCAAAGTATTTGGGCAGATTCTGTCAAAAATCAATGGATTCAGAGTATTGTCTCTCAAGGGTACCAAATAGGATTCAGAGTAAGACCTCCTGTGAGAAGATTTTTTCTCTCACACATTGCACCAAATCCAGTAAAGGCTCAGGCTTTTCTGAAGTGTGTTTCAGTCCTGCAGCTTTCAGGGGTGATCATACCAGTTCTGTTTCAGAAACAGGGTCTGGGGTTTTATTCAAATCTATTCATTGTCCCAAAGAAAGAAAATTCATTCAGGCCAGTTCTGGATCCGAAAATTTTTAATTGTTTTGTAAGAGTGCCAACTTTCAAAATGGTGACTATAAGGACTATTCCGCCTTTTGTTCAGCAAGGTCATTATATGTCCACGATAGACTTACAGGATGCATATCTTCATATTCTGATTCATCCAGACCACTATCAGTTTCTGAGATTTTCTTTTCTAGACAAGCATTACCAATTTGTCGCTCTTCCATTTGGCCTAGCGACAGCTCCAAGAATCTTTTCAAAGAGAACGGGGTATTGCGGTGTTTCCTTATTTGGACGATTTCTTGGTACTAGCTCAGTCTTTACATTCTGCAGAATCTCACACAAATCAACTAGTGTTGTTTCTTCAAAGACATGGTTGAAGGATCAATTTACCAAAAAGTTTCTTGATTCCTCAGACAAGGGTCACCTTTTTAGGTTTACAGATAGATACAGTGCACATGACTCTGTCTCTAACAGACAAGAGATAATTAAAATTGGTTTTTAGCTTGTCAGAACATTCAGTCTCAATCATTCCCTTCAGTAGCTATGTGCATGGAAGTTTTAGGTCTCATGACTGCAGCATCGGACGCAATCCCGTTTGCTCATTTTCATATGAGACCTCTCCAGCTTTGTATGCTGAATCAATGGTGCAGGGATTATACAAAGATATCACAATTAATATCCTTAAATCCCAATGTTCGACTCTCTCTGACTTGGTGGTCTGATCACCATCATACAGTTCAAGGAGCCTCTTTTGTTCGTTCAACCTGGACTGTGATCACAACAGATGCAAGTCTTTCAGGTTGGGGAGCTGTCTGGGGATCTCTGACAGCACAAGGGGTTTGGAAATCTCAAGAGGCGAGGTTACCAATCAATATTTTAGAACTCTATGCTATTTTCAGGGCTCTTCAGTTTTGGTCTCTGTTGAAGAGAGAACCATTCATTTGTTTTTAGACAGACAATATCACAACTGTGGCATATGTCAATCATCAGGGTGGGACTCACAGTCCCCAAGCTATGAAAGAAACATCTTGGATACTTTCTTGGGCAGAATCCAGCTCCTGTCTAATTTCTGCGGTTCATATCCCAGGTGTAGACATTTGGGAAGCGGATTATCTCAGCCGTCAGACTTTACATCCGGGGGAGTGGTTGCTCCATCCAGATGTGTTTTTTCAGATTGTTCAGATGTGGGGTCTTCCAGTAATAGATCTGATGGCTTCCCATCTAAATAAGAAACTTCCCAGGTACAGTACCTGTCCAGGTCCAGGGATCCTCAGGCGGAGGCAGTGGATGCATTAGCAGTTCCTTGGTGTTACCAACCTGCTTATATCTTCCCGCCTCTAGTTCTTCTTCCAAGAGTGATTTCCAAGATAATCATGGAACAATCGTTTGTGTTGCTGGTAGCTCCAGCATGGCCTCAGAGGTTTTGGTATGCGGATCTTGTTCGGATGTCCAGTGCCAACCTTGGCCACTTCCTTCTGTCTCAAGGTCCGTTTTTCCATCAGGATCTCAAATTATTACATTTAAAGGTATGGAAAGTGAACACCTAGTGCTTAGTCATAGAGGTTTCTCTGACTCAGTGATTAATACTATGTTACGGGCTCGTAAATATGTTTCTAGGAAGATTTATTATCGAGTTTGGAAGTCTTATATTTCATGGTGTTCTTTTCATAAATTCCTAGAATTTTACAGTTTCTTCAGGATGGTTTGGATAAAGGTTTGTCTGCAAGTTCCTTGAAGGGACAAATCTCTGCTCTTTCTGTTTTATTTCACAGAAAGATTGCTAAGCTTCCTGATATTCACTGTTTTGTACAGGCTTTGGACCATATCAAGCCTGTCATTAAATCAATCTCTCCTCCTTGGAGTCTTAATTTGGTTTTGAAGGCTTTACAGGCTCCTCCTTTTGAGCCTATGCATTCTTTGGACATTGAACTACTATCTTGGAAAGTGTTGTTCCTTTTGGCAATCTCTTCTGCTAGAAGAGTTTCCGAATTATCTGCTCTTTCTTGTGAATCTCCTTTTCTGATTTTCCATCAGGATAAGACAGTTTTGCGGACTTCATTTAAATTTCTACCTAAGGTTGTGAATTCTAACAAAATTAATAGAGAAATGGTTGTTCCTTCTTTGTGTCCTAATCCTAAGAATTCTTTGGAGAGATCCTTACATTCTTTGGTTGTTGTAAGAGCTTTGAAATATTATGTTGAAGCTACTAAAGATTTTAGGAAGACTTCTAGTCTATTTGTTGTCTTTTCTGGTTCTAGGAAAGGTCAGAAGGCTTATGCCATTTCCTTGGCATCTTGGTTAAAGCTTTTGATTCATCAGGCTTATTTGTAGTCGGGTCAGGCCCTGCCTCAGAGAATTACAGCTCATTCTACTAGATCAGTCTCCACTTCATGGGCTTTTAAGAATGAAGCTTCAGTTGATCAGATTTGCAAAGCAGCAACTTGGTCTTCTTTGCATACATTTACTAAATTCTACCGTTTTGATGTATTTGCTTCCTCGGAAGCAGTTTTTGGTAGAAAAGTTCTTCAGGCAGCTGTTTCAGTTTGATTCCTCTGCTTATGTTTAAGTTTTTTCTTGTCATTTATAAGAATAAACTTATATTTTGGGTTGTGGATTAATTTTTTCAGCGGAAAATGGCTGTTATTATTTTTATCCCTCCCTCTCTAGTAACTCTTCTGTGGAGTTCCACATCTTGGGTATTACTATCCCATACGTCACTAGCTCATGGACTCTTGCCAATTACATGAAATAAAACATAATTTATGTAAGAACTTACCTGATAAATTAATTTCTTTCATATTGGCAAGAGTCCATGAGACCCACCCTTTTTATGGTGGTTATGATTTTTTGTATAAAGCACAATTATTTCCAAATTCCTTTTTTTGATGCTTTTAACGGCTTTCTTTAATCACCCCACTACTTGGCTATTCGTTAAACTGAATTGTGGGTGTGGTGAGGGGTGTATTTATAGGCATTTTGATGTTTGTGAAACTTTGCCCCTCCTGGTAGGATTGTATATCCCATACGTCACTAGCTCATGGACTCTTACCAACATGAAAGAAATTAATTTATCAGTTAAGTTCTTACATAAATTATGTTTTTCCTGCTTTTTCCTTAATTAGCGACAACAAATTTTGCTTTTCTTCTCCCCTCAGAATTATTTGAGACCTGGCTTGCGTATAGACCATATCAGCAAAGTCTTAATATTGTTAAAACAAATTAACATCCTTTTTACTGCAATTATTTTTTAGCAGCCAAACTCCACCCTACATTTGCCTTATTAGGAGGAGCCAATCTGGTCATAAACGTAAACATTATGATTACAAGTGGAGCGCAAAATTGCGCTTTTGCGAGTGCGATATTTGCATTCCACTCAGTAATTACAAGTAAAGTGCAATTGCATTAAAGTTTTGCGCTCACGAAAGCACATGTCCAAAGGCTCCAATGGGAGCCTCGTTCTGATGCCGATAGACATGGCCCAAAACCTAGTGCATCTAAAGGAGTAAGTGGTGCAGCGATGAGCAGCAAGTTTAAAATAAATAACACATAAATATATATGTATACAAGCATATACAAATATATTTACAGTGATAACACAGTCCACTATGTTAAGGCACTTTTCAGTGCAGTTTTTTTTTTAACACCCCACATTCCCTGACTTTAACCTCTGAGGAAGGGGGGAGAAGCCCTGTGAAACGTGTCAGGCCATGCCCACTGAGTGACGCTATCGTCACGCATCGTGCAAGTCCAGCGTGTCTGGGAGCAGGCTGTAGCAGACACGTTTGGCAGCGTATGTTGTGCATAGGACTCTAGGACACTTTACCACATACTAGTCAGCCTACTGTTTGGCATCCGGTAACGACTGTGATCTGAACCACGCTTTTGGGAGAAGTGTGGGGTGGAGATCGACAGGAACGTCCACATTGAGATCAGGGACAGACTGGAGACAGGAGGAGGTTGTTGTGCCTAGAGAATCAACCGTTTTTTATGTGTGACGATCATACCTCATATGTTTGAGGGTACCTGTGTGAGTGCATTACTATCGTATTAAAGTACATGTTTTTATTTGATACTACACTCAGATATTGTTTTTCAGAGTTGATATAGTTGTTATTTTACAGACACTGCACCTGTGCCCAGGAAGGAGCTGCAAACACTCTGAGGATTACAAATACTGTTACCTTAAGGAGATTTAACAATTGAGGATAAGACATTGCTACATTGGTTTACTGATTTTACATCTGTTAATTGATACTGTAAGCATTATTGTCCCCTATTATACAGATTATCTATATCTTTAGACATTTCACACACACAGTAGTAATTAGCGGCCCTCTGATACTTAGTGTAATACTACAAGGTTTAACAAAAATTATAGTTTTAAATATTTTTAACCCTTTAAGGACACAGCTTTCAGTTTGCTCAATTGTTTTATGACGGAAAAATTCCGTCACATGTCCTTAAGAGGTTAAACATGTATTTGAATATAGTGCTTAATGGTTGGTATGTAAATATGGCATATGTAAAAACTAACTTTAATATTCATTTAGGTCTGGAAGAAAGGCTGGCTGAAGAGAAAACAGTGACTTCATCTTGGAAGGGAAGTCTAAATGTGGAAATATAACTGTTTCAACCAACTGAACCATTTACTTTAGATAAACATTTAATTATATTTAGTTCTAGACACTTTTTTTATTTTTTTTAATCAAACAACCTGCATTCAAAATAAATGTTTCAAAAGATGTTATGTTGTTAGCTACATTTGTACTGATCTTATGGTTCAGGGAAGTATATCTTGATAAGCCTTTGCAGTACTCTTTATCTCCTTTGACGTGGTCTATAAGGGGCAGATATACATGAAGTTCTGCAATGATTAAACAATCACTGACTGGCATGTTTCAGGGTCATTATTATGGATCATGCAGAGTTTTCATAGTTAAAAGAAAAGAATTAAATATTTGCAAATAATTTCAAATAATTAAATATTTGTATGTGAAATGTTATTGTGTGTTTAGCATCCCATTACATATGCATAGAGTCTGTGAGTCAACTCATAAGCCCATGGTTCCTGTAGATACTTTGTGTACAGGTGGTGTCAATCAGATGATTACAAATGGGCAGGGCCTTCTACCTTTTAAATGGACTGCTGAGCACAACACTCATACATACCTCATCCTGCAGGATAGTAACAGGTTGGTTATGTCTCCCCATTCCGCCTGCATGCCCCAGGTGTTCAAGCCCCACCCACATGCTGATGGACCACCCATATCCTAGTCCATCCCTATGTAACTCTGCACCTCCCTGCATAGCACCACCCACAAATTACCAGTGGGGCACTGCTTTTGATCACATCCCACATCCCAGAAAAAATCTGGCATATGTTAGGATATATGCCCATGGCAAATTTAAAGGGACAGTCTAGTCCAAAATAAACGTTCATGATTCAGATAGGGCATGTAATTTTAACAATATTCCAAATTTACTTTTTTCACCAATTTTGCTTTGATCTCTTGGTATTCTTTGTTGAAAGCTAAACCTAGGAAGTTCATATGAGAATTTCTAAGCCCTTGAAGGCCATCTCTTCTCTCAGGGCATTTTGACAGTTTTTCACCACTAGAGAGTGTTAGTTCATGTGTATCATATAGATAACACTGTGCTTACGCATGTGACGTTCCAGGGAGCCAAAACTGATTGGCTAAAATGCATGTCTGTCAAAAGAACTGAAATATGGGAGCAGTTTGCAGAGGCTTAGATACACGATAATCACAGAGGTAAAACGTGTATTTATATTACTGTGTTGGTTATGCAAAACTAGGTAATGGGTAATAAAGGGATTATCTATCTTTTAAAACAATAAAAATCCTGGTGTAGACTGTCCCTTTAACTCACACCAAGCTATTGTTTTTATTCTTTGATTCCAGCAGCTCTTTACAAAGCTGTTCTCGTATTTTACCCTTTACAGGTGCTAGTGTACTGAATATCTACATCTTTGTTATGGGAGCTACCATCAGAAGCAGTGCACATTCATAGATCAATGACGTTGCAGATTTGTTATAACAGCAACGTTGGAGCATTACATCTTTGCAGTTTTCTTACACAGAAAGGTACATAAAATATATAAGGAAAATAAATCATGAATAGTATAAAGCAATGCAGCCACCCCAAAAACATAGAAGCCCTCTAACCCTTACTGCATGATATAGCTGTCCAAAAGTCAGCAATGTCCCTGATCTATGAATGTGCACTGATTCTGTCACAGGGTGTGAGAATACCTATCCTCCAAGATGGTGGCGCCCAGTATGAAGAACATGTGAAAATAGGAAAATAGCTTTAACCCCTTAAGGACTGGGCATTTCAGACAAAAACTTCCCCAAAATACCAGAGCATTTTTAGTATTTTTGCCCACACTACATTTAAACAAAAATAGAGCATTTTTTTATATTTACCTATCAAAACTATATATATATTTTTTATATATATTTTTAGTAGACAACCAAAAGTATTGATCTAGGCCCATTTTAGTATATTTCATGCCACCATTTCACCACCAAATGCGATTAAATAAAAAAAATCGTTAACTTTTTCACAATTTTAGGTTTCTCACTGAAATTATTTACAAACCGCTTGTGCAATCATGGCACAAATTGTTGTAAATTCTTCTCTGGTGTCTCTGGGATCTCCTTTGTTCAGAAATAGCAGACATATATGGCTTTGGCATTGCTTTTTGGTATTTAGAAGGCTGCTAAATGCCGCTACACTTGTATTATGCCCAGCAGTGAGGGGGTAAATTAGGTAGCCTGTAGGGTTAATTTTAACTTTAGTGTAGAGATCAGCCTCCCACCTGACACATCCCACCCCCTGATCCCTCCCTGACCCCTCTCAAACAGCTCTCCTTCATCCCCCACCCCACAATTGTCACCCCCATCTTAAGTCTTAAGTACTGACAGAAAGTCTGCCAGTACTAAAATTAAAGGCTTTTTTTTCTTTTCTTTTTTAATATATTTTTTTTTATATTTTTTGCAGGGTAGTATCCCCCCTTACCTCCCAACTTCCCTGATCCCCCTCAAACAGCTCTCTAACCTCCTCCCTCTACCTATTTGCTGCCATCTTAGGTACTGGCAGCTGTCTGCCAGTACCCCGTTTGCTGCAAATTAGTCAATATTTTTTTTAAAAAAATTAAAATACTATTTTTTTTCTGTAGTGTAGTTGCCCCCCCCTCAGTACCATACCCCCTCCCAGATCCCTGTAGTGTAGGGATCCCCCTTACCCTTCCCATCTCCCCCTCCAAGCGATTACTTAATTCTGTAGTGTAGGGTCCTGCCACCTACCCCTCAAAACAATAATTTTTAGTAGTATAGAGACCCATCCCTTCCCTCTCCTGCGCTAGGCTGCCCACCCGCCTCCCTCCTCTACTCCCACTGACACCAACAGAAGATTGTTACAGAGAGTGACACAGACAGTGTCACTTTCTGTAACGATCATTAATACGGCTTCATATGGTAAGGGAGTACCTCTTCTGCCTCTTGTTGCAGCTCCTGCTGCCTAAGCTGACAGCGGGGATTGTAACATGCGCCTCTGTGCTGGATGTAGATACGACGCCAACACAGTATGCTGGGAAAAGTACTGTGTAACGCAATACTTACATCTATTTGGTGCAAGGGGTTATAAAGTAATACTAGGTAAGCTCAGGAGCGTGCACATGTCTCAAGCCACCTGGCAGCAATGTTTGCAACAATGTTTATAGCAATGTTATACATAGATACAAACACTGCTGCCATAGACTGGTAAAGATATGTGCACACTACTAAGCTCCTATCTGCCTACCTAGCATTACTTTTAACAAAGGATATCAAAGGAACAAAGCAAATTTGATAACAGAAGTAAATTGGAAAGTTTTATAAAATGTAATGCTCTATCTGAATCATGAAAGTTTAATTTTGACTTTACTGCCCCTTTAAGTATCCTAACATGCTCAATGCTTGACGAGAACGTTTAACCCTTTATCGTTTTGTGTCAAAATATGCTTGAAAGTTTATAACATCCAAACACTTAAAGGGGCATTACAGTTGCTGAGTACAACTGCAGTGGCAACGTTACTTCTCACTATTGCTATTGTTTTCCTCTGGGCCTACAGCTTTCTTCAAAGTTATTCTCTTATTTTAGCACTTCAAAAGTGCTGGTTAGTGAGGTTCTGCATCTTTACACTGGGAATCCGAAAAGGATTGAGATGGTTCCAGATTTGAAAATGGTTTAAGTCACCATGTTAAAGTGCCAATAAAGTGAGAATTATACATTCATAATTCAGATACACCTAGATTATGAGTTTTAAGCGCTATAGGGAAAGTAAAGAACGCAACAAAAGTGGCGTTATTTAACCTCCTATAGCGCTGCCATTACAAATTTTAAAAAACCCGTCTTGTGCGGGCGATATGGCTGCGTTGAGCTCCATACCGCACACAAAAGCAGCAGTGTTTTTTTATGTGCCCGTGCACACTTTCCCTATAGACATCAATGGGGACATCGCCGACACTTGCCTACAGTTATTAACCCCTAACCTGCCACTCCCGATATCGCTGCCACCTACATAAAATTATTAACCCCTAATCTGCCATTCCCGTTATCGCTGCCACTATACTAAAGTTATTAACCCCTATTCCGCCGCACCCCAACATCGCTGCAACTATATTAAAGTTATTAACCCCTATTCCGCCGCTCCCGATATCGCCAACACCTAAATAAAGCTTTTAACCCTAAACTTCTGGCCTCCCACATCACTACCACTAAATAAACCTATTAACTACTAAACCGCCAGCCCCCCCACATCGCAACATCTTAAATTAAACTATTAACCCCTAACCCTAACGTAACTCTAACACTAACATAACCCTAACCCTAACACCCCTTACCTTTAACATAATTAAACTAAATCTAAATTAAACTTACAATTATTAACTAAATAAACCCATTAACCCCTAAACCGCCAGCCCCCCACATCGCAACAACCTAAATTAAACTATTAACCCTAAACCTAACCCTAGCCGTACCCCTAACCCTAACAGCCCCTAACTTTAAAATAATTAGAATAGATATAAATTACATTTACAATAATTAACTAAATAATACCTAGTTAAAATTAAATACTTACCTGTGAAATAAAACCTAAGCTAGCTAAAATATAACTAATAGTTATATTGTAGCTAGCTTAGGTTTTATTTTTATTTCACAGGTAAGTTTGTATTTATTTTAACTAGGTAGACTAGTTAGTAAATAGTTATTAAAGGGATAGGAGAGTCAAACTTAAACTTGCCTGATTCAGATAAAGCATGTAATTTTAAGACACTTTTAAATTCACTTCTATTTTCAAATGTGCTTCATTCTCTTAGTATACCTTGTTGAAAATGAATACGCACATATCATACACCAGTGGGAGCTGCTGCTAATTGGTGCCTGAAAACAATGTCTCTTGTGATTGGCTAACTAGATGTGTTTAGCTAGCTGCGAGTAGTGCAATGATGTTAATTCAGCAATGGATAACAAGAGGATAAAGCAAATTTGATAATAGAAGTAAATTGGAAAGTTATTTAAAATTGTATGTTCTATCCAAATCATAAAAGAACATTTTGGGGTTTACTATCCCTTTAACTATTTACTAACAACCTAGTTAAAATAAATATAAACTTACCAGTGAAATAAAACCTAAGCTACCTTACACTAAAACCTAAAAAAACAAAAAACCTTCTATTACAAAAAACAAACAAATGAAATTATCCAAAAAAATAAAGATTATTCCTATTCTAATACCCTTAAAAAAAGCACCCTAAAATAAAAAGCCTAATATAGAATAAACTACCAAGGGCCTTTATAAGGGCCTTTTGTATGGCACTGCCCTAAATTAAAAGGCTCTTTTGCTACAAAAAAAATAAAACACCCCCTAAAAATATACATTACACAAAATAAAAAACAAAAGAATTACACCTAATCTAACAGCCCTATCAAAATAAAACAGCCCACCCAAAATAAAAAAAACCCCTAGCCTACAATAAACTACCAATGGCCCTTAAAAGGGCCTTTTGTCGGACATTGCCCCAAAGATATCAGCTCTTTTACCTGTAAAAAAAACACAAAGACCCCCCAACAGTAAAACCCACCACCCAACCAACCCCCCAAAATAAAAAACCTAATTCTAAAAAAACCTAAGCTACCTATTGCCCTGAAAAGGGCATTTGTATGGGCATTGCCCTTAAAAGGACATTTAGCTCTTTTATTGCCCAGACCCTAAACTAAAAAATAAAACCCACCCAATAAACCCTTAAAAAAAGCCTAACACTAACCCCCTGATGAGTCCCGCTTGAACGATCTTCATCCCAGAGTTGAAGTCCTCATCCAGGAGGCGAGAAGTCTTCATACGGTCGCCGCCGTACACTGAATCTTCAATGCAAGGTACGCGATCCAAGATGGCGTCCCTTGCATTCCTATTGGCTGAAAAATTTGAATCAGCCAATAGGAATTAGAGCTGCTAAAATCCTATTGGCTGTTCAAATCAGCCAATATGATTTAAGCAGCTCTCATTCTATTGGATTCTAGCTGGATTTTAGCAGCTCTAATTCCTATTAGCTGATTCAAGTTTTTCAGCCAATAGGAATGCAAGGGACGCCATCTTGGATGGCGTACCTTGCTTTGAAGATTCAGTGGACGGCGGCAACCGTATGAAGAGGAAGCTCCGCGCCGGATGTCTTCAGGATGGACCCGCTCCGCGCCTCCGGGATCGAGATAGAAGATGACGCCTGGATGAAGACTGAAGAGGCCGTCTGGATGAAGACTTCTCGCCGCTTGGATCAGGACGTCGCCGCCGGGATGAAGATTGAAGAGGCCGTCTGGATAAAAACTTCTCGCCGCCTGGATCAGGACTTCAACTCCGGGATGAAGATCGTTCAAGTGGGACTTCAAAAACTGTAAGTGGATCGTCAGTGTTAAGCTTTTTTAAGGTTTTTTTGTTTAGTTGTTTTCAGGGCAATGGGTAGCTTAGGTTTTTTTAGAATTAGGTTTTTTATTTTGGGGGGTTGGTTGGGTGGTGAGTTTTACTGTTGGGGGGGTCTTTGTGTTTTTTTTACAGGTAAAAGAGCTGATATCTTTGGGGCAATGCCCCACAAAAGGCCCTTTTAAGGGTCATTGGTAGTTTATTGTAGACTAGGGTTTTTTTATTTTGGGTGGGCTTTTTTATTTTATTAGGGCTATTAGATTAGGTGTAATTCATTTTTATTTTGGATAATTTCGTCTTTTATTTTTTGTAATTTAGTGTTTGCTTTTTTGTAACAGTATTTTTTTATTTAAATACTTTGTCATTTTTAGAGTAGTGTTAGGATTTTTTTAATGTGTAGTTTAGTTTAATTTAATTGGTAGTTAGTTTAATTTTAGTTTAATAATTATATTAATTTAATTGTTAGCTTAAACTTAGCTTTTTTAATTTGACAGGTAAGTTCTAATTTAATTTAAACTATGGAAATTGTAAATTTAATATAAAGTTAGGGGGTTGTTAGTTTTAGAGGTTACTAGTTTAATTTAGTTTATTTCAATGTGGGGGCTTTCAGTTTAGGGGTTAATATTTAGTTTAGTATATTTTGTTGTGAGGGACTTGTGGTTTAGGGGTTAATAGGTTCAGTATAGTGGCGGCGGTGTAGGGCTTAATAACTTTAGTATAGTGGGGGTGATGTGGGCGGACGGCAGATTAGTGGTTAATAATATTTAAATAGTGTTTGCGATGTGAGAGTGCGGCATTTTAGAGGTTAATAAGTTTAGTATAGTGGTGAGGGTGTCAGGGATCGGCAGATTAGGGGTTAACATATTTAATTTAGTGTTTGCGATGCAGAAGGGCCTCGATTTAGGGGTTAATAGGTAGTTTATGGGTGTTAGTGTACTTTTTAACACTTTAGTTATGAGTTTTATGTTAAAGCTTTGTAGCGTAACACTCATAACTACTGACTTTAGATGGCGGTACAGATCTTGATATTTTAGGCTGTAACGCTCGCTTTTTATCCTCACCACAAAACTCGTAATACCGGCGCTATGGGAATCCCATGAAAAAACGTAATTTTTAAGAGTGTGGGAATGACGTTGCAGTACGGGCTAAAAGGCTTGCAATGCACCTATACCATCAAGGCTTGTAATGGCTGCATTAGGAAAAATGATGGCCACAACGCTGCTATTTGACTCAATCTAGTCATATCTAGGTGATAGTACTTATGTACTTATTTTATCTAATTTGCTTTGTTCTCTTGGTATCCTTTGTTAAAAACATACCTAGGTAGGTTCAGGAGAAGAAGTGCACTACTGGGAGCTAGCTACTGATTAGTGGCAACACATATATGTCTCTTGTTATTGTTCAAAAAAGGATACAAAGAGGATAAAAAAATGTTATCATAAAAGTATATTGAAAAGTCTTTTTAAAAATGTATGTTCTATCTGAATCATGAATGAAAAAAATGGGTTCTATGTCCCTTTAACTGTGCAAAACCCTCATTCAGAAGTTTTGAATATACCTACGTATTTGAATCACACTTGTGTATTTCAGTTATGGGATTGTACATCCCAATAGTAACCTCAATATATGGGATTTGACAATTTTCATATATACCAATTAATAGTAAAACATTGTTATGTCTTTTTGGAAATCCCCAGTTCCAATTCACAGACAAGAGAGATGAAACTACTGTAACATCAGCCAGTTTCGGGTCTTTTTTCATTAGTTTCTGAAACGTTCCCTGGCAAGGTGGCGATTTCTTTGCCTAGTCAGTGACATCTTGGCAGCAGCGCGACTTTGTTGCCTCTAAGCAAGAATGAGTCATCATAAATTAAGTTTTTTCTTAAAATAGACCCAGGTTGTTATTTTAAAAACAAACTTTAGACATGATAGAGACTCAAAGTAAACCACTGGACCTATTCCTAGACTTTGTCTTTGAGCTAACATATAGAATTACATTTCTTACAAATAAATTGTATATCTGTTTGCTGCTTTACTTTTACTATTTCACAGATACTATGGACAAAACTTAATTACATCAATGTTTAATAAATAGCAATACTATGTATCAATAAAGTCATCTACTGCCGATATTTGTGGTCCATTTTGTAAAATCAGCGCATGATAATGTTCGCTGGTATTACAAGTTACCGCAATGCAAACGCAAGCTTGTGTTTGCATTGCTAGGAAGCATTGTGCTTACAAGAGCACACTTCCATAGGCTCCTATGGGAGCCTCGTTCTGATGATGTCACAGACGTCATTAGAACCTTGCGCAACAAAGGAGGTAAGTAGTGCAGCGATGGGCAGCATTTTTAAATATATATGACTATATACACATACAGGTGGCCCTCGGTTTACAACGGTTCAATTTGCACCGTTTCAGAATAACAACCTTTTTTTCAGTCATGTGACTGCTATTGAAAAGCATTGAGAAGCAGTGCATTGATTAAAAAAAGCCAGTAGGTGGAGCTGTCCACTTTTGTTGCAGCAAAGATATGCAAGCCAAGCAAGCTGAAATTAATCAGTTTAACCAGACCTGAGCTATCGAGCAGATTTCAAAGGAACAAGATCTTCCTGTCTATAAATCAGTCCAGACTGGAATGCATATAAAGAACTGTTTGCAGAAAAATGCAAGTAAAGTCTGTGTTGTGTGATTATTTTATTAGGTTTATAATGCTGTTTAGCATGTAAAGTCTTCATTTCAGAGCTTTAAAAATAATGTATTAGGTGTTACTTATGACAATTTTGAGAGGGGCTTGGAACCTAACTCCCTCACTTCCCATTGACTTAAATTATAAACTGGGTTTCAATTTACAACGGTTTCGATTTACAACCATTCCTTCTGGAACCTAACCCCGGCGTTAAACTAAGGGCTACATGTATATTTATCTGTTAATGTGTGTATATACACATAGGTTTTTTGCCCATGTCAGGTTGCACTCATATTACAAGTTTAAAGTAAACTGTTTTTGATTGCGTGCTAACCCGACACACTCAAAAAGCAAATCTTATGGCTAGATTACGAGTTTTGCGTTATGAACTGTGCGTTGCTAACTTGCACATTACTGTCACCGCTCACTTACCTACAGCGCTAGTATTACAGGTTTTTACAAACCCGGCGTTAAAAGGCATGAAGTGAGCGTAGAGCAAAATTGTGCTCCATACCGCACTCCAATACCAGCGCTGCTTAAGTCAGCGGTGAGCTGGTTGTACGTGCTCGTGCACGATTTCCCCATAGACATCAATGGGGAGAGCCGGCTGAAAAAAAGTCTAACACCTGCAAAAAAGCAGCGTAAAGCTCCATAACGCAGCCCCATTGATTTCTATGGGAAAACACATTTTATGTTTACACCTAACACCCTAACATGAACCCCGAGTCTAAACACCCCTAATCTTACACTTATTAACCCCTAATCTGCCGCCCCGACATCGCCGACACCTACATTATACTTATTAACCCCTAATCTGCCGCTCCAGACATCGCCGCCACTATAATAAACATATTAACCCCTAAACCGCCACACATAAATCTAATCTGCCGCCCATAACATCGCCGCCCCCACCTTCATTTATCAACCCCTAATCTGCCGCCCCCAACGTCACTGCCACTAAACTAAATTTATTAACCCCTAAACCTAAGTCTAACCCTAACACCCCCTAACTTAAATATAATTAAAATAAATCTAAATAAAAATTACTATTAATAACTAAATAATTCCTATTTAAAACTAAATACTTAACTGTAAAATAAACCCTAAGCTAGCTAGAATATAACTAATAGTTACATTGTATCTAGCTTAGGGTTTATTTATTTTTTACAGGCAAGTTTGTATTTATTTTAACTAGGTAGAATAGTTACTAAATAATTATTAACTATTTACTAACTACCTAGCTAAAATAAATACAAATTAACCTGTAAAATAAAACCTAACCTGTCTTACACTAACACCTAACCTAACCTTACAATTAAATAAATTCCCTAAAATAAATACAATTAAGTAAATGCAATACAATTAGCTAAATTACAAAAAAACAAACACTAAATTACAGAAAATAAAAAACAAATTACAAGATCTTTAAACTAATTACACCTAATCCAATAGCCCTATCAAAATAAAAAAAAGCCCCCCAAAATAAAAAAAGCCTAGCCTAAACTAAACTACCAATAGCCCTTAAAAGGGATTTTTGCGGGGCATTGCCCCAAATATATCAGCTCTTTTAGCTGTCAAAAAAATACAAACAACCACCCCAACAGTAAAACCCACCACCCACACAACCAACCCCCCAAATAAAAGCCTAACTAAAAAAACCTAAGCTCCCCATTGCCCTGAAAGGGGAATTTGGATGGGCATTTCCCTTAAAAGGACATTTTGCTCTATTGCAGCCCAAACCCCTAATCTAAAAATAAAACCCACCCAATACACCCTTAAAAATCCTAACACTAACCCCCGAAGATGCACTTACAGTTTTGAAGACCGGACATCCATCCTTAACGAAGCCGGGAGAGGTCTTCATCCAAGCCGGCAGAAGTGGTCCTCCAGACAGGCAGAAGTCTTCACCCAGACGGCATCTTCTATCTTCATCCTTCCGACGTGGAGCGGCTCCATCTTCAAGACATCCAGCGCGGAGCATCCTCTTCAATCGATGGCTTCTTCTACAATGAAGGTTCCTTTAAATGATGTCATCCAAGATGGCGTCCCTTAGATTCCGATTGGCTGATAGAATACTATCAGCCAATCGGAATTAAGGTTGAAAAAGTCCTATTGGCTGATGCAATCAGCCAATAGGATTAAATTTCAATCCTATTGGCTGATACAATCAGCCAATAGTATTGAGCTTGCATTCTATTGGCTGATTGGAACAGCCAATAGAATGCGAGCTCAATCCTATTGGCTGGTTGGATCAGCCAATAGGATTGAAGTTCAATCCTATTGGCTGATTGTATCAGCCAATAAGATTTTTTTCAGCCTTAATTCCGATTGACTGATAGAATTCTATTAGTCAATCGGAATCTAAGGGATGCCATCTTGGATGACGTCACTTAAAGAGACATTCATTCTGGAAGAAGACTTCGTTGGAAGAGGATAATCCGCGCAGGATGTCATGAAGATGGACTCGCTCTGCGCCGGATGGATGAAGATAGAAGATGCCGTCTGGATGAAGACTTCTGCCGTCTGGAGGATCACTTCTCCCGGCTTGGATGAAGACTTCTCCAGGCTTCGTTGAGGACTTCTGGCCGCTTCGATGAGGACTTCTCCCGGCTTCGTTGAGAATGGATGTCGGATCTTAAAAACTGTAAGTGAATCTTCAGGGGTTAGTGTTAGGTTTTTTTAAGGGTTTATTGGGTGGGTTTTATTTTTAGGTTAGGGTTTGGGCTGCAATAGAGCTAAATGCCCTTTTAAGGGCAATGCCCATCCAAATGCCCTTTTCAGGGCAATGGGGAGCTTAGTTTTTTTTAGTTAGGCTTTTATTTGGGGGGTTGGTTGTGTGGGTGGTGAGTTTTACTGTTGGGGGGGTTGTTTGTATTTTTTTCAGGTAAAAGAGCGGATTTCTTTGGGGCAATGCCCCGCAAAAGGCCCTTTTAAGGGATATTGGTAGTTTAGGCTAGGTTTTTTTTTTTTTTTGAAAGGGCTATTAGATTAGGTGTAATTAGTTTAATGATCTTGTAATTTGTTTTATATTTTCTGTAATTTAGTGTTGTTTTTTTATGTAATTTAGCTAATTGTATTGAATTTATTTAATTGTATTTAATTTAGGGAATTTATTTAATTGTAGGGTTAGGTTAGGTGTTAGTGTAAGACAGGTTAGGTTTTATTTTACAGGTCAATTTGTATTTATTTTAGCTAGGTAGTTAGTAAATAGTTAATAATTATTTAGTAACTATTCTACCTAGTTAAAATAAATACAAACTTGCCTGTAAAATAAAAATAAACCCTAAGATAGCTACAATGTAACTTTTAGTTATATTGTAGCTAGCTTAGGGTTTATTTTACAAGTAAGTATTTAGTTTTAAATAGGAATTATTTAGTTATTAATAGTAAGTTTTATTTAGATTTATTTTAATTATATTTAAGTTAGGGGGTGTTAGGGTTAGGGTTAGACTTAGGTTTAGGGGTTAATAAATTTAATATAGTGGCGGCGACGTTGGGGACGGCAGATTAGGGGTTAATAATATTTAACTAGTGTTTGCGAGGTGGGAGTGTGGCGGTTTAGGGGTTAATATATTTATTATAGTGGCGGCGACGTTGAGGGCGGCAGATTAGGCGTTAATAAGTATAATGTAGGTGTCGGCAATGTCCGGAGTGGAAGATTAGGGGTTAATAAATATAATGTAGGTGTCGGGGGTGGCAGATTAGGGGTTAATAAGTGTAAGATTAGGGGTGTTTAGACTCAGGGTTCATGTTAGGGTGTTAGGTGTGTACATAACTTTTGTTTCCCCATAGGAATCAATGGGGCTGCGTTACGGAGCTTTACGCTGCTTTTTTGCAGGTGTTAGGCTTTTTTTTCAGCCGACTCTCCCCAATGATGTCTATGGAAAATCGTACACGAGCACGTACTACCAGCTCACCGCTGAATTAAGCAGCACTGGTATTGGAGTGCGGTATGGAGCTCAATTTTGCTCTACGCTCACTTCTTGCCTTTTAACGCCGGGTTTATAAAAACCTGTAATACCAGCGCTGTAGGTAAGTGAGCGGTGAGAATAACGTGCAAGTTAGTACCGCACCCCTCATAACGCAAAACTCGTAATCTAGCCGAAATTTAATGACTAAGCCCACTAACCTAGCACCCCCTTAGTTACATAAAAAGCTACATTACAATTAAAATTAAATTTAAAAAAAATTACATTACATTAATCTAAAATTACAGAAAATTAAAAAAGGCTAACATTACAAAAAATAATAAAAAACACTATCCAAAATAAAAAAATTAAACCTATGAAAATAAAAAAGCCCCCCAAAATAAAAACACCCCCTAATCTAAGAATAAACTACAAATAGCCCTTAAAAGGGCTTTTTGTAGGGCATTGCCCTAAATTAAACAGCTCTTTTACATTAAAAATAAACAAAGTCCCGCCTAACATTAAAACCCCCCACCCACCAAGCACCCCAAAATAAAAAAAAACTAACACTAATAATCCTAAACTACCCATTGCCCCTAAAGAGGCATTTGTATGGGCATTGCCCTACCCACTGCCCAATAACCCCCCCCCAAAAACAAAAAACAAACTAACACTAAAGTCCCAAATATGTACTCACAGTTTCAGAAGTCTGGCGGAGGTCTTCTTCCAGACGGGTCCATCATCTTCATCCGCAGTGATGGCAGCGCGGAGCGGATGTCCGGAGCGTTCTTCCCAGATGTGGTGGTCTTCCCAGATGTGCGCAGATCAAACGCGGAGCGGAGGTCCGGAGCGGTCTTCCCAGATCTGGCAATCCTCGGTGGCGGACATTGGTGGCGGCACTCCTCTGCGGAGGTCCTCGGCAAAGGCGTGGAGTCATGCGATTGTCCGCCGCACACTGGAGATTGAATTTAAGGTACCCCATAATTATTGGGGTACCTTGCATTCCTATTGGCTGGAATTTTCAAAATCAGCCAATAGGATGAGAGCTACTGAAATCTTATTGGCTGATTTGAATAGCTCTAATCCTATTGGCTGTTTTGAAAAATTCAGCCAATATGAATGCAAGGTACCCCAAATTGATTGCGGTACCTTGCATTCAATATTTAGTATACGATGGACATCGGATAAAGAGGAGCCTCCATGCCGCCAAGGACCACCCCCGCCGTGAGGACCACTGCAGAGGATCGCCACATCTAGGAAGACCGCTTCGGACCTCCGCTCTGCACTGCCTTCGCTGTGGATGAAGATGATGGACCCGTCTAGAAGAAGACCTTCTCTGTCAGATTTCTGAAACCGTGAGTACCTATTTGGGGCTTTAGTGTTAGTTTTTTTTTTGGGGGGGGTTTGGGCAATTTGCAAAAGAGCTTGCTGGCGGTAATGGAACTAGCGAGACATCTACCACAAGTTTCGCAGACAACCCTACAACACGGAAGCCTGGAGACTCCCCTTCAGACCACTAGTTTACAGATCCCAAAGGAGGGTGCAACACCAACTGGTCAGCGCTCCTCAGAGTCTATGGGTGAGCTGCCCCACATTAAGTTCCTAGATACCGGGACAATACCTGATAGCGGGCCACAAGACACGCTACACACACCCGCAACTATGTTTGAGCTGCATACTCCCCTTCCTCTAGAGATTTTCAACTGGAATAGAGGGAAATTACTCATCAGGGACTTGGTCTCATTTAATACTCCTAGCAGCTCCCATCGCCATCCCACGGAGGTATTCTCTGCCCTTCTGCTTGAACGCGGAAGGGCCCAGGGACAGACTCTGAGCCTCATGTATAAACTTCACCGATCTGGTTTAGAGGATTCAAAATCTGGTATTGGTTAGACGACCTCATAACCTCATCTTTGCTTCTAAGTGGTGTACTGGACATTTATTATCTCCAAGTTTAAACGGCCCTTTTCCCTTCCTATGTTATGCTACCAGTCTCTTATAGGCAACAATACCGTTAAGTTATATTGTGTGTTCTTATTTTATCTAATAGGATGTGGTTTTAACAATGTCTGCTATGACTATTTTTTCTTTTTTTTGTTATTATTCTATCTACATATTGCATGATGGAGGACATTTACTTAAGTACTTAAATTGCCCTTAAGTGTTAAAGATTTGACTAAGTGATGGTTGAAATCGTTATTTTCTTCTAGAAATGACCCTTTGCACTTGAAACCTGATTCCTTACGAATCCTATGCATACAGCTATAAAGTTTAGATACAGTGTGTATGTTATGCCACATCATAGCTAGGCTATACCTATGCTGCATGATTAATGCTCTTCACCTTCTAGCCTATACGGCAGACTCTCCATACCCACAAAATATTATATTTATAGCTCTTAAACACATGTCTCCCCCAAGCTGCATGCAATTTATTTATGTGCCACCCTAACATTTACGCTATAACCCTTTACTTAAGTCCTATATAGGCTGTAAGTAACAAACCACCCCTCTGCCTTTATATTAGCCACATACGCCTGGAATCATAACTTACGCATTTTATGTCTAGCCACAAGCCCAAAAGCTAGAGCAAAAGCTGGATTACTTATACATTGCATTATGCCAGACACAATATCTCCTGACCTTATTACTGTTTAGCTTCTGGACTCAGGTAAAATGGTTTTCTACCCCCATAGGGATCCTCTTTATGATGTCACCTATATTATATCTACTTGTGTAAACATTTGAGCTTTTGATTAAGCAACCTTACTATTAGACCCTTATAAGTCTCCTAGCCCTTAAGATATCTATATTCTCCCCATTCTCACTATGGTCCGCCCCCCTAAAATCCCCCCCCTAAACTGAAAGTGGCTCTGGCCCACTGATCTTCCCCCCCCCCTTAAACCATACCACTACCAGTGAATATTGTTGAGTTTCTTTATTGAACAATTGAACCTATGGGTTCCCTCTATCAAGGGTTGTTCAACTTTCCATAATCCTCTATTCCCTTACACATCATTTGCCTTATCATTAGGATTCCTAAATATATATACTTATGTTATAATATACCTTGTTCTATCCGGTAGTGGTTGGTCTATGAAAAAAATTAGAGGTCACTCCTACCCCTGCACAGGTTGGTTACTGTAAATTACATCACCTTTTTCTCAATACTTACCATAAGTACGTGGATCGCATAATCTCTGTCTTCTGTATTAAGCGCTAATACTACTCTGTATTTTGTACTTAACCTGTGCTGTTGGCTTACTGTTTGTTACCTTTTACCTTAACCTCAATAAAAAAATATTTAAAAAAAAATAAAAAATGGCGGCCTTTAGCTGTTATGCGCATGCGCAATCTTTATGGCTCGTCATAGAATACGGCACACTCAATCCATCCAGCAGACGCTCTGAATTGATTTTAGAAAGAAGTCATGGGCGAGTGAACGTATCGCAGTGCGCATGCATCCAATGATGAAATGGGCAAATAATTATATGTACAAAAAATAAGGTAAAAAAAATAATTATATGATGTAAAATAAGATACGTTATAATCTATAACCGTTGATTAGAATTAGATGATCAAGTTGTGCTTGAAAATGTAAACTTTTGGCGCCCATACAAATGCCCCTTTAGGGGCAATGGGTAGTTTAGGTTTATTAGTGTTAGTTTTTTTTTATTTTGGGGGCTTTGGTGGGTGGGGGGTTTTACTGTTTGGGGGACTTTGTTTATTTTTAATGTAAGATAGCGAATTTCTTTAGGGCAATGGCCTACAAAAAGCCCTTTTAAGGACTATTGGTAGTTTATTCTTATATTAGGGGGTGTTTTTATTTTGGCGGGGCTTTTTATTTTCATAGGGATAAGCTTTAATTTTTTTATTTTGGATAGTGTTTATTTTTTTCTGTATTTTTACTTTTTTATTTTTTGTAGCTTGGGGGGTTACATTTTTCACACATAGACTGCCCTCTGGGAACGCTTATCAACTAGTGGGTAATAAAGGGATTATCTATCTTTTTAAAGGGACAGCTTACTCAAAAATTTTCTCCCCTTTAATTTGTTTCCAATGATCCACTTTACCTGCTGGAGTGTATTAAATGGTTTACAAGTATTTCTACTACCCTTATATTGGCATTTCAAATAGTTTATTTAGCCTGTTGTATCCCCACCCATACTGAAAGTGTTTGGCCTCCAGGCCAAGCTGTGTTAGCCCATTAATTACACTCCCAGTGGGGTATAAAAGAGATAAACTAATAAAATGTTAATTTCCCATTGTTCTCTACAAGTATTGGTGATTGGTACATGGACAGATATAAGATAAAGAAGCAGTTATATGTACACAATGTGATAAAGTAATGGGATCTGATTATACCTACAAGTTCAACCCATTGTATTAGGTTGTGGCTTCAAAACACAAAATCAGCTAATTGATATACACAAATAAGCCTTAAAAAATCAAATCTCATACATGTTATACTCTGCAGCTGGTAAAAAAATAATTGGAAACACATTAAGTAAAAAACTATTTTATAGTATACTGTCCCTTTAAACAATTACAATTCTTGAGTAGACTGCACCTTTACCTCTCCTACCTCCTATTGTGAGTGTAATTTATTTTGCTAGCTATGTTTACATAGCTTTTTTATACCCAATAGTTAAGTATTACATTTTCAGTATAGGTGGGGTTACCACAGGCTAAAACAGCTGTTTCAAATGCCAAAATAAAAGTAAAGGAGCTATATGTAAACAATTTGATACTGTGACGCTGCTCTCTGCTCTTCTGTGACCGTTGCCATGGACACAGGCACTCCTCCTGGTGCTTTGGATACGACAGTAAAACTGCAGCATGGTGATGACATAATCACCGCCCGCCCTGTCTTCCCTATGTAAAAGCCTCAGTCTCTCTCACCTGTGCCCAAGTAGGTGTTACCTCTTGTGCTCCTGGGTGCTGTATATCTTTATGCTGAATTGCTGTATTGATTCTCTGCTGCTGAACTCTGCCTGTTTGACTAAGCTGCTTGCCTTAACCCCTGAATTGCTGGATTGCTTTTCCGTTGATGAACTCTGTCTGTTTGACTACGCTGCTTGCCTTAACCCCTGAATTGCTGGATTGCTTGATGAACTCTGTCTGTTTTGACTACGCAGCTTGCCTTAACCCCTGAGTTGCTGGATTGCTTTACTGTTAATTAACTCTGCCTGTTTTGATTACGCTGCTTGCCTTAACCCTAAAATATTGAACTGCCTTACCAGTGGATTCCCTACCTGTTGCTGTCAGAGACTATCCTGTCTGTTTTCAAGTCCTTCAAGTGGTTTACTCTTGAACTGCCTAACCGCTGATTCCCTGCTTGTTGCCGTCAAAGACTATCCTGTCTGTTTCCAGTCCTTTAAGTGGTTTTCCCTTGAACTGCCTAACCGCTGATTCCTACCTGCTGCCGCCAAAGACTACCCTGCATATTGTGAGTACTGCTTACCTCATTTTGCAAACTTTCTCTGCTCTGGGATATTCCCTATCATTCCAGCTCGACGCCGGGATAAGAAGACTACTGGCCGAGTTTGGTCTGATAGTGGAATATCCCACAAGCATTACAGATACACTGCAGTAGGTAAAATAGATCATTGGAAACTAATTAAAGCGTAGAAAATGTTACAGTAAACTGTGCCTTTAATGCACTCTGTCAAATAAAATGGATCATTGAAGGAGAGAATAAATACACTGTCCCTTTACTGTATAGATAGATAGACAGACAGATAGATAGATTAGGAGGTCAGCTTCCTTTTTCCTCATTTCATCTGCAATTTATGCAGGCTCAGCCCATTTATATGGGCATGTTAATGAGAACAATGGATTGAGCCTTCAATCAACAAACATAACTATTTAATGTACAAAAATAAACATAAATGAGAAATTTTCCTAACGTTTTATGCTCTGCAGATACTGTAACAAGTAATTCAGAACACAGTAAGGGAAAACCAGTGTTAGTATAAAATGCATTATTTTGCAGTTGTTATCAGTAAAAGCCAATTAGGTAAATATATATAACATGGATAGCCTTGAAAAGTCAACAGGGTGCATTTTAAGTTCTCGGAATTAAATAATCCTCAATTTTCAGAGCTTCATTACACAAAAAGTGAGCAAAATAAATAATGCAAGTATATTGCAAAGTTGTTTCATCACACATCATTAAACATTTTATATAAAAATCTCAAGGTGTTTACTTCCCTTTAACAAATGAATTCCAAGAGGCCAAATTTAATCAAATCAGGAATAGATCTATTGACTTGCATTTCACTTCAAAATGTGTGCCGTATATGATCTCATAGTGTAGTTTAACTATGTTCGCAACATTCCATTAGTGCGGTCAAAATGATAAAAGAACAAGAGAGGTATGAGCCTGCCCCTAGAGAATAGCAACGGCACAAACAAGATGGTCACTGTACTAGATACACTAGCTAAACAAATCTTCAAACAGCAATTTCCATTTACCATTACAACTACGTACTCTGAGATTACACTGTACACTAGATTTTTCTTTGCATAGATGTTTTGTAGATGATCAATTTATAAAGCCCATCTGGAAGTGTTTCTGTAACAATGTGTAGTTTTGCTTATTTTTCTACAACATTGTGCTGATTTTCAGACTCCTAACCAAGCCCCATAGTGTCAGATGCATACACTCGTTTACAGACGACTGCTGGGTCCTTTTTGTCTTATCTGTCTTTTCATATACAGGAAAGGGTGGTGTCTGCTGTTTCTGTTTCCCCAGCCCTTTTCACTAGGTGTCCCAATCTAATCTCATCAACAGAGCTAAACTTGGAGCTTATGAGGCCCATTTATCAAGCTCCGCATGGAGCTTGTGGGCCCATGTTTCTGACGAGTCTTCAGACTCGCCAGGAACACCAGTTATGAAGGAGCGGTCTAAAGACCGCTGCTCCATAACCCTGTCCGTCTGCTCTGAGCAGGCAGACAGGAATCGGCACAATTCAACCTGATCGAGTACGATCGGGTTGATTGACACCCCCCCATTGGCCGCGAATCTGCAGGGGGCGGCGTTGCACCAGCAGCTCTTGTGAGCTGATGGTGCAATGCTGAATACGGAGAGCGTATTGCTCTCCGCATTCAGCGAAGTCTTGCGGACCTGATCCGCACTGTCGTATCAGGTCCGCAAGACCGTTGTTAAATAGGCCTCCATAAGTACGTTTTTAAAAGGTTCTATAATGGATTTTAGATCAGTATCTGGGCATATTCTACCCTATAGTAGTGTCTATTACATGCAGCTATATGGAAATTGGTGTATACTGACCCTTTAATATATTAGAAGGCACACAGTAGGCTTGTTAGTTTAGTTAAACCATGGAATGTTTCTTATACATGAGTTTGTAGGGAAAAACAGAAACACCAAAAATATTTTAAACCAAAACATCCTGTTTGTTTCTGTGTAAACTAGATGGAATGTGAGATTAGTGCAGTATTTTCAGCTGAAAGGAATATTTTTATGCAGCTACTCACATCAGTCGGGCCTTCAAATTTATTATTAATTTAATAACCTTCAAATCCCAATGGTCACAAACAAGAGAAATATGCTTTTTGATAAACCTCCAGTAAAATGACTGCTCTGGCCGCTATAAGGCCGACTACATTCAAATGATTCACATTTCGGTAATTCGGTATTCCTGTGGTATTAAACAAATGGCTCCAAACATTTCAGTAACACATGCATATTTCAATATGCTAAATATATGAAGAAGTCTATGCTTTCAGGTTAAACCATTGCTGTTCTGCTTATAATGGCTGCTTGATATTTGGCTAAAAATAACCTAAATTACATCATGCAATGTGTGAATTTGCTAATTGGAGGCTAAGAAATGACCCCTTGTCCTTGTGAAGTAAGGTTGCCACCTTGGCCATGCTTTCCTGGACACTTATGAGTTATACATGCTGCAGGGTGTGCAAGGAGGAATATGAATTTCAACCCTGGACAGCACCCAATTAGTGACACTGAACAGCACTATTCATGTTCCTCTCTGTGCACCCTGCAGCATGCGTAACTCATAAGTGTCCAGGAAAACCTGGCCGAGGTAACAACCCTATTGTGAAGTCATATATTAGTTTTGTCTGTATAGCAGGTGATCACTGTGGTAAAAGTAAAAGCCTTGCACTCTTCATGGCAATTTAGTAAGGAGATCACAATAACTGGCTATGAATTTTAAATATAATAATGGCATTTTGTGAATCTGCTGGGCCTGCGGAAATATATAATAAGCAATTTGAAACGACTAGAAAAGGGTTTAAATAAAAGTAGCAAAAAAAGCTCAAAATTGGTTCAGCACTGGGGTGAAAAAAAAAGGCTTAGCAGTGAAAGGGTTAAATGGCAATTACAGTCAAAAAATGACATGCTCGAGTCAGAGTATATCATTTTCAGAATATTTACTTTTTCTCTGCTGTGTATTTAACCCCTGTTAAGGGGTTAAACACACAGTAGAAGTTCTGCTAGGCACCTGCAGTACACTGCGGGTCCCGAGAGGAAACGCCACTGATCCAACCACCAGTGCTAGTCACACAACTCAGATGTGCAAGTAGCATATACACACAGACTAAAACCCTGGCCCAGTAGCCCTCTATAAGCTTCTTATTACATTGAAGGTACAGAAAACACCTTGAGATTTTTTTATATAAAATGTTTACCTTTGCGCAATGAAAGAACTTTGGGAAATGCTTTCATTATTTATTTTGCCCATTTTCATGTAATTTAGCTCCAAACAATTGTGAATTTTCTCATTCTCAGAACTTGAAATGCACCATGCTGACTTATCAAGGTTAACCCTGCAATTACTCTTTCTCTAAATGGCTTTATTTCATAACAACTGCAAAACAATTCACTTTATACTAAAACTATGACAATAGCTAACCTTGCTGTGTGCAAACTTAAAGGGACATGTAACCCACATTTTTTCTTTCATGATTCAGATAGAGAATACACTTTTGAACAACTTTCCAATTTACCTCTATTATTTAATTTGCTTTCTTTTCTTGCTATCATTTGCTGAAAGGTTTATCTAGGTAATCTCAGGAGCAGCAAAGAACCTAGGTTCTAGCTGCTGATTGGTGGCTGCATATATATATACCGATTGTCATTGGCTCACCCATCTGTTCAGCATTGCTGCTCCTTCAACAAATTATACCAAGAGAATGAAACAAATTAAAGAATAGAAGTAAATTAGAAAGTGGTTTTAAATTGTATTCTCTATCTAAATATCTTTAAAGGGACAGTCAACACCAAAATTGTTATTGTTTATAAAGATAGATAACGCCTTTACTGCCCATTCCCCAGCTTTGCATGACCAATATTGTTTTATTAATATACTTTATAACATTTAAAACTCTAACGCCTAGATCGGAACAGCCAATAGAATGCGAGCTCAATCTGATTGGCTGATTGGATCAGCCAATCGGATTGAACTTGATTCTGATTGGCTGATTCCATCAGCCAATCAGAATATTCCTACCTTAATTCCGATTGGCTGATAGAATCCTATCAGCCAATCGGAAATTCGAGGGACGCCATCTTGGATGACGTCATTTAAAGGAACCGTCATTCGGCGAGTAGGCGTCGGTTGAAGAGGTTGGATCCACGTCGGTTGGAAAGAAGATGGCTCCGCTTTGCTCCAGAAGAAAGAAGATTGAAGATGCGGCTTGATAGAAGACTTCATCCCGATGATGGACTTCCGACTTCAGCCCGATGATGGAGTTCTTCAGCCGCCGCTTGGATCCAGACTTCAGCCCGAGGATGGACGTCACTCTTCAGCCCCCCGCTTGGGCTTGGATCAACACTTCCAAGGCTTGGATCAAGACTTCCGAGGACGGATCGGTGAACCTGGTATGGTGAAGATAAGGTAGGAAGATCTTCAGGGGCTTAGTGTTAGGTTTATTTAAGGGGGTTTGGGTTAGATTAGGGGTATGTGGGTGGTGGGTTGTAATGTTGGGGGGGGGTATTGTATGTGTTTTTTTTACAGGCAAAAGAGCTGAATTCTTTGGGGCATGCCCCGCAAAGGGCCCTGTTCAGGGCTGGTAAGGTAAAAGAGCTTTGAACTTTTTAAATTTAGAATAGGGTAGGGCATTTTTTTATTTTGGGGGGCTTTGTTATTTTATTAGGGGGCTTAGAGTAGGTGTAATTAGTTTAAAATTGTTGTAATATTTTTCTAATGTTTGTAAATATTTTTTTATTTTTTGTAACTTAGTTCTTTTTAATTTTTTGTACTTTAGTTAGTTTATTTCATTGTATTTATTTGTAGGAATTGTATTTAATTAATTTATTGATAGTGTAGTGTTAGGTTTAATTGTAGATAATTGTAGGTATTTTATTTAATTAATTTATTGATCGTGTAGTGTTAGGTTTAATTGTAACTTAGGTAAGGATTTATTTTACAGGTAATTTTGTAATTATTTTAACTATTTTAGCTATTAAATAGTTCTTTACTATTTAATAGCTATTGTACCTGGTTAAAATAAATACAAAGTTACCTGTAAAATAAATATAAATCCTAAAATAGCTATAATATAATTATAATTTATATTGTAGCTATATTAGGGTTTATTTTACAGGTAAGTATTTAGCTTTAAATAGGAATAATTTATTTAATTGTAGTTATTTTATTTTGTTAGATTTAAATTATATTTAACTTAGGGGGGTGTTAGTGTTAGGGTTAGACTTAGCTTTAGGGGTTAATCCATTTATTACAGTAGCGGCGAGATTCGGTCGGCAGATTAGGGGTTAATAATTGAAGTTAGGTGTCGGCGATGTTAGGGAGGGCAGATTAGGGGTTAATACTATTTATTATAGGGTTATTGAGGCGGGAGTGAGGTGGATTAGGGGTTAATAACTTTATTAGAGTAGCGGTGCGGTCTGCTCGGCAGATTAGGGGTTAATAAGTGTAGGCAGGTGGAGGCGACGTTGAGGGGGGCAGATTAGGGGTTAATAAATATAATATAGGGGTCAGCGGTGTTAGGGGCAGCAGATTAGGGGTACATAAGGATAACGTAGGTGGCGGCGCTTTGCGGTCGGCAGATTAGGGGTTAATTATTGTAGGTAGCTGGCGGCGACGTTGTGGGGGGCAGATTAGGGGTTAATAAATATAATATAGGGGTCAGCGGTGTTAGGGGCAGCAGATTAGGGGTACATAAGGATAACGTAGGTGGCGGCGCTTTGCGGTCGGCAGATTAGGGGTTAATTATTGTAGGTAGCTGGCGGCGACGTTGTGGGGGGCAGATTAGGGGTTAATAAATATAATATAGGGGTTGGCGGTGTTAGGGGCAGCAGATTAGGGGTACATAAGTATAACGTAGGTGGCGGTCGGCAGATTAGGGGTTAAAAAAATTTAATCGAGTGGCGGCGATGTGGGGGGACCTCGGTTTAGGGGTACATAGGTAGTTTATGGGTGTTAGTGTACTTTAGAGCACAGTAGTTAAGAGTTTTATAAACCGGCGTTAGCCCAGAAAGCTCTTAACTACTGACTTTTTTCTGCGGCTGGAGTTTTGTCGTTAGATTTGTAACGCTCACTTCAGCCACGACTCTAAATACTGGCGTTAGAAAGATCCCATTGAAAAGATAGGATACGCAAATGACGTAAGGGGATCTGCGGTATGGAAAATTCGCGGCTGGAAAGTGAGCGTTAGACCCTTTAATGACTGACTCTAAATACCGGCGGTAGCCCAAAACCAGCGTTAGGAGCCTCTAACGCTGGTTTTGACGGCTACCGCCCAACTCTAAATCTAGGCCTAAATTTCTGCCTGTTTCTAAGCCAATACAGATAGCCTTTTATCACATGCTTTTTTATTAGCTTTTCACAACAGGATACTGCTAGTTCATGTGGGCCATATAGATAACATTGTGCTCACGCTCGTGGGTTTTGGATGACACTGCACTAATTGGCTAAAATCCAAGTCAATAGATAATAAATAGCCATGTGATCAGGGGGCTGTCAAAAGAGGCTTAGATACAGAGGTTAAAAGCATATCAATACAACCATGTTGACTGTGCAAAACTGGTGAATGGGTAATAAAGGGATTATCTATCTTTTTAAACAATAAGAAATTTGGAGTTGCCTGTCCCTTTAAGCCCAGATTGGCTTCCTCAAAAAAAGGCAAATGGGGGGTTGAATTTGACCTTTAACTATAACTGCAGCAAACAAGACGTACTTATGTTTTAAAAACATTGAGATTTGGCTGATATTCTAAAACAACACAACAGACCTGTTTTGAAACTACAAGGTCTTATACTGTTCAAGTCTAAAGAAATATCTTCTGCTGTCTACATGGCAAGTAAAAAGAACAAACATCTGATTTGACCTGGTTGTGGTTAACAGATCTGTTGTCTAACAGGAAAAACAGAAAAATGAGTTTAAGGTGAAATCTAAAATTGGACCAGTTATTTCTGCAAATGTGAGAACACAGAGCTGTTACTATACTGGGAATGCGCCCGTTGACTGCACAAATCCTTTAAATAAAAGCATTTATACAGACATTGTATACTTTCTGTCATGTCCACATTTTTTGATAATAACGGTTTCTCCGCTTAGTTGCGTTTGGAAAAGAAACAATGACAAATCAAGCACTATAAGATACAGTTCACACACACAGCACATATAAACCAGCTGCGAGACTTATCATTGTCATCCAGTAAACAAATTAAACGCAGGGAAGAGTTGCACACAAACGTATGCTTTTTGTTAGTTTCAAATTAATTATAAACAGATTTAATAAAGCCTTTTTCAAATACATACATATTTTTAACATGTATAAATAGTGGTGTATCTAGGTGTACAAATAAGGGGATGATAACAAAAGTTGCCAGAAATCAGGAATTTAAGGGTCAAAAATGAGCAATAATAAAAAGTTCCATTGTGCTAGACAAATTTATTTTTGCACTTTTGCTGCAAAGTAGGGAACACATAGCTTAAAGGGACATGAAACCCAAATTTTTTTTCATGATTAAGACAGAGAATACAAATCTAAACAACATTCCGATTTACTTCTATTATCTAATTTGCTTCATTCTTTAGATATCCTTTGTTGAAGAAATAGCAATGCACAAGGGTGAGCCAATCACACGAGGCATCTATGTGCAGTCACCAATCAGCAGCTACTGAGCCTATTTAGATATTCTTTTAAATAAAGTATATCAAGAGAATAAAGAAAATTAAATAATAGAAGTAAATTGGAAAGTTGTTTATAATGTTCTATCTAAATCATGAGGAAAATAAAATGTGGGTTTCATGTCCCTTTAAAGAGATATAAAACAGTCAGTTTCATTGTTGTATTCAAACAAGCACTAAGCAGTGGGTTATACTTAATATAAATCATTGTAATATCTATTATTTTATAATTTTAAAAGGATTTTTACTTTTTATTTGTTTAACTTAATTTGGGAGGGGTCCATTACTTCCGGTGTGATTTGGTCTCTATAGGAAGGCAAAGGAGGAGCTTTCCTATTGAAGTGGTTGCTAGGAGACACCATCACTAGCTCCAGTCAGTTTCTTGCCCATGATTAGTAAAGAACTTTTGCTACTAAAAAATGTTGTGACAGTAGAACTTAAAGGGATAGTGAACACAAATGTTTTCTTTCATGATTCAGATAGAGCATGCAATTTTAAGCAACTTTCTAATTTACTCATATAATCAATTGTTCTTCATTTTCTTGCTATCTTTATTTGAAAAAGCAGAAATAAAAGCTTTGGAGCCGGCCCATTTTAGGTTGAGAACCTGGGTTGCGCTTGCTCATTGGATGGCTAAATGTGGTCACCAATCCGCAAGCCCTATCCAGGGTACTGAACCAAAAATAGGCTGGCTCCAAAGCTTTCATTCCTGCTTTTTCAAATAAAAATACCAAGAGAATCAATAAAAATTGATAATAGGATTACATTTTAAAGTTGCTTAAAATTGCACGGAAGGAGGAGAGAGACAGCGCAGCTCTAGGTTAGGCACCGATGGCAACTCCCAACAGCTCACAGACGCCAGAACACAGACGCCTGGAACAACATGCGTTCAACACATATGTGTAAGATCGAGTAGCAAGGTGCAAGCCATGGAAACAAGGCTGAGCAAGTCCGCGTAAACATGCAAAATAAATAAGTAGGCAGCACTCCAGGATTCTGGTAAAACAAACAAATTTATTCCAGCGTGGTGAAGAACATACAAACTCACAGGTAAGAGGGAAAAGGGGGCGTGTCCTTACACGTTTCGTGCCGAGCGGCACTTAGTCATAGGGTGACAGGTAAGTCTACCAACAGAACCTATATACTCAGTAATCAGACACCTACAACAGGGAGCCAATCGCCACCCTGGACAAGGTAAGTGAAGGGACAAAACATGGAAAATTTAAAACCAATAAATTGAAGGTAGAAAAGATTACCGCTATAGAAAAATAATGATAAATACAGTCATATGTAAATGGGCAAACTTGTTTGAAAGAGAAAGTGTCAACAGGAACAATTGTTACTTAAGTCCCAGTACATGTTTCAAATATCCGATAAGATCTTACGTCATACAAAATCCATATACATGTACAAAAACAAAACCAGAGACAAATATAGCCATGTCATTTGTAACAATATAGCAATAAAGTCAAAGTCCAAAATCGGGACTAAAATTAAATTAAATTTAAGTTAAATTAGATTAAATACATCCAACATTAACACCGCGGTGCCGAAAAGACTCTCATGTTCATGCAATTTATAATCCTAATTGAAAATCTATTAATAAATAGGAAACTATTTAGCACTGTGATGTAAAAGCAGAGGAACATATAAGACACTGCAAAAAAATGTTACATCAATGTGCTCTTAAATATACAAATGAAAATGAAACCTTAAAATTTAAAGATTTAAAGAACCATAAATGGAACATAGAACAGATCTTATCAAATGAATTAAGGAAATAAATATAGAATGTCAAATATCAACCATTCAGCACCATAATGTGACGGCAGAAAAGTTTGTTAGACATTATAAAACATATTGCACCATTGTGCTCTTTAGCGTGAGGAGCAAAAATCTTAGCCTAAAAATTTAAAGAGCCATGAATAGGACATTCCTATGTGTAATGCACAAGTCACAAATCCTATCACATAAAATGAGAAAGTCAATACAGATTATAAATTAGTCAAAACACCAAGTGGCCTAATCCACAAATAGACTAATATCCCATTCCTTATTTAGGCCCCTCGGCTCCCTAGTATTTAGCACAAAGATCAAATACAGTTCTTTTTTAGTTAAAACTTTATATCTGTTTCCCCCTCTAAGTGGCGTTCTGGCAATGTCTATTACTTTAACATTGAAATTGGCCAAATGTGTAAAATGTAAACCATTAAAATACCAGGCTATACTCGAGTCTTTAACATAATTTTTAACATCTCTTCGATGTTCACCAACTCTTGTCCTCAAACTGCGTGAGGTTTGGCCCACATATTGGGCATTGCAGAGATTGCACTCTAGAAGATAAACAACAAAGGAGGTGCCACAATTGGCATAGTGATCTATCTTGTATTCTAATCCACTATTGTTGGTGTCACCCCTTGAAATAACCTCACATGTAAAGCAATTACATGAGAGACATCATGTCATCCAAGGCATTTAGTGAAATTAATACCAAAAAGCCAATTTCTTAGATTAAGAAGAAATGCCTCATTGAGGCTCTGTTTGACATACAGGCGGAGAAACTTATAGCGAGATTATTGGCCAGGGGTTATGACCAGAGCCTTTTGAGAAAATCTTTGAAAGAAGTCAAAAAAAGACCTCTGCCTTCCGTTAAAGGCAAAAATCACAGGGAAGACCCTATGACTAAGTGCCGCATGGCATGAAATGCGTAAGGACACGCCCCCTTTACCTGTGAGTTTGTATGTTCTTCACCACGCTGGAATAATTTTATTTTTTTACCGAAATCCTAGAGTGCTGCGTACTTCTTTACTTAAAATTGCATGCTCTATCTGAATCATATCATAAAATATTTGGGTTTACTATCCTTTTAAGTTTTTATAAAGGTCCCATATCTCACTACAAGCTGTGGCTACACTTTCAAGGTGCTCATTGTACAAGAAAACAAGCAAGTTGTTTGCTGTTTTAGCACACTCTGTTTCTTTTATGTTTACATTTTTATTTTATTTTTTACTAAAGAAGCACTTTTTCATCTTTCTTTGTCCTCTCCGGTATACACTGGTGTGGTTATGCTCAGCTTTGAACTAGAAGTGCATTGCTGCTCAGGAGCTGATAGTAACAATGTGGTATGTGGTGTTTCAACCCATTGTTCTGTTCAAGCAATAGGGCAATAATAACATTTTGTTGCACATTATAGAATTTTGTTACTGCTACGTTATGTTCCTTTAAAACTAGATGGTGGTACTTTTAAGGCACTTGTCATTTGCTAATAATTAATTTTTAAAGGGATAGGAAAGTCAAAATTAAACTTGCATGATTCAGATAGAGCATGTCATGTTAAGACACTTTTAAAGTCACTTCTATTTACAAATGTGCTTTGTTCTCTTGTTATTCCTTGTTGAAAAAAGAAAACGCACATATCCTACACTAGTGGGAGCTAGCTGCTGATTGGAGCCTGCACACATTTGTCTCTTGTGATTAACTAGATATGTTCATTTAGCTGCCAGTAGTGCAATGTAGTTCCTTAACCAAAGGATAATAAGAGAATAAAGCTAATATGTTAATAGAAGTAAATTGAAAAGTTGTTTAAACCTGTATGTTCTATCCAAATCATGAAAGAACATTTTAGAGCTTCCTGTCCCTTTAATTCTCTTATTTAAATTCCCATAGTGCCCCTAGTTCTTCTTTATGTAAAAATGAAATGTTATGAATGCTGACACCCCAGAGAACTGAGAATAAAAAAATGAGTGGGCTATAATCAGTTTTGTTATAGTGCCAATGAAACACAAGGTAACAATTACCGGAAGAGTTAAAGGAATTATTTTGTAACAGAATATTTTACACTGGAGATTTGCTGAGCTGGCAACCACAAGTGGTAATAACAAAATATGTAGTTACACACTGGAACCTCCTGGAAACCACAGCATGCCCATTGTGTAGCCTAAGGGCTTTCAGCCATAGCAGCAAGGAATGCCAGGGCTAAATATGATGCAGAGCAGGCAATCCAAATGACCAATCTAGAGGAAGCAGAATAGCTCAAAAAGTATTATTATATTATTGGGGATACTTTTGAAAAGGAGCCTTGAATAAAAAGCTGACAGTAATTAGGGAAAGTTTCTTCAGATTGTAATACATAGCACAGCCTTTTCTCTTTTGCTGGAATTGTCTGTGGAAAGAAACCCCAGCTTGCTACTGCATCCCTGGTTTTGCTGCTCTGCCTTGTATATCAGTTGCACCATGCATGGCCCATCTTACACAAGGCTGAACAGTAGTAGAATGCTCTGGTTTCTTTCAATTGGACAAGCTATACAGAGTCTGACTGGCTATAATGCCCACCAATTTAGAAGAAAAAAAAAAAGGCTGTTGAAGAGGGTGGCTGATTAGTAAATATGCACAGTCAGGGATGCTAAATATTAACTTTATCAATTGCTTGACTGATTAGACTACTTACTTAAAGGGGCATGGAAACCCCAAAAAATGATTTCATGATTCAGACAGAGAATACAATTTTAAACAACTTTTAAATGTACTTCTATTATCTATTTTGCTTCTTTCTCTTGGTTTTCTTTGTTGACAAGCATACCTAGGTAGGCTCAAGAGCTGGGAGCTAGCTGCTGACTGGTGACTGCACATGTATATCTTTTATCTTTGGCTTACTGGTGTGTTCAGCTAGCAACTAGTATAGTGCATTGCTGCTCCTTCAATAAAGGATTCCAAGAGAATGAAGCAAAATTGATAATAGAAGTAAAGTGGAAAGTTGTTTAAAATTGTATGCGCTATCTGAATCATGCAAGAAAAAAAAATTGGGTTTCATGTCCCTTTAATGAGAGATAACACCTCTGTTTGCCACACTCTTTCATATGCACTGAAAATGATGATTTGCTAAGTTCATAGTAAGTCTATGAGAATCAGTATTTCTTATTTCTGTGTCATCTGATACAGATTTTTTTTTTTTTTAAAAAACAGTGAATGCAGAATGTTTGCCAAATATTCAATATTTGGCTAGAAAGAATTAATATATACAGGTTTTATGTGAAATAAATGTACACCAAGCTACTGTTAACAGAAAAATATATTTTTATGTGCAGTATGCAGCACACTTGAGCAGGATGATTAGCAAAGCTGCTATGATTACATGCTTTTGCCACTAATATATATTCACAAATGATGTATTTTAAATGTTATTATTGAACCAGACACCAAGGGACCGGGGAAGGATGAATTACATTGCAGAGAAGCATCTCCACTTGTTCCTATGGTCCAGATTTAAGAAAGTAAGGCAGACACGGAGTATACATCTTCGCCCCTTTCCACCCGGCTTGGCGTCTAGCAGGCAGCAATGCGCTGCCCCGCATTTACCATTGCACACTACAACTAGTGTGCAATGCCACCCCCTGCTTGCACACAGCTGATTGCACGCGAGCAAGGGCCCTCAATCTCCCCAGTTGTAAAAGTCCAGGGGGATTGCCATATGCCACATAACAAGTAGTGAATTGGTTTAATAAGCTTCTTAAATCTCAGGTACAGGTTCGCTTTTTTGAATCTGCAGCCGACGGCCCTCTGACCACTTGATAAATGGGGCTCTATATGTGGCTGCTGGTTCAGCTTCTGCTGATTTCAAATAGTCGGAAAGGGCACCATTGGAATGGGGATCCTTACCACACCCTTTGTCCTGGGGCCATGTGAGGTTTAGTTACACCCACGTCCTTGCCCTGTTTAATCCTGCTGCCTCTGTAACATCCTTGGCATAATTTTAGAATGTATATGACACACCTGGTTTAACGTTCAGGCAATACAATGAGGTAAAAGGAGTAAAATATACAGAATCAATACTTAATGAGCAACCTGGGATAGTTTTACCTTCAGTCCTAATATTGTAACACCCCAGTTATCCCAGCACCGGTTGGAAATCACAGCACTAAATGTGCCACCTTTAGTAACACTACCTTTGTTTATAGAACTACATTTAGTAGGGAGTGCAAAGGTTTCTCTCACTGGTAAGAAAGTGCTCAATATTAAAGGGACATGAAACCCAAATGTTTTCTTTTATGATTCAGAAAGAACATTCCATTTTAAACAACATCCCGTTTTACTTCTATTATCTAATTTGCTTCATCCTCTTGATATCCTTTGTTTATTTGGCTCACCCATGTGCATTGTTATTTCTTCAACAAAGGATATCTAAAGAATGAAGCAAATGAGATAATAGAAGCAAATTGGGTTGTTGTTTAAAATTGTATTTTCTATCTGAATCATAAAAGAAAAATGTTGGGTTTCATGTCCCTTTAAGGTATACAGCCCAGAAGTATACATTAGGGGGTGTCAATCAACCCGATCGTATCTGATCGGGTTGATTGCTGTCTGCGGCCTCAGTGCTGTCAGACAGGTTATGGAGCAGCGGTCTTTAGACCACTGCTTCATAACTTGGTGTTTCTGGAAACACGGGGCATCAAGCTGATAAATATGCCCTGATGTGTTAAGTGAACACAGAGGTAACAAGTAGCGATCTACAGGTGTGGGAGTCACATATGATAGCACAGCACTGGATGTGTATGGGAACTCACCTGCTTTATAGTGGATAAGATTTTTGTGGAAATTTTATAACAAGACTTTTTAAGAGGTGGTATTACATTGTACTCCTGTTTTTGAATAACAATGAGACTTTTTTTTATGTATATACAGTACTGTGCTAAAGTCTTAGGCCACCATTACATTTGTTGTTTTAGCAGTTTATTTAACTTGATTAAAGGGACATGATACCCAAATGTTGAAACACTTGAAAGTGATGCAACATAGCTGTAAAAAGTTGGCTAGAAAATATCACCTGAACATCCCTATGTAAAAATGAAAGATATTTTAGCTCAAAATGTCCTAAGTATTCACACCCCATTGTAAAGCACTTTAGGCAGCAAATCAGTATGACTTGCAAGGGAGCGTGCCTCATGCACACTCATGTTATTTCCCTATACTGTTTAAGGAAGTTTACTATAAAATCTCATGAGATCACAGTAAAACAGTTCATGACCTCAGCACTGCTAATGCTGATTTGCTGCTGTTCGGCCTGCAGTTGAGGCCTTTCTCAAGAGTCTTGAGAAAGGCCTCAACTGCAGGCCGAAACGCGTTGACAAGTATATGGTGAGCATTACTCTTTTTATTATTGCCTATTTTTAACAATATCACACTATGTTGTTATCTTTTGTTTACAGGTTTTGAGGAATCCCCAAGTTCTTCTCATTTTTATACTTTTACTTCTACTTCATTTTGTGCATTTTTTAATACCATTGTGCACTACAATAAGAACCACAGATTTTTGTTTTTTCAGTGATCACGTTTATAATTTTGTGTATACACTAGTCACCTACATTGGATATTTTGGAGATTTTGTATTGGACATTTTCATACATACAGATATAGATTTTTCATATTTTCAAATTTTGGATATTTTTATCATTTTTTGAGATATCAAATCAAGGATTACACAATTTTTGAACATTTTCTGGACTTTGCTATATTGTTTTTAAGATTTTTTTCACGGATTGAATCACCTCACATAAATTTGGACTGCCCACACCTTCATTTAAGGAACGCATTTTTTTTTAACACATTTTTTGAATTGACTTTTGGACTATTATTTGATCACAAGCTGTTTTTTTGGATCATTGTTTTGACCACTACTTGTTTTTACACACAATTGAGGTTTTTATTTGTAAATTTGTGTGTTATTTTTATCTGTACATTTGTGTATCATTATCAGATTGTATTTAATATTTGTTACTTTTCAAATTGCTATGTTCATACAGCCACCTTACTAGCAAATCTATCCTATAGGCATATTTGCTGTTCAGCTGTACCTTAGCTTACCTTCCCCACGACAGACGTAGGGACTTTGCTAGAGAGACCCAGACTATCTCTAACATACAGAACTTTCACTGCATTATTGTTCTTAATACGTATTATTGTTCTTAAATATATTTTTTATTTAATATTTTTAATATATTGTATTATCATATAGTTTTTATGGATCCATATTCTTGTATGTAACTTGTTTTTAACCGGATATGATGTACTAAATTGCACATAACCGTATTAAAATTGTGATATTTTATTTGGAAGACGTATGCTCTGTGTCATCTAATATCATTATATATAGACAATTTCGATTTCTAATTATCCTGCACCTATATATGCCTTCATAGTACACATTAACATTCACCCCCCAACCCAAAGCGCCAGACGCTTGTAATAGACCTTTTTCACAGCAGTCATTTTGACATGAAATAGAAGGACAAATGCAGGTGTTAGCAATGACATTAATTAGGGTTCCACTCTATTTAGGTTTATGAGAGCCAATTTCCTGCTATTGCTCAAGTGTAAGGTCAGACTAAATACTTTAGCCTATAGAAGCTGTTTTTCTTTTTTTTCTATTTTTTTTAATATGGCATACAAATATCCTATATTTTCTGGTTGTATTCTAAAAAAGAGACTGAGAAATAATTATATATGGTCATTATACCATTGCTAAAACAACAAATCTAATGGTAGCCTAAGACTTTTGCACAGTACTGTGTATATATATTGTTTTAGCTCTGGTCTTTTAGCAATCACCTTTTATTGCTAGAGCCCTCCATGCAACATATTTTTCTGAAAGAATTGCATTGTAGCCTAGTGGGAGAGCTACTTATAGGAAATATGTATGCCTCCTCAGCTCACACCTATTTATATAGCTTTTTTACAGTTATGCTGCATCACTTTCAGTTGATTTAGCTGCAGCATATTGGGTATTATGTCCCTTTAATGTAAATGTCCTTTTATACTGCTAAAGCAATATATGTTAATAACCACTATATACAATGTTATACCTGGAGACAGGAACAACTTGCAATACATCTCCATTTGAGCAAGATAACAGATATGCAAATAACTGATTAAACAGCAAGGTTTATTGAAGGAAGTTTCATAACTTTCTGCTTGTTGGAAATTATGAACTCACAATTACATTCTTGGCATATTTATGTATAAGGCAGCTGCAGCAGCAGCCAAAGCTGTCTGCATACCACAGAGCCTTAGGCCAGAGACTCTCTCACTTGCCTTAAAGGGATAGTAAATCCAGATTTAAAAAAAAAACAAAAAACGATTCAGATAGAGCATGCAATTTTAAGCAACTTTTTTTATAATGACTATTATCAATTTTTCTTCGTTCTCTTCATATCTTTATTTGAAAAGCAGGAATTTAAAGCTTAGGAGCCAGCCCATTTTTGGTTCAGAACCTGGGTTATGTAGCCACCAATAAACAAGCGCTATCCATGGTGCTGACCATAAAATGGGCCGGCTCCTGAGGTTTACAATTCTGCTTTTCAAATAAAGATACCAAGAGAATAAAGAAAAATTGATAATAAGAGTAAATGATAAATTTCTTACAATTGCATGCTCTATCTGGAGCATTAAAAAAAAAAAAAAAAAAAAAAAATATATATATATATATATATATATATATATATATATGGATTTAGTGTCCCTTTAATGGACACGAAAGTGAATGTTCAACTTTCATGGTTCAAACAGAGCATGCAATTTTAACCCTTTAAGGACCAGCAACGCCTTTCTATGGGAACTGCATTTTTAATGTCCCTATTTCCGATTGGCCAGCAGGAGGTAGGGTATAAATGCGCAGTCCCACCGCTCGTGGCGGGACCTGCGCTATTATAACCAACAAAACCCTTAAACGACCACCGACATGCAGGGTATGTCATGGTCGTAAAGGGGTTAAAAGGATCTAAGACTTAACAGTTTACTTACTCTCTTTGTATTCTTTGTTGAAAGCATAGCTTGGTAGATTCAGGAACAGCAATGCACTACTGGGAGCTAGCTGGTAATGAGTGCCTACTCATACAGTATATGCATCTTGTCATAGACTCACTAGATGTGTTCAACCCTCATTGCTGCGCGGAAGATAATTTTAACTATACGTTTAACCCCTTTTTGGAGGTTAAACACATAGTTATATGCAAGCAATAGTTCATATTTAAATTCTGTAACAGAGTATTTTCTTTTTGTGCTTTAAAGGGATATGAAACAAAAACATGTTTTTTGTTATTTACACAGAATATGCCATTTTTAAAAAGTTTCTTATTTACTTCTATAATCAAATTTGTCTGTAGGACTACATAGCAGCAACTAGTGCTGCCCTCTAGTGCTCTTGCAAATGAACTTTCATCCCTGCTTTCAATGAAAGATATCAAAAGAGCAAAGACAATTCTATTACAGAAGTAAATTAGTTGTTTGAAATTGCAACTGAATCTGGAAAGAAACATTTTGGGCTTCATAACCCTTTAAGCACCGTAGCTACCACTGAGAGCAGCTACATATTGCAACACTTTCTTTTAATTAAAGGGACAGTCAACACCAGAGTTTTTGTTGTTTTAAAAGATAGACAATCCCTTAATTACCAATTCCCCAGTTTTGCATAACCAACACAGTTATAATAATATATGTTTTACCTCTGTAATTACCATGTATCTAAGCCTCAGCAGACTGCCCCCTTATTTCAGTTCTTTTGACAGACTTGCATTTTAGCCAATCAGAGCTGTCTCCATGGTAAATTCACATGCATGACCTCAATGTTATCTATATGAAACATGTGAACTAATGCCCTCTAGTGGTGAAAAACTATCAACATGCATTTAGATTAGAAGCGGCCGTCAAGGTCTAAGAAATTAGCATATGAACCTCCTAGGTTTAGCTTTCAACTAAGAATACCAAGAGAACAAAGCAAAATTGGTGATAAAAGTAAATTGGAAAGTTGTTTAAAATTACATGCCCTATTTGAAACATGAAAGTTTTTTTTGGACTTGACTGTCCCTTTAAGACTAAAACCTTTTGCTGTAACTGGAGCATAACAAATTCAATGTCACTGGAAAGTAACTTTTGACATAGCAGTGAGCCTGCTGGGCAGATATTTGTTTTCACAATGTTGCTGATAGCAAACCGCTGGAACCTATAGTGCTCAGTGAACAGTATTTCAACAGGTAAAAAAGTAACATACATTTGACTACCAGCACAATATGGTAACATTTTAAATGTATAGTGATAAAATAAAAAATAAACTACAAGGGCAGAAGCAAATAGTATTTTGTTTATACCTATGGGCTGTCTGATTCTAACAGATTATTGTAAAGGCTGCAACAATGTTAAGAATATATATGAACAAGTAAGATAGATATATTTGAGATATATATATATATATATATAAATATATATATATATATATATATATATATATATATATATATATATATATATATTATAGCTATATATATATATATATATATATATATATCTCAAATATGCTAGTACAAGTAACAACTATTTAATATATTTGACCAAATTTTGTATTAGCAGATAGAATTGAATAGATCCTACTTTATATGAAAAAAGACGTTTTTCTCTTTTATAAACACTTTATGTAGTTTAGCATATGACGCCTGTTATTTGCTTTTGAGCTGCAACATAACTTCGAGTTCGTCCATTTAAAGCAAAGATGTTTCTACACTTACCTAATGCTCACTCATTAATTCTGCACAGATTTTCAAAGTACTGTTGTTCTTTCTTTATTTCAAAGCCAAACCCAGTGCGCAGCCAGAACTCAGCCCTGCAGTGCAGTCTGTTTCAGCGTCAAGTTAGATTGCTCTGAAGTTCCTACCCTCCGGGCGGTTGTAAAGCCAAGACTGACAGTCTATGCCTGTAACTCACAGGCTCTGCCCAAGACAGCCACTTCCCAAGGTTTTTCTTTGAGATTCTGCATCGGGATTCCCCCTTTCAAATGCGAGAGCTGCCACATGACCCTCATTGTTGACTGTTATCCTGTCTTCTGCAATCCGCCCACTGAAACACAGAGTTCCATATTTACGTGCACAACAGAGCAAAGTACAGCTGCTCCGCGCTCACAGCTGTGCCCGGGAGAGAATGCTGCTGCTGCTGTTACTCACAATCATGTGCTCATATGGACAATTATTATTAACGCCATTTAACATAATATAGGAAGTGTAAATGGTTAATTACGTCAGATAAGTTTTAATGTATTTGCATTTTCTTTTTTTTTGCAGTGGAAAAGAAAGCCGTGAGATAAATTTCTAAGCTTATCAAAGTGACTTTCTATTTAGAGAAATAACTGACAATCTAAGATTCATTAATACAACTTTTTAGTACACATATTCTTGGTGGGAAAAATAATGTCATGCATGATGAATTTTGAGTGAAAGTGATATAGGTTATATACAACTCCTTTATCTTTCTTTTGTCATTTAAAGGGACTTTGTACTCTTACATTTTCTCCCATTTTAGTGGCGCACTAATGAGAGCACGAGGCACAATATATATTGCTGAACCCGCTAACATTAGCATGCAACTTGACATTACAAAGCCCATAGTTAAAGGGACAGTCTAGTATAAATTAAACTTTCATTATTCAGATAGGACTTTTAATTTTAATCAACTTTCCAATTTACTTTTATCATCAAATTTGCTTTTTTCTCTTGGTATTCTTAGTTTAAACTAAACATAGGTAGGCTCATATGCTAATTTATAAGCCTTTGAGGGCTGCCTCTTATCACAGGCTTTTTAAATCTCTTTTCAACACAAAGAGACAGAAAGTACACGTGGGCCATATAGATAACACTGTTCAGGCACAGGGGGTTATTTAAGATCTAGCACAAAACAATGCTAATTTAAGACAATAGATAATAAACAGTCACAGTCATGTGATCAGGGGGCTGGAAGAAGGTTCCTAGATACAAGGTAATCACAGAGGTAAAAAGTACATTAATATAACTGTGTTGGTTATGCAAAACTGGTGAATGGGTAATAAAGGGATTATCTATCTTTTAAAACAATAACAGTTCTATGGTAGACTGTCCCTTTAATCCCAGTTACCAGAAAATGGTTAGTGAGGCCGACATCCTATACATTAAATAGATATTAGGTAGAAATGGCTGAGGGCAAGTGGGATCTAAAAATAAGAATTCTAGGGCAAATAATTACTTATGCCAATGTGTTGGCCCTATAATTCTAGAGAAAGGCTAGAGCAATACACTTATATGTGCCATTAAATGCAAACAAAGAGAGGTTTTGCAAAAAAAGGGAAAGGCTGCTTTTCGCTAATTTGATATATTAACAAAATCCTGCAAATATGAACAATCAATTTATTTGGATAAGGTTATGTCAAAGATCAACATTATGTGTCATAAGGTAAATGTGTCAACAAAATCAAATATATGTGTTTCTTTATAAATAAAATTTGTCTCAAAAGGTATCACTCACACTAGAAAAAACTTTATTGGAGACAAAGGGTTGAGTCCAGCAGGACTCATACAAACACTCACACACACACTGGTTAAAATTAGCTCAAGCTCATAAGTATAATCATGGGAATCAGATATATGACGGAGAAGATATATATAATAGATTTGTAGCAATCTACCAGGCGATCTTAAAAGATATCCCTCATTAATAATTGTATTGGGATTGCAAAAATCTGAATTTTTGTGCAAACAAATTAACACAACGAGTAATGGACCCTTAGATGGTATGTCACAATAATAATAGCCAGAATTTTTTGCATATATACCAGTGTTAAATAACTTCAGATCTGATTAGTTGTTAGATATCATATGCAAGACAGTACCGTGTATGGTTGTGGAGAAAAGGGGAGTATTATGAAAATTTGTTTGTGGCACAGTGTGACAAGGGGTAAACTTGACGACAATAGTAAGTAAATTAAATAAAATATGTCAATGGTACTACAATTATACTGTGTGTTTAAATTCGACACTAGCATAACATGACCGTTTTAACATAACCCAGCACTGTGACTAAATTTATAAATCCCCAAATTTCCTAATAGATGTTGTTGGCAAGTGGCGAGCAATTGGTAGTTGCGGACACAAAAGTGAACAAACGGATACAAAGTATATCCTTGCTGCGAAGAATCACTTCTATAGTAAAAAACTATAATTAACGTTACACTGGGGGTAAAGAAATTCAATTGTAGCACAATGTAACAAAAAATAATTGTAGCTGCAGTAGTGAGTGAGTTACACTGTGTATGTCAGTGCTATTGCAATCGTGTTACGTGTTTGTATTCAACACTCACATGAGCTATAAGTTTATAATAAACCCAGCACTGTAACTGAATGCCGCCCCCAATTGCCCAGTTTTCAGATACGTGTTATTAAAAAAATTGCAAACTATATGTGTTCACAATCCACAATAATAAAAGCCCAAATATGGTCTGGCTACAAAAAGCCTCTTCTATAGCGGAGGCTGAAATTAATATTATACTGGCTAATCAGGACAGAAAGGTCACAAACCTATCTAAAAAAGTCTCTACTATATCGCAGACTGTGTTAAAATTATACTGCACTAGTTTCAATCAATCATATATTTCAGGAACATTGAAAAATTATTATATCGAGCGAGCAACTAAAAGCAGTGAGGTACAATGACCTCGTGAACAGTGCCCCTGACGCGCGTTTCACATAAAGCTTCTTCAGAGGGGTACGCGCCGGCCGGACTCGGCAGATGATATTCACATGTAAGATGCAGATAGGACCATTGATTGGCTTACTGCAATATGAATTACCGTTTGCAATTGATCATCAAGGTTAGACCACATTTTTGAACGGACCAATCATGGAATTCAATTTGTAAGCGTCACTTGTTGTTGGGTAGAAATTTCCATGGATGTTAAAGTCGGTCAAATTCGCCGCATTCAAAATCATTGTCAGAGGAGTTGCTCAGTACATTTTATGTGATTGTATACTGTAAATCCGTAAATCTAATTATGCTACATCAAAAGATCACAATCTACAATTGTAAAAAGTAGGGGTATTCCGATGTACCCTATAGAGAACGGATTATATATACCAATGTGAATTAATTTTATTGTATGACTTACTATATTGTTAATAGTGCCTTGTTATAATAGAAATAGTGAATAAAAGTGATGAAGTGGGTAACAAAGTGTATATGTGAAACTTGTGTGGATATTGTTTGTTGAGAGAAAATGATACAAAATTGATGAAGATTAAAAAAGAGAAAAAGTTAAGGAAAAAATAATAATAATAAAAATATAAAAAATAAAAAGCAATAAAAATAAAGTGATGTGCTGAGAATTTCTAGAAGATGTAGAAATTATCATTGCCTGAACCCAATACTATATATAACGAAATTCACAAATAAATGATTTTGGCATTATAAAGAATTATATTGTATATCTAGTATGCTAGTTCATATGTGTAAGTATGTCTAAGTTGCATACTTTGTGTTATCGATGAATGTCCGTTATTGTGAAAGAATAGTGATACAAATAATAATAAAGTGATATTGATATTATGAGAACTGAAGCAAAAAGTGAAGTATGGTAGATAAAGTGATAAATAGGATGGTGCACACGTGAATGGTGACTGAAATATTGGGAATTGTGAGAACGATAGAGATTACTGATCAGTGTACTTGTGTTGATAACGTGAGATTATGTTAAGATAAAACATAAGTACACAAGTACACTGATCAGTAATCTCTATCGTAATTCACATTGGTATATATAATCCGTTCTCTATAGGGTACATCAGAATATCCCTACTTTTTACAATTGTAGATTGTGATCTTTTGATGTAGCATAATTAGATTTACGGATTTACAGTATACAATCACATAAAATGTACTGAGCAACTCCTCTGAAAATGATTTTGAATGCGGCGAATTTGACCGACTTTAACATCCATGGAAATTTCTACCCAACAACAAGTGACGCTTACAAATTGAATTCCATGATTGGTCCGTTCAAAAATGCGGTCTAACCTTGATGACCAATTGCAAACGGTAATTCATATTGCAGTAAGCCAATCAATGGTCATATCTGGGTCTTACATGTGAATATCATCTGCCGAGTCCGGCCTTCGCGTACCCTCTGAAGAAGCGTTATGTGAAACGCGCGTCAGGGGCACTGTTCACGAGGTCATTGTACCTCACTGCTTTTAGTTGCTCGCTCGATATAATAATTTTTCAATCTTCCTGAAATATATGATTGATTGAAACTAGTGCAGTATAATTTTAACACAGTCTCAGATATAGTAGAGACTTTTTTAGATTGGTTTGTGACCTTTCTGTCCTGATTAGCCAGTATAACATTAATTTCAGCCTCCGCTATAGAAGAGGCTTTTTGTAGCCAGACCATATTTGGGCTTTTATTATTGTGGATTGTGAACACATATAGTTTGGGATTTTTTTAATAACACGTATCTGAAAACTGGGCAATTGGGGGCGGCATTCAGTTACAGTGCTGGGTTTATTATAAACTTATAGCTCATGTGAGTGTTGAATACAAACACGTAACAGGATTGCAATAACACTGACATACACAGTGTAACTCACTCACTGCTGCAGCTACAATTATTTTTTGTTACATTGTGCTACAATTGAATTTCTTTACCCCCAGTGTAACGTTAATTATAGTTTTTTACTATAGAAGTGATTCTTCGCAGCAAGGATATACTTTGTATCTGTTTGTTCACTTTTGTGTCCGCAACTACCAATTGCTCGCCACTTGCCAACAACATCTATTAGGAAATTTGGGGATTTATAAATTTAGTCACAGTGCTGGGTTATGTTAAAACGGTCAGGTTATGCTAGAGTCGAATTTAAACACACAGTATAATTGTAGCACCATTGACATATTTTATTTAATTTACTTACTATTGTCGTCAAGTTTACCCCTTGTCACACTGTACCACAAACACATTTTCATAATACTCCCCTTTTCTCCACAACCATACACGGTACTGTCTTGCATATGATATCTAACAACAAATCAGATCTGCAGCTATTTAACACTGGTATATATGCAAAAAAATCTGGCTATTATTATTGTGACATACCATCTAAGGGTCCATTACTCGCTGTGTTAATTTGTTTGCACAAAAATTCAGATTTTTGCAATCCCAATACAATTATTAATGAGGGATATCTTTTAAGATCGCCTGGTAGATTGCTACAAATCTATTATATATATCTTCTCCGTCATATATCTGATTCCCATGATTATACTTATGAGCTTGAGCTAATTTTAACCAGTGTGTGTGTGAGTGTTTGTATGAGTCCTGCTGGACTCAACCCTTTGTCTCCAATAAAGTTTTTTCTAGTGTGAGTGATACCTTTTGAGACAAATGTTATTTATAAAGAAACACATATATTTGATTTTGTTGACACATTTACCCTATGACACATAGTGTTGATCTCTGACATAACCTTATCCAAATAAATCGATTGTTCATATTTGCGGGATTTTGTTAATATATCAATTTAGAGAAAAGCAGCCTTTCCCTTTTTTTGCAAAACTTCTCTTTGTTTGCATTTAATGGTACATATAAATTCAATAGATATTGCAACCATGCTAAATAGCGCTCATATTACAAGTTGAAAGGTATAGGTTGCGCTCGAGCAAATGCCGAAAATGCTCTAGAATATTTAGTGCTACTTGAGACCTGAAAAAAAATGTAAGGCTTAAAAAAATGAACAAAACATATAAAAACTTATTAAAATAAAGTATTACTCTCATATATACACTTTTTTAAAATTAAAAAATATAATTTAAATATTGATAAAAAGGTTTTGAAAGGGGTAAAATGGATATGGTGTATGGCAAAGTGTTTGACTGAACAGGGCTCCAATGTGTGTGTATATAATATATACTCCTAACAGGCCAGATTTCTGGATATCTGAATTACAACCCAAGTGAAATAATCAGTTGATTTGATTGTTAAACTTTCGGCTAGATTACGAGTTGTGCGTTAGGGTAAAAAAGCAGCATTAAGAGGTCCTAACGCTGCTTTTTACGCCTGCTGCTATTACGAGTCTTGCAGGTATAGGTGTACCGCACACTTCTTTGGCCTTACCGCCAAATGACTTACTTAAACTTCGTAAAGTCTTTTTTCTATGGGACTTCCATAACGCTGATATTACAAGTCTGTCCTGGGAGGCCAAAAAGTGAGCGGTACACCCTACCCTGTCAAGAGTCCTAATGCATTTAAAAGTCAGTAGTTATGAGTTTTATGGTACAACGCCGTAGCATAAAACTCATAACTAAAGTGCTAAAAAGTACACTAACACCCATAAACTACCTATTAACCCCTAAACTGAGGCCCTCCCTATAATAAAAAATTTAACCCCTAATCTGCTGCTCCGGACACCGCCGCCACCTACATTATATTTATGAACCCCTAATCTGCTGCCCCCAACATCACCGACAACTACATTATATTTATTAACACCTAATCTGCCACCCCCGTCATCGATGACACCTACATTATATTTATTAACCCCTAATCTGCCGCTCCGGACACCGCCGCCACCTACATTATATGTATTAACCCATAATCTGCTGCCCCCAACATCGCCGACACCTACCTACTATTTATTAACCCCTAATCTGCCGCCCCCAACGTCACCGCCACTATATTAAAGTTATTAACCCCTAAACCTAAGTCTAACCCTAACCCTAACACCCCCTAACTTAAATATAATTACAATAAATCTAAATAAATATTACTATCATTAACTAAATTATTCCTATTTAAAACTAAATACTTACCTGTAAAATAAACCCTAACGCCTAGATTTAGAGTTTTGCGGCCAAAGGGGTGCGTTAGCTACGCATGCTTTTTTCTGGCCGCACGTTTTAAATACCGCTGGTATTTAGAGTTCACAGAATGGCTGGGTTTTCAGTGCGTTAGGCTCCAAAAAGGGAGCGTAGAGCATAATTTAACGCCACTGCAACTCTCGATACCAGCGGTGCTTACGGACGCGGCCAGCTTCAAAAACGTGCTCGTGCACGATTCCCCCATAGAAAACAATGGGGCTGTTTGAGCTGAAAAAAAACCTAACACCTGCAAAAAAGCCGCGTTCAGCTCCTAACGCAGCCCCATTGTTTCCTATGGGGAAACACTTCCTACGTCTGCACCTAACACTCTAACATGTACCCCGAGTCTAAACACCCCTAACCTTACACTTATTAACCCCTAATCTGCCGCCCCCGCTATCGCTGACCCCTGCATATTATTTTTAACCCCTAATCTGCCGCTCCGTACACCCCCGCCACCTACATTATCCCTATGTACCCCTAATCTGCTGCCCTAACATCGCCGACCCCTATATTATATTTATTAACCCCTAATCTGCCGCTCCCAACGTCGCCTCCACCTAACTACACTTATTAACCCCTAATCTGCCGACCGGACCTGAGCACTACTATAATAAATGTATTAACCCCTAATCCGCCTCACTCCCGCCTCAATAACCCTATAAGAAATAGTATTAACCCCTAATCTGCCCTCCCTAACATTGCCGACACCTAACTTCAAGTATTAACCCCTAATCTGTCGATCGGAGCTCACCGCTACTCTAATAAATTTTTTAACCCCTAAAGCTAATTCTAACCCTAACCCTAACACCCCCCTAAGTTAAATATAATTTTATTCTAACAAAATAAATTAACTCTTATTAAATAACTTATTCCTATTTAAAGCTAAATACTTACCTGTAAAATAAACCCTAATATAGCTACAATATAAATTATAATTATATTGTAGCTATTTTAGGATTAATATTTATTTTACAGGCAACTTTGTATTTATTTTAACCAGGTACAATAGCTATTAAATAGTTAATAACTATTTAATAGTTACCTAGTTAAAATAATAACAAAATTACCTGTAAAATAAATCCTAACCTAAGTTACAATTAAGCACCAATTGGGCTGGTGCTTCCTTCCCCCTCCTCAGCCTGTCTGGCGCTCACCTCCACTTTCTAACAATTTATCTTTACATTGGGTACACTAGGGTACCCGCTGAGGAGAGCTAGAGGTATCCCCTATCCCCATTCCCCTAATCTGTTTTTTGCGCAGGATATACATCCCATCTTCTTACTAAGTTACAATTAAACCTAACACTACACTATCAATAAATTAATTAAATAAAATACCTACAATTATCTACAATTAAACCTAACACTACACTATCAATAAATAAATTAAATACAATTCCTACAAATAAATACAATTAAATAAACTAACTAAAGTACAAAAAATAAAATAGAACTAAGTTACAAAAAATAAAAAAATATTTACAAACATTAGAAAAAAATTACAACAATTTTAAACTAATTACACCTACTCTAAGCCCCCTAATAAAATAACAAAGACCCCCAAAATAAAAAAATGCCCTACCCTATTCTAAATTACAAAAGTTCAAAGCTCTTTTACCTTACCAGCCCTTAAAAGGGCCCTTTGCGGGGCATGCCCCAAAGAATTCAGCTCTTTTGCCTGTAAAAAAAAAACATACAATACCACCCCCCCCACATTACAACCCACCACCCACATACCCCTAATCTAACCCAAACCCCCCTTAAATAAACCTAACACTAAGCCCCTGAAGATCTTCCTACCTTGTCTTCACCACGCCGGGTTCACCGATCGGTCCAGAAGAGGGTCCGAAGTCTTGATCCAAGCGGCGGCTGAAGAACTCCATCATCGGGCTGAAGTCGGAAGTCCATCATCGGGATGAAGTCTTCTATCAAGCCGTATCTTCAATCTTCTTTCTTCCGGAGCGGAGTGGAGCCATCTTCTTCCCAGCCGACGCGGATCCAACCTCTTCAAGCGACGCCTACTAGCCAAATGACGTTCCTTTAAATGACGTCATCCAAGATGGCGTCCCTCGAATTCCGATTGGCTGATAGGATTCTATCAGCCTATCGGAATTAAGGTAGGAAAATTCTGATTGGCTGATGGAATCAGCCAATCAGAATCAAGTTCAATCCGATTGGCTGATCCAATCAGCCAATCAGATTGAGCTCGCATTCTATTGGCTGTTCAGATCAGCCAATAGAATGCAAGCTCAAATTGTGCTATATTGTGATAGCACAATTTTATGACAACACAGTCCAATTTTCCAAACATCTTTGCGAAAATCGCCAGTATCTAAATAGCTAATCACAATTAATTTTCAAAATCAATAGACATCCATAGTTAAAAATTAGCTCTTATGATAAATATGCAGATTTTACAAGATGAACCAATTATCTTAAGGTTATAAGGTTCAGAATTATTATAATTATAGGAAAAATGGAAATAATATCTATTGTTTTATTTGTTCTATAAGTTAAGTCTAAACTTAATCCAGTCATTGCCATAAGTTATTCTTTACTATCAAATAAGATCATCTAAAGTTTTACAATAAAAACAAATACCTACAATTATATTAGGTTTTTTATATTTCTGTGCACTAGTTGTATTAGGATCTTTATATTATCATTATTATTTTATTCTTTTATCACACATTCTAATTTTATTTTTTATACATCCATGGTGGTTCTTTGTACTATCAGTTCACTTTTTGTGTTTTAGCCTTTATCTCTATGAATAATTATGTCTCACAGTCACTTTGTTTCTTTTAGGCACAATATTTATGATTAAATATCACTTACAGCACTAGTAAACATGCAGTTTGTTAGTATCTGCTTCATATAGCTCATTTCAGTAGTAGTTTTCATGGAGTTAATGCACCGAATACTTTCATAAGATATCACAGAATTATGTGGAATATATCAGTTATAGTAATAATTTTGAAAATTACAAAACTATTCACAATGCAGGTCGTCCGTATCTGTTATATACAGCACATTTTCATAGTTGTTGTCACAGGGTTAATGCACTAAACATTATCACAAGATATTACAAAATCACTTGGATTACATTAAGTTATTGTAATAACTTTCAAAGATATAAATATTTTGCGGAACATTCTTTATAAAGGATGAAATAACCTTAAGATCTTATTTCACGTTTTATCAATAAGTTTGCATACATACATACATAAGGCTGCTTTAGTGTAACCAATTGTAAGTTGGGTAAGACTTCAATGTAATAATATGGTTACATTCGAGATTAGCAATGGATCAGGTTGTATCAAACTAGGACCGCAACGGTAGGCGGGTCCTATACTGAGGATGATGAGGACTGGTTGCTAACAATATCGTCATTAAGGAGGCGTGACCAAAAGGCTTTAAAAGACCAGTATGTGAGCGGCGCGCTCACCCTTTGAAAAAGCCGCAAGGCGAAACATGTTAGGGACGTTAGGGACGCTAGGGTACTGGTGATGAGCCCTTGGAGCTCATGTATTTTTAGTTAGCCTTAGGAACCTCGATCTTAAATAATACTTCTTACCGTAATATGTAAACCTAATTTGGGTGTGGAAAAACTGTAATATGTAAACCTAATTTGGGTGAAAATTGGGGCAGACCGCCGGTGATTACATAGCCGCTTGATAGCTTATAGCTTAACCCTTTATCATGGCAGCTAGTCAACGATTCAGTACTATTAAACCTCTGCAGTAGAAATATTGAAGCACAGCTACATATGCATTAACCGCTTATGCAACACTTATATGTAATACTGAGTCAAAGGTAACGGGAGCATACTGCTCGTGAATCTACTCAGCTGCTTTCTAAACAGCTCTTGATTTAGTTGACAGCTTGACAGCCCTTAAATCAGACTAACCGAGACTGAACTGTTAGTAGCACACACATTATTTCTAAACAGCATTCATTAACAAGTGTAAAGTACCCCACTTATATGATACTCCTTGGGAATGATAAACCGCAATTTACATATACTTGCTTACTGATCATAACTGATAGATTGAAATACTACGATACCATTAGCTAACTAAAGCTAATGCATCCGGTGTACATTTATAGAGTACACGTTCAGTTCTTGTAGCAGCGGTAAATCTCTTATTACCCAGACCACGGATATTATAGTAAATGGTATTTACTTAAGGGTACATCAGAAATTTTACATAATAACAGTCTGTCTTATATAATAATAAGAGGAACGCTATATATCAAGTGTTTATTCATGTGTAACAACACCGGTACTGGTAATCTCAAACAAGAATCTTATAACAAGTCTACACAAGATATTAACCAATAAGTTTCAGTCCCAAATATCAGGTATCTTTGCACCTGTAGGGATAAATTTAATGGAACCTCATGAATGTTAGATCAGTAATATCTTTTAGCTTGGTGTAAATTTCACACTAAACAGGTACAAGACACATTAATACCGATGCAAATAATGAAAACACTATAGTATTAGCGGTAATAATATTACTATGAAGTGTGACCCTTGGTTACACTGGTATCCTGTATGACAGTGTGTATGCTTGCCAGACTTTGTTTCTCTAAATATCGATGATACTATCATCACTCAGCCTAAAGCCTCTATATTTTTTCTGACATACAATAGTGGCGCTGGAATATGCTATTGAGTGTGCAATGCACCTAGTAATGTTACCCACACTATTGTGATATGATCCAGCAACATGTCACTCTAAACCAAGAGGCATAAACTAATTCCAAATGTGCTTATAACTCAAATCACGACAAAGTTAACACTTGAGCTCCTCAACAGATTAGAATACAGCACGACTAGTGAATAAAAGTGAATATAAATCACAATTCACCAGCAGCAATATACTGATTAACCTTACTTGAGTTTTTTCAATTGTTGTACATTTAATGCGAGTGAGTGTTGTCAGCCCCAATACCATATATTCAATTATTAAAAGTATTACATATCCACTATACCCACAATTACAAGGTCTATAATTGTGAATCTCTTGGCTCCTAAGAGTGTTTTTAAGTGTGTGTTTTCCATTTTTAATCAGCCTCTAATAAAAGTTAATTTTTAATGTAGATTAGTATATCCAGACAGTTTTGTCTTTGTTCTTTGCACATTTTTGTATGATTTTCTCTGTTACCACAATTTAATTTAAAAATTCCCCAGAGTGCTATAAATGTAGTCTATCTCAGACAAGGCTATACAGCCTATCTGTCAGTTTTTGCTTAAACTCCTCTTACTACATAGCACCAATTTCTTTAACCCTACTAATGTGTAGAATTCACATGAGTTATTAATGAATATAGGGGATAATTTCATTTGATATTAGGTAGTGCCATTGGAAACTCTCCCTTGTTTCAAGTTAGGTTTAATTGTAACTTAGGTTAGGATTTATTTTACAGGTAATTTTGTAATTATTTTAACTAGGTAACTATTAAATAGTTATTAACTATTTAATAGCTATTGTACCTGGTTAAAATAAATACAAAGTTGCCTGTAAAATAAATATTAATCCTAAAATAGCTACAATATAATTATAATTTATATTGTAGGTATATTAGGGTTTATTTTACAGGTAAGTATTTAGCTTTAAATACGAATAAGTTATTTAATAAGAGTTAATTTATTTCGTTAGAATACAATTATATTTAACTTAGGGGGGTGTTAGGGTTAGGGTTAGAATTAGCTTTAGGGGTTAAAAAATTTATTAGAGTAGCGGTGATCTCCGATCGGCAGATTAGGGGTTAATACTTGAAGTTAGGTGTCGGCGATGTTAGGGAGGGCAGATTAGGGGTTAATACTATTTATTATAGGGTTATTGAGGCAGGAGTGAGGCGGATTAGGGGTTAATAACTTTATTATAATAGCGGCGCGGTCCGGTCGGCAGATTAGGGGTTAATAAGTGTAGGTAGGTAGCGGCGACGTTGGGGGCGGCATATTAGGGGTTAATAAATATAATATAGGGGTCGGCGGTGTTAGGGGCAGCAGATTAGGCGTTCATAGGGATAACGTAGGTGGCAGCGGCGTGCGGTCGGCAGATTAGGGGTTAAAAAAATTTAATAGAGTGGCGGCGATGTGGGGGGACCTCGGTTTAGGGGTACATAGGTAGTTTATGGGTGTTAGTGTACTTTAGAGCACAGTAGTTAAGAGCTTTATGAACCGGTGTTAGCCCAGAAAGCTCTTAACTACTGACTTTTTTTCTGCGGCTGGAGTTTTGTCGTTAGATTTCTAACGCTCACTTCAGCCACGACTCTAAATACCGGCGTTAGAAAGATCCCATTGAAAAGATAGGATACGCAATTGACGTAAGGGGATCTGCGGTATGGAAAAGTTGCGGCTGGAAAGTGAGCGTTAGACCCTTTCCTGACTGACTCTAAATACCGGCGGTAGCCCAAAACCAGCGTTAGGAGCCTCTAGCCGTAAGATAGCTACAATATAACTAATAGTTACATTATTTTACAGGCAAGTTTGTATTTATTTTAACTAGGTAGCATAGTTATTAAATAGTTATTAACTATTTAATAACTACTTAGCTAAAATAAATATAAAAGCACCTGTAAAATTAAACCTAACCTAAGTTACACTAACACCTAACACTACACTATAATTCAATTAATTAACTAAATTAAATACAATTACCTAAATTAAATTAAATTAGCTAAAGTACAAAAACAAACACTAAATTACAGAAAATAATAAACAAATTACAGATATTTAAACTAATTACACCTAATCTAATAGCCCTATTAAAATAAAAAAGCCCCCCCAAAATAAAAAAACCCTAGCCTAAACTAAACTACCAATAGCCCTTAAAAGGGCCTTTTGCGGGGCATTGCCCCAAAGTAATCAGCTCTTTTTCCTGTAAAAAAAATACAAACAACCCCCCCAACAGTAAAACCCACCAACCACACAATCAACCCCTCAAATAAAATACTATCTAAAAAAACCTAAGCTCCCCATTGCCTGAAAAGGGCATTTGGATGGGCATAATAAAACCCACCCAATACACCCTAACTAAACCACTAAACCTAACACTAACCCCCTGAAGATTGACTTACCGGGAGAAGTCTTCATCCAAGCCGGGCCGAAGTCCTCAGCGAAGCCGGGAGAAATCTTCATCCAAGCCGGGCGAAGTGGTCCTCCAGATGGGCAGAAGTCTTCATCCAGACAGCATCTTCTGTCTTCATCCATCCGGCGCGGAGCGGGTCCATCTTCAAGACATCCGACGCGGAGCATCCTCTTCATCCAACGACTAAAGCTGAATGAAGGTACCTTTAAGTGACGTCTTCATCCAAGCCGGGCGAAGTGGTCCTCCAGACGGGCAGAAGTCTTCATCCAGATGGCATCTTCTGTCTGCATCCATCTGGCGCGGAGCGGGTCCATCTTCAAGACATCCGGCGCAGAGCATCCTCTTCATCCGACGACTAAAGCTGAATGAAGGTACCTTTAAGTGACGTCATCCAAGATGGCGTCCCTTCAATTCCGATTGGCTGATAGAATTCTATCAGCCAATCGGAATTAAGGTAGGAAAAACCTATTGGCTGATCCAATCAGCCAATAGGATTGAGCTTGCATTCTATTGGCTGTTCCAATCAGCCAATAGAATGCAAGCTCAATCCTATTGGATGATTAAATCAGCCAATAGGATTGAACTTCAATCCTATTGGCTGATTGAATCAGCCAATAGAATATTTTCTACCTTATTTCCGATTGGCCAATCAGAATGGGGATGCCATCTTGGATGACGTCACTTAAAGGTACCTTCATTCAGCTTTAGTCGTCAGATGAAGAGGATGCTCTGCGTAGGATGTCTTGAAGATGGACCCGCTCCGTGCCGGATGGATGAAGATAGAAGATGCCATCTGGATGAAGACTTCTCCCGGCTTCGTTGAGGACTTCAGCCCGGCTTGGATGAAGACTTCTCCCGTTAAGTCGATCTTCAGGGGGTTAGTGTTAGGTTTTTTAAGGGTGTATTGGATGGGTTTTATTTTTAGGTTAGGGACTTTGGGCTGCAATAGAGCTAACTGCCCTTTTAAGGGCAATGCCCATCTAAATGCCCTTTTCAGGGCAATGGGGAGCTTAGGTTTTTTTAGATAGTATTTTATTTGGGGGGTTGGTTGTGTGGGTGGTGGGTTTTACTGTTGGGGGGTTGTTTGTATTTTTTTTTTTACAGGTAAAAGAGCTGATTACTTTAGGGCAATGCACCGCAAAAAGCCCTTTTAAGGGCTATTGGTAGTTTAGTTTAGGCTAGGGTTTTTTTTTATTTTGGGGGGTTCTTTTTTATTTTAATAGGGCTATTAGATTAGGTGTAATTAGTTTACATATCTGTAATTTGTTTATTATTTTCCATAATTTAGTAGGGTTTTTTTGTACTTTAGCTAATTTAATTTAGGTAATTGTATTTAATTTAGTTAATTGATTTAATTATAGTGTAGTGTTAGGTGTTAGTGTAACTTAGGTTAGGTTTTATTTTACAGGTACTTTTGTATTTATTTTAGATAGGTAGTTAGTAAATAGTTAATAACTATTTAGTAACTATTCTACCTAGTTAAAATAAATACAAACTTGCCTGTAAAATAAAAATAAACCCTAAGCTAGATACAATGTAACTATTAGTTATATTGTAGCTATCTTAGGGTTTATTTTACAGGTAAGTATTTAGTTTTAAATAGCAATAATTTAGTTAATGATAGTAGGTTTTATTTAGATTTATTGTAATTATATATAAGTTAGGGGGTGTTAGGGTTAGACTTAGGTTTAGGGGTTAATAACTTTAATATAGTGGCAGCGACGTTGGGGACAGCAGATTAGGGGTTAATAAATAGTATGTAGGTGTCGGCGATGTTGGGGGCAGCAGATTAGGGGTTAATACATATAATGTAGGTGGCGGCGGTGTCCGATGTGGCAGATTATGGGTTAATAATTCTAATGTAGGTGTAGGCGATGTCGGGGGTTGCAGATTAGGGTTAATAAGTGTAAGATTAGGGGTGTTTAGACTCGGGGTTCATGTTAGGGTGTTAGGTGTAGACATAACTTTTATTTCCCCATAGGAATCAATGGGGCTGGGTTAGTGGGTTTTACGCTGCTTTTTTGCAGGTGTTAGACTTTTTCTCATCCGGCTCTCCCTGTTGATTCCTATGGGGAAATCGCGCACGAGCACGTGCGACCAGCTCACCGCTGACTTAAGCAGCGCTGGTATTGGAGTGCGGTAATGAGCAAAATTTTGCTCAACGCTCACTTCTTGTCTTTTAACCACGGGTTTCTGAAAACTCGTAATACCAGCGCTGCAGGTAAGTGAGCGGTGAGGGAAAACTGCTCGTTAGCACCGCATAGCCTCTAACGCAAAACTCGTAATCTAGGCATTAGTTATTAACCTGCTCTGACCAAAGGCAATCCTGAAGATCTGGCCTGTTAGGGAGGCCTGAGGACAGGTTTGAAAACCAGTGGTCTATATATATGTGTGTGTGTGTAAACATGTCTATATACGCGTATATATGTGTATACATTTGTATTTTTGTTTTTAAATGTTTACATATATACACTTCTGAGCCCTTTCCAGTAAAATACCTTTAAACATGCAATATAATTTGTATTATTTTTTAATACATTTTAATGTGTTTTTAATAGAAATACTTAGAAATATAGAATAGAAATAATTCCTATGTTCTTCACAATGTTCTTTTTATTTTTAAATATATATTTATATCTATATATATATCTATATGTATATACAATATCTATCTATCTATATAGCTATATATCAGTCTGTCTGTCTATATTCATATAGATATAAAGGTATAGATATACTATATATATATATATATATATATATTTTTTTTTTTTTTTTTAAATCAAAAGAACATTTTCTTCTAGTGAAGAACATAGGAAGTTTAAGTATTCCTAATGCATCTTCTTCTTAAGTGCAGTTAGGGTGCAAGCAATGAATAGGAAAGACCTCCTTCAGAGCGGGAAGTGCAGACACAATATCTGAAGTCCTGAAGGCCTAGATTTAGAGTTCGGCGGTAGCCGTCAAAACCAGCGTTAGAGGCTCCTAACGCTGGTTTTGGCCGCCCGCTGGTATTTGGAGTCAGTGATTAAAGGGTCTAACGCTCACTTTACAGCCGCGACTTTTCCATACCGCAGATCCCCCTACGCCATTTGCGTAGCCTATCTTTTCAATGGGATCTTTCTAACGCTGGTATTTAGAGTCGTTTCTGCAGTGAGCGTTAGAGCTCTAACGACAAGATTCCAGCCGCCTGAAAAAAGCAGGAGTTAAGAGCTTTCTGGCTAACGCCGGTTTATAAAGCTCTTAACTACTGTACCCTAAAGTACACTAACACCCATAAACTACCTATGTACCCCTAAACCGAGGTCCCCCCACATCGCCGCCACTCGATTAAAATTTTTAACCCCTAATCTGCCGACAGCCACCTACGTTATACTTATGTACCCCTAATCTGCTGCCCCTAACCCCGCCGACCCCTATATTATATTTATTAACCCCTAACTTGCCCCCCACAACGTCGCCGCAAGCTACTTAAAATAATTAACCCCTAATCTTCCGACCGCAAAGCGCCGCCACCTACGTTATCCCTATGTACCCCTAATCTTCTGCCCCTAACATCGCCGACCCCTATGTTATATTTATTAACCCCTAATCTGCCCCCCACAACGTCGCCGACACCTACCTACACTTATTAACCCCTAATCTGCCGAGCGGACCTGAGCGCTACTATAATAAAGTTATTAACCCCTAATCCGCCTCACTAACCCTATCATAAATAGTATTAACCCCTAATCTGCCCTCCCTAACATCGCCGACACCTACCTTCAATTATTAACCCCTAATCTGCCGACCGGAGCTCACCGCTATTCTAATAAATGTATTAACCCCTAAAGCTAAGTCTAACCCTAACACTAACACCCCCCTAAGTTAAATATAATTTTTATCTAACGAAATAAATTAACTCTTATTAAATAAATGATTCCTATTTAAAGCTAAATACTTACCTGTAAAATAAATCCTAATATAGCTACAATATAAATTACATTTATATTATAGCTATTTTAGGATTAATATTTATTTTACAGGTAACTTTGTATTTATTTTAACCAGGTACAATAGCTATTAAATAGTTAAGAACTATTTAATAGTTACCTAGTTAAAATAATTACAAATTTACCTGTAAAATAAATCCTAACCTAAGATATAATTAAACCTAACACTACCCTATCAATAAAATAATTAAATAAACTACCTACAATTACCTACAATTAACCTAACACTACACTATCAATAAATTAATTAAACACAATTGCTACAAATAAATACAATTAAATAAACTATCTAAAGTACAAAAAATAAAAAAGAACTAAGTTACAGAAAATAAAAAAATATTTACAAACATAAGAAAAATATTACAACAATTTTAAACTAATTACACCTACTCTAAGCCCCCTAATAAAATAACAAAGACCCCCAAAATAAAAAATTCCCTACCCTATTCTAAAATACAAAAATTACAAGCTCTTTTACCTTACCAGCCCTGAACAGGGCCCTTTGCGGGGCATGCCCCAAGAATTTCAGCTCTTTTGCCTGTAAAAAAAAACATACAATACCCCCCCCCCAACATTACAACCCACCACCCACATACCCCTAATCTAACCCAAACCCCCTTAAATAAACCTAACACTAATCCCCTGAAGATCTTCCTACCTTGTCTTCACCATCCAGGTATCACCGATCCGTCCTGGCTCCAAGATCTTCATCCAACCCAAGCGGGGGTTGGCGATCCATAATCCGGTGCTCCAAAGTCTTCCTCCTATCCGGCAAGAAGAGGACATCCGGACCGGCAAACATCTTCTCCAAGCGGCATCTTCTATGTTCTTCCATCCGATGACGACCGGCTCCATCTTGAAGACCTCCAGCGCGGATCCATCCTCTTCTTCCGACGACTAGACGACGAATGACGGTTCCTTTAAGGGACGTCATCCAAGATGGCGTCCCTCGAATTCCGATTGGCTGATAGGATTCTATCAGCCAATCGGAATTAAGGTAGGAATTTTCTGATTGGCTGATGGAATCAGCCAATCAGAATCAAGTTCAATCCGATTGGCTGATCCAATCAGCCAATCAGATTGAGCTCGCATTCTATTGGCTGTTCCGATCAGCCAATAGAATGCGAGCTCAATCTGATTGGCTGATTGGATCAGCCAATCGGATTGAACTTGATTCTGATTGGCTGATTCCATCAGCCAATCAGAATATTCCTACCTTAATTCCGATTGGCTGATAGAATCCTATCAGCCAATCGGAATTCGAGGGACGCCATCTTGGATGACGTCCCTTAAAGGAACCGTCATTCGTCGTCTAGTCGTCGGAAGAAGAGGATGGATCCGCGCTGGAGGTCTTCAAGATGGAGCCGGTCGTCATCGGATGGAAGAACATAGAAGATGCCGCTTGGAGAAGATGTTTGCCGGTCCGGATGTCCTCTTCTTGCCGGATAGGAGGAAGACTTTGGAGCACCGGATTATGGATCGCCAACCCCCGCTTGGGTTGGATGAAGATCTTGGAGCCAGGACGGATCGGTGATACCTGGATGGTGAAGACAAGGTAGGAAGATCTTCAGGGGATTAGTGTTAGGTTTATTTAAGGGGGTTTGGGTTAGATTAGGGGTATGTGGGTGGTGGGTTGTAATGTTGGGGGGGGGGTATTGTATGTTTTTTTTTACAGGCAAAAGAGCTGAAATTCTTGGGGCATGCCCCGCAAAGGGCCCTGTTCAGGGCTGGTAAGGTAAAAGAGCTTGTAATTTTTGTATTTTAGAATAGGGTAGGGAATTTTTTATTTTGGGGGTCTTTGTTATTTTATTAGGGGGCTTAGAGTAGGTGTAATTAGTTTAAAATTGTTGTAATATTTTTCTTATGTTTGTAAATATTTTTTTATTTTCTGTAACTTAGTTCTTTTTTATTTTTTGTACTTTAGATAGTTTATTTAATTGTATTTATTTGTAGCAATTGTGTTTAATTAATTTATTGATAGTGTAGTGTTAGGTTAATTGTAGGTAATTGTAGGTAGTTTATTTAATTATTTTATTGATAGGGTAGTGTTAGGTTTAATTATATCTTAGGTTAGGATTTATTTTACAGGTAAATTTGTAATTATTTTAACTAGGTAACTATTAAATAGTTCTTAACTATTTAATAGCTATTGTACCTGGTTAAAATAAATACAAAGTTACCTGTAAAATAAATATTAATCCTAAAATAGCTATAATATAAATGTAATTTATATTGTAGCTATATTAGGATTTATTTTACAGGTAAGTATTTAGCTTTAAATAGGAATCATTTATTTAATAAGAGTTAATTTATTTCGTTAGATCAAAATTATATTTAACTTAGGGGGGTGTTAGTGTTAGGGTTAGACTTAGCTTTAGGGGTTAATACATTTATTAGAATAGCGGTGAGCTCCGGTCGGCAGATTAGGGGTTAATAATTGAAGGTAGGTGTCGGCGATGTTAGGGAGGGCAGATTAGGGGTTAATACTATTTATGATAGGGTTAGTGAGGCGGATTAGGGGTTAATAACTTTATTATAGTAGCGCTCAGGTCCGCTCGGCAGATTAGGGGTTAATAAGTGTAGGTAGGTGTCGGCGACGTTGTGGGGGGCAGATTAGGGGTTAATAAATATAACATAGGGGTCGGCGATGTTAGGGCAGCAGATTAGGGGTACATAGGGATAACGTAGGTGGCGGCGGTTTACGGAGCGGCAGATTAGGGGTTAAAAGTGTAATGCAGGGGTCAGCGATAGCGGGGGCGGCAGATTAGGGGTTAATAAGTGTAAGGCTAGGGGTGTTTAGACTCGGGGTACATGTTAGAGTGTTAGGTGCAGACGTAGGAAGTGTTTCCCCATAGGAAACAATGGGGCTGCGTTAGGAGCTGAACGCTGCTTTTTTGCAGGTGTTAGGTTTTTTTTCAGCTCAAACAGCCCCATTGTTTCCTATGGGAGAATCGTGCACGAGCACGTTTTTGAGGCCGGCCGCGTCCGTAAGCAACTCTGGTATCGAGAGTTGCATTTGCGCTAAATATGCTCTACGCTCCTTTTTTGGAGCCTAACGCAGCATTTGTTTGAACTCTCGATACCAGAGTTAAATTTATGGTGCGGCCAGAAAAAAACCCGCGGAGCGTTAACAGCCCTTTTACCGCCAAACTCCAAATCTAGCCGGAAGAAGAAGTTAGCTTGCCTGAGTCTTTCACTTACATGCAAACTTTTTGCTTTCAACTTGCAATACGTGCGCTAATGTGTGCTCATTTTTTAATGTGAGCACAGTTAGTGTTAAAGTGAATAAAATAGCGCACCACTTGTAATCTAGACCTAATTTTGTTCAACCTAGTCAATTTTTCCGGCTGTAGTGTATTTCATTGTTTGCAAATTGCTCATTTGCCTTTATTTTATTATTTGATATATCTGCTTTTGTCTGTTAAAACCACCATCTATGCTGAAAATATTAACACCGATGTACTATCTGTAGAAAATTTATGTAAACAGGAGGCAATAACAAGAATTAACCTGCAAGTGGGGGGTGGGGGTAGGAGAGAGAAATTGTTGTAGATGTGCATTTATTTTGCTATGGATGCATATTCATATCGAAAATATGCATATTTGTTTCTTTCACTAAACAAATACTCAAACAAATACACAAACTAATAAAAAACAAACAAATATACTAACAAAATTTGTTAGTATATATTTCCTTTAAATTATCTTTAAAATTCTTACCTATAGTGCTCTGGGGAGCAGCGCTAATCCTAACCCTTCTTCACAGAGCCCAGGGCTGCGCTAATTGGAGGCATAGCTCAGCGGATCCCAGTGCCTGCACTAAAGAGGAAGCCTCCTATTAGCGCTGCCCTGGGCATTGTGTAAAGGGGTCGGAGTTAGCACGGCTCCCCAGCGCTCAATAGGTAAATATAAAACTATAGGTGACACTTTTTCACCTGCAGTTACCGAATATTCAGTATGTATTGTGTTTAAAATAGCTGTTTTTGCTCCTTAAAACAATTACTTGTTCTTCTCAATGACATGCCTATATAAATTGGCTGAGTCTGCAGCAGGAGCATATTTTGGCCTAGGCAAACAAGACACTTGCCAAGTGCAGATTGGAAGGGGGGGGGCAGAACATTTTTGTGGCTATATTTATAAGAAGCTTACAGTTATTTTAGAAGTATTATACAGGTATATAATGAGAGATTTTGCCCAAAGAGCTTACATTCTAGGAGGGTATAATAAGAGGCTGCCCATGGAACTAACAGTTTAGAGGTAACTGAACCTTTCATTTATTTAGCTGGTTATTACCTTTAGTTCTGTTAGCTTTCATCACTCAGTATTGTGTTTGGGGAAATAAAACCTTTGCTGGGGGGGGGGGGGGGGGAGCAGAATTTTGAGCACCTAGGCAGTACAAAACCTAAATACCCCACTGGTCTGCGGGTAAAACAGTCTGACTCATGTCTTCTCTGCCAAAATACACAGACAAAAAGTTACTTTATATATTGAAATACAAAAACAAACAGTAAGGAACACATTTCCCATACATTTAATACCCTGTAATACGTATAACAAGTAATTTGGAACAAGTCATTTTTAAAAAAAAATTTTTAAAATCTAACAGTTTTAAAATAAATATGTCTTTGGTTACACTTGCTCCACATAATATGATTTATTTCCTTGGCAAACAACCTTCATTTGGCACAGTTGCCTAAGTACCTGTTTCATTCCTAAATTTGAAAAGTTCAAAAGTTTGTAGAAGATCATTTTTGTCTAGTTTTCTAACATTGTTCAAATGTGGAAGTATCCAATCCACTTATCGTCAGAATGAACTGTAATGATCTCTCATGGGGGAAGGTGCCGAGTGGTGACGTCATCACGTTTCTGTGAGATGGATGGCAGCCTGTAGTAAAGGTTGGGAAAAGAGAGTGGTGGTGAGAGCTAAACACCACACTAAGCTAAAAAGGCGTTTTTTCCTAGCTACACAGCTGCATTTAGATCTGGACCGCGCAGTTAAGCGCTGGAACGCAGTAGACAAGTGGAGGTGGACTGTTGAGCCCATTAACACCACGACACGGCAGGTGACATAGGTTCTCAGGTATATGGAGAGCCGGTCTGGCTAAACTGCATCGATATTTGGCCTGTTTTTTTTGCTTGTTTGGCCTTGTGCAGATATAAAACAGATGCGGAGGAGACCTAGCCCCCTAAGCACTAAACAGTGGGGCAACTGATGAATGGAAAACATTCGTACAGCTGGAAGACACAGAAGTGCAGGCGGCCTGGATAAAGTGTGCTAATTTTCTTCTCATTTGTGTGTGCTTATTTTCATATATCAACACTTCAATGGTTATCTAAAAAGCGCAATAAGTGAAGTTCTATATGTAATAAGTCACAGCAGAGTGATGAATAAGAGAAGCACTGCAGTGTGTGCAAATTAAGGGCACGGAATTGAAATGTTGTGAACTTTGCAAACTGTTCTGGAAGATTCTTAGGGGGAGGTCTAGAGACTCTGGGAAAAAGGGAATGGCATAGAAAGTGAGAGCCTAGACAATTCATCAATATAAAAGGGTACTGTATCCTTAAAAAGTTATGCTGTTGTATATGAGAACCTATGCTTCTGCGTCAGAAGGGTTACACCAAGGCTATATGAATATGCCAATATAACCTTCTTTACAACAAAAAAAGAAAAAAAAAACTAGCATTGGGGAAGGAAGCATATCCAGCTGCTATAGAGAGAACGAATAAGCAACCGAGAGTGACCAGAAGGACAGATATATAAAAGCACAAAAGATGTCCCCTAAAGTTAAACCAGGGGATAGGAAAATTACTAAAGGTAAAAATATAACTGGGGACTCATTGCTTGAGGAAAAATGAGAAGAGACAAATGAGGCCAGTAACATAGCCACCCAGGTTTCGGGGCTGATATTCCCCAAATAGAGGAGATTCATTTAAAGCTCTAATGGAGGAAATTAAAAATCAGAACAGCAGGATGACTGAATTGGAGCAAAGGCTATCTGATTGTGAGGATAAGCAAATTGCTTTGGAGACCAAATTTGATATAATCATGAAACAAAATCACAGATTACCTGCTAAATTAGAAGAGTTAGAGGACAGAAGCAGGTAGGGTTGCCACCTCAGCCATGTTTTCCTGGACACTTATGAGTTACACATGCTGCAGGGTGTGCAGGGAGGAACATGTATTGTGTTTCTGGACAGCACTATTTATATTCCTCCATGCACACCCTGCAGCATGTGTAACTTATAAGTGTTCTGTATTTTAAGGGACAGGTGGCAACCCTAGAAGCAGGTGAAACAATTTAAAGGATCATAGGCCGTGCCTGAAGAAAGAAGTACAGAGAATCTGGTGCAATTTGCTGAGGAAACACCTGCCCTTTTAAAGATGGAAGGTTCAAGTGGTAAATTCACGGTTGAAAGAGCCCATAGAACTGGGAAAGCCCAAGATACAACGGAGCAGAGACTTAAAGGGACAGTCAAGTAAAAAAAAAACTTTCATGATTTAAATAGGGCATGTAATTTTAAACAATTTTACAATTTACTTTTATCACCAATTTTGCTTTGCTCTCTTGGTATTCTTAGTTGAAAGCTAAACCTAGGAGGTTCATATGCTAATTTCTTAGACCTTGAAGACTGCCTCTAATCTGAATGCATTTTGACCACTAGAGGGCATTAGTTTCCTATAGATAACATTGAGCTCATGTACTTGAAGTTACCCTGGAGTGAGCAATGATTGGCTAAAATGCAAGTCTGTCAAAAGAACTGAAGTAAGGGGGCAGTCTGCAGAGGCTTAGATACAAGGTAATCACAGAGGTAAAAAGTGTATTTCGATAACAGTGTTGGTTATGCAAAACTGGGGAATGGGTAATAAAGGGATTATCTTTCTTTTTAAACAACAACAATTCTGGTGTTGACTGTCCCTTTAATAGGCCAAGACCTGTGTGAAATATCTGGACTTTCAGGCTAAAACAGAGCTACTGAGAGCCAATAGGAGAGACCCGCACCTGACATAAAGAGAAGGAAAAATATTGTTGTTCCAGGATTTCTCATATGAAACTGTGACAAAAAAAGAAGACTGTTTTCAAAAATATGCTCCCAACTGGTAAAAGAGGGGAAATTTTTTATTTACTTTATCCAGCCAGGCTAAGGATCAAAGTTGGCAATGATTTTTTTGTTTTTGACACCCAGAGCAAGCACAGATTTTTCTGGATAAGGAGAAAAATGCCAGTTAGGCGTGAACATGGCTTCCTTTTTATGGCTATGTCTTATAAACTCAGGACTTAAATTCAATCCACTTATCATAAACATTGTATTTATTTTTCAATAATAACATTTATTTTAATTTCATTTGTTATACACTACTTTTGCTTAAAGGGACAGTCAGTTTAAAATGAAACATTTATGATTCTGAAAAAGCATGCCTTTTTAAACATATTTCCAGTTTACTTCTATTATCAAATTAGCTTTTTTTTCTCTGTATCCTTTGATGAAGAATAAACCTAGGTAGGCTGATAGGAGCTTAGGAGCGTCTACATTTCTTTAGCAGTGTATAGCAGCAGTGTTTGCAACTATATATAACATTGCTATAAACATTGTTGAAAATACTGCTGCCAGATGCTAAAGACACTTGCCCTCCCCTGAGCTCACCTAGGATTTCTCTTTAACAAAGGATACCAAGTGAACTGATTAACAATTGATGTTAGAATCTAATTGGATAGTTGTTTCAAAGGTATTGGTCTATCCAATTCATTTAAGTTTTTAATTTTGACTTTACTGTCCCTTAATAGTGAAATTATAGGGACATTGAACCCAATTTTTTTCTTTCATGATTCAGATAGAGCATGCAATTTTAAGCAACTTTCTAATTTACTCCTATTATCAATTTTTCTTCCTTCTCTTGCTATCTTTATTTTAAAAAGAAGGCATCTAAGCTAAGGAGCCAGACAATTTTTGGTTTAGTACCCTGGACAGCACTTGTTTTTTGGTGGGTGAATTTATCCACCAATCAGCAAGAACAGCCCAGGTTGTTCACCAAAAATGGGCCAGCATCTAAACTTACATTCTTGCTTTTCAAATAAAGATACCAAGAGAATGAATAAAATGTGATAATAGGTGTAAATTAGAAAGTTGCTGCCTTAACCCCTTAACAACCAAGGACATTCCTGGCACGTCCTCCGGGGTTTAAAGCTCTGGAAGCGATCCTGATCGTTTCCAGCAGCTTTTACGGTATTGCAGTGATGCCTCGATATTGAGGCATCACTGCAATACCTTTTGTGGCACACCGCTGCAGAAAGAGCCACTCTGTGGTCCTCCCTGCATCGGCCAGTGATGGTGCCGATCGTTGGTGGGTGGGAGCAGCTACAGGGAGGCGGGTGGGTGGCCCATCGCTGGCAATCTTCCAACCAGCAGTCGGAAACGATTGCCGGATGCGCACAGGAGCTGGGGGGCATGTGCCCGTCCGCGTCTTGTGTTTCAAAAATTTAAAGTGGCGGGAGAGGGTGGTGGGTGGAGGTTGTGGGTGGGAGACAAGGGGGAAAAAATGGCAGAAAATGGTTAGTGGAGGAGGGTTAGAGAGCTCTTTGGGGGGGATCAATGTGGTTGGGGGCTAAGTACTTAGGAGGGCGGGGACAATTGTTGGGGGGGAAGGATGAGAGCTGTTTGGGAGGGATCAGGGGGTGGGGTATGTCAGGTGGGAGGCTGATCTCTACACTAAAGCTAAAATTAACCCTTCAAGCTCTCTACAAGCTACCTAATTATCTCCTTCACTGCTGGGCATAATATTTTTTTTATTTGATCGAATTTGGTGGGGAAATGGTGGCATGAAATATATCAAAATGGGCCTAGATCAATACTTTGGGTTGTCTACTACACTACACTAAAGCTAAAATTAACCCTACAAGCTCCCTAAAGCTATCTAATTAACCCCTTCACTGCAGGGCCTAATAAAAGTGTGGTACGCAGCGGCATTTAGCAGCCTTCTAATTACCAAAAAGTAATGCCACAGCCATAAATGTCTGCTATTTCTGAACAAAGGGGATCCCAGAGAAGCATTTACAACCATTTGTGCCATAATTGCACAAGTTGTTTGTAAATAATTTCAGTGAGAAACCTAAAGTTTGTGAAAAATTTGTGAAAAATTATTTTTATTTTATCGCATGAAATATACCAAAATGGGCCTAGATCAATACTTTGGGTTGCCTACTAAAAAATATATATATACCTGTCAAGGGATATTCAGGGATTCCTGACAGATATCAGTGTTCCAATGTAACTATCGCTAATTTTGAAAAAAAAAAATGGTTTGGAAATAGCAAAGTGCTATTTGTACTTATTGCCCTATAACTTGCAAAAAAAAAAAAAAGAACATGTAAACATTGTGTATTTCTAAACTCAGGACAAAATTTAGAAACTATTTAACATGGGTGTTTTTTGGTAGTTGTAGATGTGTACAGATTTTGGGGGTCAAAGTTAGAAAAAGTGTGTTTTTTTCCTTTTTTTCATCATATTTTATAATTTTTTATTTATAGTAAATGATAAAATATGATGAAAATAATGGTATCTTTAGAACGTCCATTTAATGGCAAGAAAAATGGTATATAATATGTGTGGGTACAGTAAATGAGTAAGAGGAAAATTACAGCTAAACACAAACACTGCAGAAATGTAAAAATAGCCTTGGTCCCAAACGGTCAGAAAATGGAAAAGTGCTGTGGTCACTAAGGGGTTAAAATTGCATGCTCTATCTGAATCACAAAAGAGAAAAATTGGGTTCAGTGTCCCTTTAAGTTATATCCTAATACATAAAACTAATAATGCAGATAGGCTAATAACGACAATGACAAGAGCATGTGCCAAACTGTTTCATTAACTTAGAAATTATAATATTTCCTTTTCTCAAACTATTCCAAGGAACACTTTTTCTTTTTTCTTTCTTTTTTCTTTATTCATCTGTATCTTTTACAAATACTCGTCTTTTTTGCAGATGTATTGGTATGATAACATTAAATTAGGGTGAAATGTGTAATACAGTAGAAAAATCTGATTAAAAAGCAACAAACAAGAATATAAAGAACTATCAATGGTCATTTGTTGAATTACAATCTATATATCCTTTCATCCATCTCAAATATCTATTATTGTCTCACAGAAATTGGAATAATCTGTAAAAATTATACATTTTTGTGAAATTTGATCAAACGATCATGGAAACTCTCCAGCCTATTTATTGGGTCTATCAGGATGTCAAATCTTGCCAGATTTTCTTTCATATTATATTAATGGAAGGTTTTTGTTTAGGAATCCATAACATAAAAATACATTTTCTAGCTATTAAAATAAACAAAGTTATGAATTTAGTAGCTTTAGTTGGAACTAAGTTAACAGTATTAAGCAGCAGTATATTCATTAAATAAAAATTATTTTTAACCTTTATTATTTTGAATAAAAGAAAGGAGATTTGACTAAAATAATGTCTGGAAAGCACAGTGAACATTTTGGACATATTTCTGCATACTCCTTATTCTACTTACTTATTAAGCAATCTCTGTGAATAATTCTAAATTGCGATTCCCTTAATTCACTGTCCAAAGAGGAACTCTTAACAGTATGCAGACTCTGACATATCATTTTATGATTAATAGAATTTCTCAATAACTGTTGCCAAGGCTCAGTTATTTTAATTAAACATTTTTACTGCAACTTTGTTTATTGACATAGAATAACTGGAAATAGGGCTGGTCTTCAAATTATTCTAGGGCTGCTTTTTTATTCCCAGTCTGGCCCTGTTAACTGGCACTAGCAATTGATCAAGATTACTATTTTTCCTTTTTAGGATTACAAATTAAATTCCTAATATTCAAGTTTAGTTGTACATCTCAATTAGAAGAAAAGTACAGCATTTGCATTAGATATAATAATCTTGGTAATATAATAATTTCTTGTTTCTAGACCCTTCACTATTGTAGAACACAGAATGTTCACCCATGTTTTTTTTGGGAATAGTATAATTATAGTGATATTGATGGTATAGTTTCTACCTACAATGACTCTTATTTGATCTGTGCTTTGAAAGCAAATGTATTTCTTCTACTAGATATGACAAGTCCACGGATTCATCCTTACTTGTGAGATATTTTCCTCCTGCTAACAGGAAGTGGCAAAGAGCACCACAGCAGAGCTTTATATATAGCTCCTCCCTTCTCTCCACCCCAGTCATTCTCTTTGCCTATACTAGTAATAGGAAGAGGTAAAGTGAAAGAGGTGTTAAAATGATAGTTTTTATTTTCTTCAAGCAAGACTTTTTTTATTTTAAATGGTACCGGTGAGTGCTATTTTTTCCTCAGGCAGCAGATGGATGAAGATTTCTGCCTGGAGGCTGATGATCTTAGCAGTTGTCACTAAGATCCAGAGAAGTTCCCACAGAATGGCTGAGGAGTACTTGAGAAGCTTCAGTGTGGGGAACGTTTTTCATGCTACAAGCATTGAGGTATGTTCAGTCATTTTTTTCTGGAGAGACTGTGGTGTTTTAGAACTGGCTGACATAGTTCCCATAAGGGAAGGGCTAAGCAGTAATCCTACATGTAATAGAAGGGGTATTACTGGGACCTGTATTTTATGGGCTAAAAATTGGTTGACACTGGTAACATAATGTTTTGATGACAAAACGGTTTTATGCTTAGGGGCAACATAACGTTTTTATGAGCAAACGTTTTTATGTTTGATGGCACTGGAGGGTTTCACATGGCTTACAATATTAGATTGGGAATATGAAAAACCCACATGGCTAGTTTCTAGACCGCTTTACAGCGGTTTTTACTAGGCAGAGAGACATCAATATAGATGGGCGGGGCCTAATTTCCCGTCTCAGATGCGCAGTTGAAATTCTTATGAAGGCAGCAAGCTCCAGCTCCGGTTGGCCTAAGCTGAAGAGTTAGCCTAAACAAAGGGATAGTGTGAATTATCAGACCCCTGAGGGCAGGTAGGCGCCACAGCAGAGCTGTGGCGAGGTGCAGGGGGTTGCTATCTTATTTTTCATAACGTTTTTGAGTAATGTTTTTTTCCATAGAGGGTTAAGTATACCTTACTTGTGGTGCAATCTTAGCTGGCAAGATAAGACACATATATGCTAAAATTGTGATAATTATAACATTTTAAAACAGTTTTGGAAAAATTGTACGCTTTTTTTAATCTTAAAGGCGCAGTACCGTTTTTCAAATTGTTGTTCTTTTCACTAAATAAAGTGTTTTCAAGACTTTTTGTGGTTATTACTAGCCTGTTTCAACATGTCTGACATTTAGGAAAGTCAATGCTCTATGTGTTTAGAAGCCATTGTGGAACCCCCACTTAAAATGTGCCCCTCATGTACTGAAAGGGCCTTACTTTGCAAAGAACATATTTTAGGTGATAAAAGTATGTCTAAGGATGATTCTCAGTCTCAAGAGAATCAGGTTATGCCATCCAATTTTCCCCAAGTGTCACAACCTTTAATGCCCACTCAAGCGACGCCAAGTACTTCTAGTGCGTCTAATTTTTTTACCCTGCAAGATATGGCTGCAGTTATGTCTACTATCTTACAGAGGTATTATCTAAACTACCAGGTGTACAGGGTAAGCGCAGTAGGTCAGGTATTAGAGTAAATGCTGAGCCCTCTGATGCTTTATTGGCCATCTCCGATGTACCCTTACAGTGTTCTGATTTGGGGGTAGGGGAATTGCTGTCTGAGGGAGAGCTTTCAGATTCAGGAAATGTGTTCCCTCAAACAGACTGGGACGTGATAGCCTTTAAATTTAAGCTTGAACACCTCCGCCTGTTACTCTGGGAGGTTTTAGCGACTCTGGATGATTGTGACCCTATTGTAATACCACCAGAGAAATTGTGTAAAATGGATACATATCTAGAGGTCCCTACTTACACTAATGTTTTTCCAGTCCCTAAGAGGATTTAGGACATTGTTACTAAGTAATGGGATAGACCAGACATTCCGTTCTCTCCCCCTCCTACTTTTAAGAAAATGTTTCCAATATCTGACACCATTCGGGATTCCTGGCAGACGGTCCCTAAGGTAGAGGGAGCTATTTCTACCCTGGCTAAGCGTACAACTATACCTATTGAGTACAGTTGTGCTTTCAAAGATCCTATGGATAAAAAATTAGAGGGTCTTTTAAAGAAATTATTTATTCATCAGGGTTTTCTTCTACAACCTATAGCGTGCATTGTTCCAGTTACTACTGCAGCAGCTTTCTGGTTTGAGGCTCTAGAGGAGTCTCTTAAGGTTGAGACCCCATTAGATGATATTTTGGATAGAATTAAGGCTCTCAAGCTAGCTAATTCTTTTATTACCGATGCCGCTTTCAAATGGCTAAATTAGCGGCAAAAAATGCAGGCTTTGCCATTTTTTTTTTTTTAAATAGTTTTTATTGAGGTAGCAATGGCATACAGAAACAAACTATTACATTTGTCATGGCAACACGCCTGTCAACATACATTGATTCTCATGTATCCTATACAGAAGGCATGTCCTAGTAACCATAAACAATATTAGATCCTAAACCATAGGAAAATATAACAAGCCATGAGTGGCACCTCTTTTTTATATAAGTACATGTTAGCTTGAACACCAATAAGTAAATTAGCAAGTAGTAGTCAAACGGCCTAACTTTTGTGTAGGGTTCTAAATAAAATGTAGGCCTTTGTGTGTCCATACCATTCACATCAGAACACATATGCACAAAGAGCATTAAGCTTCTAAACAATTTTCAGGGACATACATACAACTAAGTATGCAAAAAAAAAACAAAGAAAAAAGGAAAAAAATGCAAACCTATGCCACAATACTGCTAAAAGATCATTACAGGCTCTAAACCCCCTGTATGTAATAGATCTATGGGGATAGTTATCCCTAATAGTCTCATATGCTTAATTGATTAAAAGTGGCTCTCAAACCCAAACCTCCTCCCTCAAAGGTCACAGGACTATCATCTAAAGAGGCTAGATTACCGTTTTTTTGCTGCAGAGTATACAAGATATGCTGTGATGGAAGGCATATGTAAGGGTAAACATTTTATGTAAATAATTAACATACATGCAGTGCAATGACCATTTTGGAAGTCACATTTATCTCACAGACTTCACTCACTCCAGCACTGAATAGATTAAAGAAAGGCAGTTCCCCTCATACAATTACACATAATAAACTAAAGAACACTTTAAACCAAGCTATGCTGACCTTAAGTTGGGAACACAGGGGTCTAACAATTAAACGACTATGTATCTTATCTCTTATCAAGGCCAGTTCTTTTAGGAGTAAGGAATAGGGGGCACCCTCCTTTCTACATAAATCTAATAGAAAGTTGTATCTGGGACAAGAGGTACATTACTTTGCAAAGTTCAGTCTGAATGTCAGAGAGCTCGTAGCCCACACATGTTAATATCAACCCCTGATCAGATATGTACATTTATATAGAGGATACCCCTGTTCAACTAAATAAGAGCTCTTATATTCAAATATACAGTTGGGGAGGACAAGTTAAAATAATAAAAAAAAAAACAAATAAAAAACATGGGAACTGAATAATATACACCCTTCAAAGGAACATTAAAACCCAACTAGTTCTGATAACGAGAGTCCAGTGATATGAATTATAATCCCACGGACCTCAACTTCAAATTTTGCAATTCTCATTAGAGTGTCCCAGTCCCGGACTCCAAGAGGTGTATAACTCGAAAATAAAATACGAAACCGGACCTGTGGATCTCGGAATCGCCATTACATTGAAAGTGTCACCCCACACCAACTCTTATGGGAGTACAGAAGTATTGAGAGCCTCTTGCTGGTTCAGCGATCTTCTGCAGCTCTGAGTCGGCAACTGAGTCCAAATACCTAGCCGCCTGTAGCTCGTGCTTACCAGCCAGGCCACACACCCGGGAGCCGGCCGCTCTCCCATATGCGACCCCACCAGCAGCACCAGCCCAGTAGTCCTTGCCAAAATAGATGCCAGTATTTTTTACTGAGTCCCATCCGCTGACGAAGGACCTTTTGTCCTCTCTTGACTCTATCTCAGAAGTCAGTAATTCCCTTTCCAGCAGGTCCATCGAATCGCTCACGTCCTCTAAACTTTTGTCTGCGGCGCTGATTTCTAGCCGCCTCGTTTCTAATGCGCCATAGTTATTGAGAGCAACCCCATCCCCCACTGGGGCCTCACTGATCACGTCTTCAGCCCTATTAGAGCCAGTGTATACCACTGTAATACACGGGGTTCCTGCTAGTGTCATAAGGCGATCAAATCTGTTATGTATCAGCCGATCAGACTCGGCAAATAGAGCCTATATCTTGAAGTATAGTGCCTCTGCCATGGTCAAAGAAGGTTTTGTGCTTACGGTACCCCCCGGGGGGGGTGTTGGAGGCTTTCCCACACTGGGCCGCCAAAGCCTGCAACGGTACAGTCCGGGGAAGTCAGTAACATGCAAGTCTTATATTTTCGTTTCCAGCAAACTTTCAACTGTCACCTGCAACAAAATACTCAGCTGGATGGCTTTCATAGCTTGAGATACACGGCGGAATGTATATCCTTATTCCTGAGCTCCCAGAATAGCTGCCATCTTGGGCCACAGCCCGGACACGCCCCCCAGGCTTTGCCATTTTAGCATGTAGAGCCTTATGGTTTAAGTCTTGGACTGCTGATGTGTCATCAAAATCTAAACTTTTAGCTATTCCTTTTAAAGGTAAGACCCTATTCAGGCCTGAACTAAAGGAAATCATTTCCGACATTACTGGAGGTAAAGGTCATGCCCTTCCTCAGGACAAGACTGTTAAAATGAGGGCTAAACAAAATAATTTTCGTTCCTTTAAAGGTGGACCCTCTACTTCCTCCTCTGCCACAAAGCAGGAGGGGAATTTTTCACAATCCAAGTCAGTCTGGAGACCTAACCAGACCTGGAATAGAGGTAAACAGGCCAAGAAGCCCGCTGCTGCTACCAAGACAGCATGAAGGGGCAGCCCCGGATCCGGGACCGGATCTAGTAGGGGGCAGACTTTCTCTCTTCGCTCAGGCTTGGGCAAGGGATGTTCAGGATCCCTGGACATTAGAAATCGTGACCCAGAGGTATCAACTAGAATTCAAGGATTTTCTCCCAAGAGGGAGATTTCATCTTTCACGTTTTTCTGTAGACCAGACAAAAAGAGAGGCGTTCTTACGCTGTGTAGAAGACCTATATACCATGGGTGTAATCTGCCCAGTTCCAAAACTAGAACAGGGGCAGGGGTTTTACTCAAATCTGTTTGAGGTTCCCAAAAAAGAGGGAACCTTCAGACCGATTTTAGATCTCAAATGCCTAAACAAATTTCTCATCGTTCAAGATGGAGACCATACGGACAATTTTACCAATGATCCAGGAGGGTCAATAGAAGGATGCGTATCTTAACATTCATATCCACAAAGATCATCACCAGTTTCTCAGGTTCGCCTTCCTGGACAAACACTACCAGTTTGTGGCTCTCCCTTTCGGGTTGGCCACAGCTCCCAGAATCTTCACAAAGGTGCTAGGGTCCCTTCTGGTGGTTCTATGGCCGCTGGGCATAGCAGTGGCACCCTATCTGGATGATATTTTGATTCAGGCGTCAACTTACCATCTAGCAAAATCTCACACGAACATCGTGTTGGCTTTTCTAAGAACTCACAGGTGGAAGGTGAATATACAAAAGAGTTCACTAGTTCCACTGACAAGAGTTCCATTCCTAGGAACTCTGATCGACTCGGTAGACATGAACATTTTTCTGATGGAGGTCAGAAAGTCAAAGATCCTAACTACTTGCCGAGCACTTCAGTCCATTCCTCGGCCATCAGTGGCGCAGTGTATGGAGGTCATTGGATTAATGGTAGCGGCAATGGACATTGTTCCGTTTGCTCACTTACATCTCAGACCACTGCAGCTGTGCATGCTCAGACAGTGGAATGGGGATTATGTGGATTTATCTCCTCAGATAAATCTGGATCTAGAGACCAGAGACTCTCTTCTTTGGTGGTTGTCAAAGGATCATCTGTCCCAGGGAATGTGCTTCCGCAGGCCAGCATGGGTCATAGTGACGATGGATGCCAGCCTCTTGGGCTGGGGTGCAGTCTGGAATTCCCTGAAGGCTCAGGGTGTTTGGACTCAGGAGGAGTCCCTACTACCAATCAATATTCTGGAACTGAGAGCAATATTCAACGCGCTTCAAGCGTGGCCTCAGTTGGCTTTGGCCAAATTCATAAGATTCCAGTCAGACAATATCACCACTGTAGCATATATCAATCATCAAGGGGGAACAAAGATTTCTCTAGCGATGATAGAGGTTTCCAAAATAATTCGATGGGCAGAGACTCACTCTTGCCATCTATCAGCAATCTGTATCCCAGGAGTAGAGAACTGGGAAGCGGATTTTCTAAGTCGTTAGACTTTTCATCCGGGGGAGTGGGAGCTCCATCCGGAGGTGTTTGTGGCATTGATCCGTCAATGGGGCACACCGGAATTGGATCTGATGGCATCACGTCAGAATGCCAAATTTCCTTGTTACGGGTCCAGATCAAGGGATCCCCAAGCAGTACTGATAGATGCTCTAGCAGTACCTTCGTCGTTCAACCTGGCTTATGTGTTTCCTTCTTTTCCTCTCCTACCTCGTCTGATTGCCAGAATCAAACAGGAGAGGGCTTCGGTAATCCTGATAGTGCCTGCGTGGCCACGCAGGACTTGGTATGCAGATCTGGTGGAAATATCATCTCTGCCACCGTGGAAACTGCCACTGAGACAGGACCTTCTCATCCAAGGTCCGTTCCAACATCCAAATCTAAATTCTCTGCAGCTGACTGCCTGGAGATTGAACACTTAATTTTATCTAAGCGGGGATTCTCGGAGTCGGTCATTGATACGTTGGTTCAGGCTCGTAAGCCTGTCACTAGGAAAATTTACCATAAGATATGGCGTAAATATCTTTATTGGTGCAAATCCAAGGGCTACTCATGGAGTAGGGTTAGGATTCCTAGGATTTTGTCCTTTCTTCAAGAGGGATTGGAGAAGGGATTATCAGCTAGTTCCTTAAAGGGACAAATTTCTGCATGTCAATTTTACTACACAAGCGTCTGGTGGATGTCCCAGACGTTCAGTCTTTTTGTCAGGCTTTAGTCAGAATCAAGCCTGTGTTTAAACCTGTTGCTCCGCCATGGAGTTTGAATTTAGTTCTAAATGTTCTTCAAGGGGTTCCATTTGAACCTATGCATTCCTTGGATATTATGCTTTTATCCTGGAAAGTTTTGTTCTTAGTTGCTATCTCTTCTGCTCGAAGGGTGTCTGAGCTTTCTGCGTTACAATGTGATTCGCCTTATCTTATATTCCATTCTGATAAGGTGGTTTTGCGTACTAAACCTGGATTTCTTCCTAAGGTTGTTTCAAATAAGAATATTAATCAGGAAATTGTTGTTCCTTCCCTGTGTCCTAATCCTTCGTCTAAGAAGGAACGTCTGTTACATAATTTGGACTTTTTTTGAAGTTTTACTTACAAGCGACCAAGGATTTCCGTCAAACATCTTCCCTATTCGTTGTTTATTCTGGAAAGCGTAGGGGTAAAAAACCAAGGCTACCTCTCTTTCTTTTTGGCTGAAAAGCATCATCCGTTTGGCATATGAGACTGCTGGGCAGCAGCCTCCTGAAAAAATTACAGCTCATTCTACTAGAGCGGTGGCTTCCACATGGGCTTTCAAAAACGATGCTTCTGTTGAACAGATTTGTAAGGCTGCGACTTGGTCCTCCCTTCATACCTTTTCCAAATTTTCCAAATTTGATACTTTTGCTTCTTCTGAGGCTATTTTTGGGAGAAAAGTTCTTCAAGCAGTGGTGCCTTCCATTTAGGTATCTGTCTTGTCCCTCACGTTCATCAGTGTCCTGTTGCTTTGGTATTGTATCCCACAAGTAAGGATGAATCCGTGGACTCAACGTATCTAGTAGAAGAAAAGGAAATTTATGCTTACCTGATAAATTGATTTCTTCTACGATATGACGAGTCCACGGCCCTCCCTGTCATATTAGACAGATTATATTTTTGTTTTCAAAACTTCAGTCACCTCTGCACCTTTTAGCTTTTCTTTTCTCTTCCTATACCTTTGGTCAAATGACTGGGGGTGGAGAGAAGGGAGGAGCTATATATACAGCTCTGCTGTGGTGCTCTTTGCCACTTCCTGTTAGCAGGAGGATAATATCCCACAAGTAAGGATGAATCTGTGGACTCGTCGTATCGTAGAAAAAAATCAATTTATCAGGTAAGCATAAATTTCCTTTTTTCCCTTTATTAACTGGTATGGTATCTGTAATTTGAGTTTTTTGTAATTCCAGGTGTTTGTCAGTGCAAGGAATTATCTTACCATAAAGATATTCACCTTTAAAACTATTTTGTAGTTTTAATAATGTTATGATTGTATTCTTTCCTCATACAGGAGTGCAAGAGAATTTAGGTTGCATAAAATAATTAGTAAATTAGTAGTGTCTATATCAGATGAGACAGCTGACTCTATTAAGATCATATTTGGAGAATTATAAATATTACATATAGTAGCTTTGCAGAATAAAGCAACACTAGGTTATTTTTTACTTTTTAGTAGTTCAAAGAGAAAGTGTGAAGAAATTGTGTGAAGAAATTAATTTTAAAGAAAATGTTTTTTATTGACTGTTTTACTTTTCATTTTTGTTGCAGGGCAGGCCTTAGCACAAGTTACTTAGCATAGCCATACAGCCTCTTGATGAAGTCTAGCAGTCTTTACTTGCTTAGTATTCATGTTTAAGGTTTTATTTAAATTGTATAGAGAAGCTGTGAGTTATTCTCTGTAAAAGTATAATCAATGTATTTAGTTTTTATTATATATCCACAATGTTTTCCCGGTTTTAAATGACATAGGATAAGTTAAGCTATTAAAGGAATGGTGATGCTTACAAAAAGGTGAAAGAAGTTTTGTTGGACATAACTGTGATTGTATTGGGGTGTGTGCTCATCTTGTGCTGTTTTGTTTCCTCCTTAGACTCCTTCTGACTCGAGTGTCTGCTTGCTATGGGGATCCACCTGCTTTCCTTGTCTACCCCATGAACAAACCATCATATTTCCAGCACGTGCCTGCAGAAGGACACTTGCAAAGCACCCCTACTGCAAATGGACTATGGCATTGAAGCAGAATGTCTGAGGGAGGTGGAGCTCTAAGAGGACAAAGACTGTTCTTAAAGTGATCAGAGGCCACCCAGAGATATTTGTGCTGTTCCCATGTCATGCTTCACTGTGGAGAGTGAACAGTGCAGGAGACTTTCAATGCTATTTGGAAGTGCTAGCTATGCAGGTTGAGGAATAAAGATGTAGCGTTGTTTAGGGGTAGATAGGGGGCTGGTTGGATCTTTGTGCAGATAGACCGGTAGTCTGGGATGCTGGGAGGTAGACGGAGAGTATTGGAGAGACTGTACCTATGTGCAGTGACAAATTGTGCCCTATTGGCCTATGTTCAGTTTTTAAATTGTGTCTATATATTATAGCAGTAAATGTGAATACATTTCTCTACAGTATTATCACATAGATTCATTTTATACAGAAGTATTAGGCTTATATTGTTGTTAATAGATTTAGTAATTTTCTGTGCCTTTTATATAGTTATTCAGTTCTCATAGTATGCTATTCTGGTAGAATAAAAGAGTGGAATGTTAGAATATATTTAGCATTACTGATGCCATTTTGTCTTTAGGCATCCATTTTTTCTAGAATGGTTTATTATAGTTTATTATATCAGCTTATTAAGTTGTGAGAAATATGCTGATGTTAGGAATACTTGTATATCTAGAATGGCCTTGTGAATGTCCCTGGCGATGCGCCTGGATGCCCCGTTATCTCTATAAGATGTCCAATGGCCTTGCTTTGATGCGCCCAGTTATACTTATATCTAACATACCCTGCATATGAAAAATACTCATTTTCACCCAATTATATTTTAATACGCTTTTTTTGTTTCTAAGCAATACTGTGTAAGATGGTGTAGCTATGAGTACGTCATTGTTTAACTCTATATGCTGTAACCACTGCCTATAAAAGTATTGTGCACCTTATAATAAACAGAACAGTGATTAGACTTTTCTTGCTGCGTGTCTGATTTCTGTTCTTGAGATATCTCGTCAGGTAACCCATTCAGTTCCAGGTGAAGTTGTAGAATACTGTTAAGTGCTAACTGACACTCCCCCCCTGAAAATAACACCTAACATTTCTATAAAATGTATTTTACCTGTGATCGATAAGTTAAGATTTTAGATCTTTTCGTTTATATAATAGGAGTAATATTTAATTTATGTATCTTATTATTGACTATGGGACATTCCCGAAACGCGTAAGCCGTTGTGCTGCGCTTCTCACAGTTTTTTTGCATTGGTGGCTTGGTATACTTTTAAATATGTTATAATAAATGCTAATTTTTACCTTCAAGAGCATGTTATTATCCTTTCAATTGCTCTTATTAGGATCTACACTGATTTTATTATCCAAATACATTAATTAACCCTGAACTATCTCAAATGGGTATATAAATGTATCCTCTCCTTTATATATCAATAAAACTTGCGATTTTATTATATTAATTTTATAGCCTATTTTTCTAAAGGAAATTATAATATTAAATGTACATTGTAATCTAAAATGTTCTCCCCTGTTTGCAAACAGCTAATTTACCTTTATGTTGTTAATTGAAATAGCTGATTTTGATAGAACAAACATTTTCTCTGAAGAAAAGCTACCTAAGCAAAAGTCAATAGCATTGATGTTTCCCTCAGTGTGTGTGAGTGTGTGTGTGTGTGTGTGGGGGGGGGGGGGGGCGGGAGTTAAAGATTTTGTATCTGAAGTATCTGGTTGTGCTCATTCAATTCCCCGACAATAATTTGCATTTCAGTACCCAATATAGATATCATTAGCAGGCCATTGTTATGGATATGTCCTGGAGAACAACAGCTGATGGTTTTAATGAGCAAAACCAGCTTTTTCAAACTCAACTAGACATGAACAAACAATTCCCCATTCATTTAATACATTGCAGTAGGTATAGCAAGACATCTGAAAAAACATTAAGGGGAAGCTAATGTTATTGTATAGTGTTCCTTTAAAAATCTTATGAATATATTCTTTAGGTTTTGTTACAAATAGAAGAATATAATCTGCAGTTAAAATATTTTTTAGTTGGAACTTGCCTATTTAATACATGAAAATAATTGTCTTAATAAATAGGCCAATGGCTCTAATGCTAAATTAGAATGCAAAGGGGAAAATGGGCATCCTTGACAAGTATCTCTGTATAAATTTTATTGTGGAAAAAATTTACTATTTACCTCTGTTTTTTTTGTAAACCCTTTCTGTAAAATTTAAGATAAAACACTGGAAATTAAATTATTGTAGTGTAAATTGTTGTAATGTATTGATCACAATCTGTCTGCTCTCATAAAAGCCTCCTGAAAACGCTTTTCTATTACCAGCCAAATTTGGAGCCACGTTTTTCGAGTGATCACAATGCTATATTGTATCGTTTGTTGAAAACCCACTGCTCCAAATGCATTTTCAATAGCAAGAATATAGAATATCACCAGATGAGTTATTAAAAGCATGTTTCTTAAAAGAGTTTGGTTAGTTATGGCTTTCAGAGTTAATTGTTTTATTTCCAATATATTTTAACGTCCTTTTTTGAACATTAGCCCAGAATTTAGTGTCTTACTTGTTTAGATCATATATATTACATGTAGTTTTCCATGTGAGAAAGTTTTCATGTGGCTAATTTTCATGTGAGCATTTGTGACAGTGGATTTTTTCTGTGTGGAATTTTTATGTGGGCTTTTTTCATGTGGCATTTATTACATAGAACATATTCTTGATTAAAATCTTTAGTAAAATGTATCTGCCTTTATTGTCTAGAATCACATATTTAAATAAAAATAAAAAATAGCAACTTCTATAGATGAACTAATATATAAAGACTAAAAAATAATCTTCAACCCATCCTGATTTGAATTCCTCATGTGCAATGTTAGTCAAAATTGTCTATTTTTTTCATTTGTTTTAAGATTTTTCTTTTTGATAGGTGAATTAATACCGCCAACATTCCATGTGACAAATGTTATAACCTAAATATGTTCAAATATGTGTAATAAAAGTGAGTTAGAAAAAAAAACAGAAGGAAAGAATAAAAAAAAAGAAAAAAACATTCTTCTAAATTATGAGCCAAAAAAACCCCATGAAAAATATTGATGAAAAATCAGAAATAAAAGTTAATTTAAAAATGTATTGGTCTAAATAATTTACAGCAGCTTCTGGGTTGAAGAAGAATTTGTCCCCAGTTTGTATTTTAAGCTTTACTGGATGTAATAGGATAAATTGCTTCCTTTCTGCAGATAGTCTTTGGCAACGGAGAACTGTTCCCTATGGGAGATCAACAGAATAATCTTGAAATAGTATAGAATGGTAGATTTCCTATATTCTCTTAAAATGGTAATTTTGTATTGGAAATTCAGATATTTAATTATTTATCTGAGCCAATCTAATACATAAAAATGTTAACATTCAGCTACAAGCGTAGTAGTTGCGGTAATGTATTTTCTGCAAATTCAATCAACTTTGATGATTTGATTGATTCAGGTAAATCTACTAATCTTAAATTGTTTACCCTTGAGCAATTTTCTAAATCTTCAATTTTAGCATTAAGAATCTTCTTCTCTTCAGGTAATTCTCTCACTTTCTTTTTAGTGACTGTTTGTACATCTTCCAGATAGTATATATGTTGTTCAATTTATGTAAATCTAGATACAATTTGTCTACGTTCTTTCCTTTTACTGTCTAATCCTCTCTGGACCTTTTCAATGTTATATCAGTAAGATTGTTTAATTGTGATGAAAATAGATGTGTCTCATTCTCATCTGGTAGCGTTTATTCTACTATATATCTATAAATATATCTGCATTTTTTGCTTTTGGTGCCATTTTTGACAGCAGAAAATATTTATCTATAAAGTTATAGGAAATAACTAGGCTTAACATTTTCAATCATTTGTGACTTGAGGCTAAATTAGCTCTTTCATTGAAACTAATTATTTATGAAAAATTTAGTTGAGTATAATACTGTGAAGAAACAAGAGATTATTCTTTTCGAGAGTCATTTTAAAATGTGAATTAGAAATCAGTTATGACCCATTCAGGAAAAACCTATCACTTGAGTATATGCAACTAAATACATCATTGTGCACCTGTAGTTCTAAATTCTTTCAGCCGGATGAAAAATGATTACTTCTTACTCATCAAAGCAATATGTGACAGTTGCATATAAAGTCATTAGTATAAATAAACAAACTGTTTTGGCCTCCAGGCTTTTACCTGACCTAAATGACTGGATTGTTCTTTATAGATTTCTCTTATGCCAGAAAATTAGCATTGCAGGAAATCACTGGCTGTCTCATGTTTACCGCCTGTAGTATCATGGAGGCCAATTCCTCCTTCAACCTGGACGATTGAAACAGCTTTTTCAAATACTGGCAACACTTCTTCTCTGGGAAACTCATGTCTCATTTTGTTTACTGTCCCTCACTCTGTGAATGCTCCCTCCAATCAGGGAGAACAGTACCCGGTTCTCAACCTCCAGGAGTGCACGCTAATTATGGCATAGCGTTCTTTAGTGGTGTAAGAAGAACGGACCTGCTGGTAGCAATATACCCACCTAGGCACATACACTCAAGGCTGTTTCTAGAATTCTCCCATCGCGTGTCTCCCGGCATGTCCTTTCTCGAGGTATTACCTTGTTCACATTATGGGCCCTAATAATCTAAAGGTCTCTGGGCTGACGAGATTATTATAGAATATCGCCAGTACTTTTATTTTTCTGGTGGAATGATTTCAAGCCACTTTTCACCCTGTAAGCATGGTGTCTCACTAAGGGGCGTATATTGCATTTTAGTTTGGGGAGGAGATGCATACATTACAAAAGTGAGCAATAAAATTTGTAATTTAAAAATCATACAAAATGAATAACTGAACCATTCACAAAACATCTGCAGGAAAAATCTGTATTGTTAGGGTGTATCAAAAATTGTAACAAAATTATTCACCAAAAATCATATTTTATCAAAAACATAAAATTGGTATGTAGATCCCACAATAATAAATCATGTAAATATGCACAGTGCAAATCGTAATTTAAGTAAACTGGATGTGCAAAAAAACCATAGAAATTCATAGTTATAAGTACAAAATACAAAGTTTAAAGGGACACTGAACCTAAATGGTTTCTTTTGTGATTCAGATAGTGCATGCAATTTTAAGCAACTTTCGAAATTTACTCCTATTATCAATTTTTATTCGTTTTCTTGCTATCTTCATTTGAAAAATAAGACATGTAAGCTATTTCTTTTTGTTAAAAACTCTGGACAGCACTTGTTTATTGGTGGATAAATTTATCCACCAATCAGCAAGAACAGCCCAGGTTGTTCACCAAAAATGGGCCGGCATCTAAACTTACATTTTTGCATTTCAAATAAAGATACCAAGAGAATGAAGAAAAGTTGATAATAGGAGTAAATTAGAAAGTTGCTTAAAATTGCATGCTCTATGCAAAATTGGGTTCAGTGTCCCTTTAATTGTTGTTTTTTTTGGTAAAATGGGCTGAACATTGGCATTCCATGGGCATTTATGAAATTGTCTCTCAAATCCCAGCTTACTTATCTAAACACAGTTTTTTCTTGAAACTTAAAAGGTGCAGAGGTTTTATCAAAATACTCAAAATACTAATTGATCTGATAGAAAACCCTATGCATATGAAAATAATAGCAAATTTAAGGTACAATGCACTAAAAACAACGTATTTCGATTTGATTTAGGCGTAAAATTCTAGTTTAAAATACTTTTTTTCCCTGTGTTCTTTGTCCTCCATTAAAAACTTTCACATAGCAGAGAGTTATCATTATATTTATGGGAGAGATCACGCCACTCAAAAGGACAGACCGTTTCCTTTGATAAATGTCCCAGCAAGGCTAATCCTGTTTTTTTGATCATCGGGCCCAATTTGTTGAAGGACCTCCTTTTCTTGTATTAACCCTCAATATTACCATTATGAACTATATTTCAGGAAGCCAAATACTTTAAAAAAAATGTATAGCATGCATTGTTTACAATGATGGAAAACCCCCCACAAACATTCTAAACTCCTTTTTATGCTTTATTTATATGTAATTGTTGTTGCAGGGTGCTGAGATGAAGAATCTGAGCCACAAACACGCAAATACTTTTTCTGTGTACTGATATCTTGGTTTGTTTTTGCTCCTTTGCATAAAATGGAATTCCCCAGCAAGCAGATGGAGAACCTTTCTTGAGTGTTTTGATGCAAATTGCCCAGAGGGTTTTTTCTTTTTGGATTACAATTTTGCACATTAAACTTCCAAAAATGCAAGTGAGAGTTTTTAGTGTGTCTAGGAAAGGGCAACATAAAATGACAAAAAATGCTTGAAAATGTTGTCACTGCTTGATTTTTAATACTGGATTTGGAATTTCAAATATTTTTTCACGTGAACTGGACAATGCCTGCTTATGATGTTGGTGGGGAATTACAAATTTTAGGCTAGTATTAAAGTGATGGTAAACTCTCCCCTTTATGAAAACATATCTGGAATGTTAGTGTCATATCCACTGTTCATTTAAGCCATAACATCCATATTATACTATTCTTTTAAGAAGGAAACCTCCCAGTCCTGCACAACCTATTTAAAGGGACATTCAACACTGCCCACAACATTAATCTATGTTTCAAAACTAAATAAAAAGATCAAGCTCCAAGGTGCCCCCTTTCTCTTACTTACCGCCTTCACTGTTGAATCATCATTGTTATCTTCCAAATTGGTGTCCTAACATGTCTTCCTAACTCCCCCCCACCGTGACGTCTTCGCCTTCTTTCTCAAACTAGCAGCCAATGAGAGCCCATTCCCCGGACTGAAATCCAAGCGCGTTCATGGCTGTTAGCGCATGCGCAATATACTAGGAACACTAAAAGCGGAACCAAAATAATCCAAGTTGTTTCCGTTCCGCTTATATTACGTAATGGAGTACTATAAGTAAGATAATCGGAACGGAAACAACTTGGGTTATTATGGTTCCGCATTTAATGTTCCTATTGTATCACGCATGCGCTAACGCCCGTGAACGCGCTGGGATTGAAGTAGGAGAAATGGGATATAACTGCCGGCTAGTTTGAAGAAGACGAGCTATACGTCACAGTGGGGGGAGTTAAGCAGCCATATTAGGAGACAAATTTTGAAGTTATCGATGAGGATTGAACAGTGAAGGCAGTAAGTAAGAGAAAGGGGGAACGTTGAAGCTTGCTCTTTATACTTAGTTTAGAAACATAGATTATTGTTGTGGGCAGTGTTGAATGTCCCTTTAAGGATCACATCATTCCTCACTCATTGCTCATCTCGCATAGATACTGAAGCTATTCTGAGAACTGTTTAAGGATTAACTTTTTTGCCTCTTTAAAGACTTTTTCTCTGACCTTAAGTTTGTATTGTCTTTTTACTTTTTGGACTTCTTACTCTTGCAATTCTGCGAGTTATTACCTACATTCCGTTGCATCTCTGTTGGGCTTACCTACCTCCCAGCTACGGACTGCTCTGACGTCATTTGGAATTGTCTGCACCTCTGACTCACCGCATAACGCTTTCGGATCTCAGCCACAGCGTGTTCTCTCTCTCTCCATATCCTGTAACCGAATGTGAGCACACCACTAACGCAGCACTTGATTCCACAGCTCACAGCTTCTCCAATCTCTGGCTCCTCACTAACCACAAGTACTCAACTAATTGGTGACAGGTCATAAGATTCATCTGTTTCTGTTCTTGTTACAAGTATTGACTATATCAAGTTTATCTTATGTACTGAATCAATCTAAATCTTGAAGGTTAACCTCTGTTTGCAACTCCATACTGTCATAGGAAATATGTGCTAATTCAGCTTACTCCTCAGTGATGCTTATTCTTAACCCTTTAAGTACATGGACTGCTCACTTGCTGCTCATATAATCCTCTGACTAAATCTCTAGAGGGTATTTCTAATTCTAACTGCAACATAAGTATTCTTTGTATCAAATGCTGCAATCCAATTTGACACAATGGCCCCTATTTATCAAAGGCCTTGCGGACCTGATCCGGCAGTGCGGATCAGGTCCGCAAGACCTCGCTAAATGCAGAGAACAATACGCTCTCCACATTTAACATTGCACAACGCCGCCCCCTGCTGACTTGCGGCTAATCGGCCGCCAGCAGGGAGGTGTCAATCAACCCAATGCGATTCCTGTCCGCCTGCTCAGAGCGTTAATTTACAAATCCATGAATGAAACTTATGCTTATTTTAAGCAATCATTCTATTGCCATAACACAGTGAGCTTGACTTTACATTCACTTTAATTGTGGTGGGTCAGAGACGTTAAGGGATATTAAATATTTTGTTATTGCAGTATAAAATGTTTATACAGGGAGTGCAGAATTATTAGGCAAATTAGTATTTTGACCACATCATTCTCTTTATGCATGTTGTCTTACTCCAAGCTGTATAGGCTCGAAAGCCTACTACCAATTAAGCATATTAGGTGATGTGCATCTCTGTAATGAGAAGGAGTGTGGTCTAATGACATCAACACCCTATATCAGGTGTGCATAATTATTAGGCAACTTCCTTTCCTTTGGCAAAATGGGTCAAAAGAAGGACTTGACAGGCTCAGAAAAGTAAAAAATAGTGAGATATCTTGCAGAGGGATGCAGCACTCTTAAAATTGCAAAGCTTCTGAAGCGTGATCATCGAACAATCAAGCGTTTCATTCAAAATAGTCAACAGGGTCACAAGAAGCGTGTAGAAAAACCAAGGCGCAAAATAACTGCCCATGAACTGAGAAAAGTCAAGCGTGCAGCTGCCAAGATGCCACTTGCCACCAGTTTGGCCATATTTCAGAGCTGCAACATCACTGGAGTGCCCAAAAGCACAAGGTGTGCAATACTCAGAGACATGGCCAAGGTAAGAAAGGCTGAAAGACGACCACCACTGAACAAGACACACAAGCTGAAACGTCAAGACTGGGCCAAGAAATATCTCAAGACTGATTTTTCTAAGGTTTTATGGACTGATGAAATGAGAGTGAGTCTTGATGGGCCAGATGGATGGGCCCGTGACTGGATTGGTAAAGGGCAGAGAGCTCCAGTCCGACTCAGACGCCAGCAAGGTGGAGGTGGAGTACTGGTTTGGGCTGGTATCATCAAAGATGAGCTTGTGGGGCCTTTTCGGGTTGAGGATGGAGTCAAGCTCAACTCCCAGTCCTACTGCCAGTTTCTGGAAGACACCTTCTTCAAGCAGTGGTACAGGAAGAAGTCTGCATCTTTCAAGAAAAACATGATTTTCATGCAGGACAATGCTCCATCACACGCGTCCAAGTACTCCACAGCGTGGCTGGCAAGAAAGGGTATAAAAGAAGAAAATCTAATGACATGGCCTCCTTGTTCACCTGATCTGAACCCCATTGAGAACCTGTGGTCCATCATCAAATGTGAGATTTACAAGGAAGGAAAACAGTACACCTCTCTGAACAGTGTCTGGGAGGCTGTGGTTGCTGCTGCATGCAATGTTGATGGTGAACAGATCAAAACACTGACAGAATCCATGGATGGCAGGCTTTTGAGTGTCCTTGCAAAGAAAGGTGGCTATATTGGTCACTGATTTGTTTTTGTTTTGTTTTTGAATGTCAGAAATGTATATTTGTGAATGTTGAGATGTTATATTGGTTTCACTGGTAAAAATAAATAATTGAAATGGGTCTATATTTGTTTTTTGTTAAGTTGCCTAATAATTACGCACAGTAATAGTCACCTGCACACACAGATATCCCCCTAAAATAGCTATAACTAAAAACAAACTAAAAACTACTTCCAAAACTATTCAGCTTTGATATTAATGAGTTTTTTGGGTTCATTGAGAACATAGTTGTTGTTCAATAATAAAATTAATCCTCAAAAATACAACTTGCCTAATAATTCTGCACTCCCTGTACATAGTAAAACAACTTATCAATCTTCTTCCATTATGTATTTTGCACCCTTTGTATATAATTTAGCTATAAAAATTGTGGATTTTCTAATTCTCAAAACTGGAAATGCATCCTGCTTACTTTTCAATTCTAACACTATTACATCTATTTCCCAAATTGGCTTCAGCAGATAACTGCAAAGCAATGCAGATTATACTAATATAATGACCTTGGCTAGCCTTGTCTTCTCTAGAAGCAAGCCCATATTGGCTCCTCAAAATAAAACAAGTAGTAGCAGAGGTGGTAGCAAGTGGTAAACATGTTTAGTGTTCCTTTAGGGGTTGATTGGAATGGTGGTTTTGGTTAGAGCTTATTATGGTGGTGAGTGGTGATAATAGCAGAGGCAGCTATGAGCAGTATGGGGTTAAGTACACTTGTGAGTCGACGGAGTCTCTTGGATACTAGAGAGCCAATACAGAGTTAGTATGTTGGAATCAGGTTTTAGTAAACAGTCAATTGCAGTGAGATCTAGGCTATTTGGGTTAAAGGGACATAAAACCCCAAAGATTTCTTTCATGATTCAGATAGAACATACAATTTTAACAACTTTCTAATTTACTTATATTATAATTTTTTTGTTTTCTTGTTATCCTTGGTAGAAAAACACAACATTTTATAAAGTTCTGAATGTTTTTTCAGACAACATAGGAGCTGTGTGTAAATAATTTTTACATTTATAACAATTTTTTCAAGCACTTTTTTATATTTTTTATTTTTTAACTATTCTTTTAAAGGATTACTTTCTGTTATAATTTTTAAGCTAAACAACTAACATATTAAAGTTAATAAATATTAATTAAAACCTACTGACCTATATTTTCTCCAAAACGAAGTTTCATAACGTTCTAAAAGTTATATCTTTTATTCGCCGATGATGTCACGTTATCCTGCCCACTATTTTCAGCACTGAGTGTTCAAAATACTTAAACCAATAACTTTGTGTTTAAAGTGCCATTTTGAAACCTAGGTATTGTAAACGGATTGGTACAGAGCAAAGGATACCCACGGAGTGGGTTTGGAAAACAATTAAATTTGCAGACAAGATTTCTGATACACGGTAGAGATATGTTAATGAAATGCTATTGATAAAAAGAGTATTTGGGGTAGTTAGTTAGTAACAGGCATACAAAATATTTACTTACAGTGGCCCTTTAACAATTTTCTAACAAATTTCCACTTCACTATATAAATATATTTAATTTATTGATTAAAGTAAAATCAATATAATATCGCCAATCCACTCTATTCTATAAGGTTCATTTATACCTGTATTCCACATCACTATTATTAGCACACTATTTTTAGCACATATTCTTTAAAATAATTGCCATTTACTTTATTGTAAGCATACTAATATAATTTTTGGGTCATGTATTTTAATATGTGTTTGAATATGTATTTTGAATTTGTGATAGATCATAAAAATGGTTGTCACTCTGATACACACCCATTGGGTGTTTCCTATCCAATAAGGATAAAGCTTATGGTATTTAAAGTCGAACTGAATCACAATGAGCATCTCGATAAAGGCCTGAAGGGCTGAAACACGTAGAATTTGCTCATTTTTATCCAGTATCATAGTAGTAGGTGAGGTGCATTGAGCCACTTACACACAATCGAGTGGTCTCTAGATGCGTAATTCCTACCCATGATCTACTATTATCTGTCTGTCAGTTACACAGATTTGACAACAAGCTAACGCTGCCGCCAGCTGAACCCATAGGAATCTGCTCATTTTCTATTGATTATTCTAGTAGTAGGTGAGGTGCATTGAGCCACTTACACATAATCGAGTGGTCTCTGGATGCATAATTCCTACCCATGATCTACTATCACCTATTTGTACGTTACACAGATCTCACTACAAGTTAAACGCATCCGCCAGCAGAACCCATAGCGTTCACATTTGGGAATCCGAAATTTGACCTTCTAACCGGAACTGGTAGTAGGACCTAGAGGTTTAGCTACCACAAACCGCAAAAGCTACAAACAAACACCTCGGTCCCAACATCTACCGCTGAATATCAACTATCGTCGAGGGACACTGACTCTACCTAATACTTCAAAGAAAAGTTTGCAGCTTCCTACACTAGATGTGTGTTTGAACGGTACTTGAACACTTACTAAGTGTCAAAAATTCACTCGGACAGTAACACCTAGTTGCAACATTAGATATTGTTGCCACAAGTAACACTCCATGCATTCAGCTACCTTGTATTCACTAACAGTTGGTGAACTTTGATTACTAGTGCTACTCCTGCTTAGTGATGTCGTGAACCTAAAATTTTGCGTTCACGAATGGCGGACGCGAATTTCCACAACTGTTAGCGAACGGGCGAACCGGGCGAACCGCCATAGACTTCAATAGGCAGGCGAATTTTAAAACCCACAGGGACTCTTTCTGGCCACAATAGTGACGGAAAAGTTGTTGTACTAACACCTGGACTGTGGCATGCCGGAGGGGGATCCATGGCAAAACTCCCATGGAAAATTATATAGTTGATGCAGAGTCTGGTTTTAATCCATAAAGGGCATAAATCACCTAACATTCCTAAATTGTTTGGAATAACGTGCTTTAAAACATCAGGTATGTACACTACTGTTACACCAGATATGAGTTGCACTGGGGTGACACTGTGCCCTGGCAGGCAGGCACTTAAACGCACACGTGTGAAGGAAGCTGACTGCTATTATTTAACACAGTCAAAAAAGTGTTTTTTTTTTTTAAATCTACACTACTGTTACACCAGATATGAGTTGCACTGGGGTGACACTGTGCCCTGGCAGGCAGGCACTTAAACGCACACGTGTGAAGGAAGCTGACTGCTATTATTTAACACAGTCAAAAAAGTGTTTTTTTTTTTTTAAATCTACACTACTGTTACACCAGATATGAGTTGCACTGGGGTGACACTGTGCCCTGGCAGGCAGGCAGGCAGGCAGGCACTTAAACGCACACGTGTGAAGGAAACTGACTGCTATCATTTAACACAGTCAAAGAAGTGTTTTTTTTTTTTTAAATCTACACTACTGTTACACCAGATATGAGTTGCACTGGGGTGACACTGTGCCCTGGCAGGCAGGCAGGCACTGAAACGCACACGTGTGAAGGAAACTGACTGCTATTATTTAACCCAGTCAAGTGTTGTTTTTTTTAAATGTACACTACTGTTACACCAGATATAAGTTGCACTGGGGTGACACTGTGCCCTGGCAGGCACTGAAACGCACACGTGTGAAGGAAACTTACTGCTATTATATCACAGTCAAAAAAGTGTTTTGTTTTTTTTAAATGTACACTACTGTTACACCAGATATGAGTTGCACTGGGGTGACACTGTGCCCTGGCAGGCACTTAAACGCACACGTGTGAAGGAAGCTGACTGCTATTATTTAACACAGTCAAAAAAGTGTTGTTTTTTTTTAAATCTACACTACTGTTACACCAGATATGAGTTGCACTGGGGTGACACTGTGCCCTGGCAGGCAGTCACTGAAACGCACACGTGTGAAGGAAACTGACTGCTATTATTTAACACAGTCAAAGAAGTGTTTTTTTTTTTTAAATCTACACTACTGTTACACCAGATATGAGTTGCACTGGGGTGACACTGTGCCCTGGCAGGCAGGCAGGCACTGAAACGCACACGTGTGAAGGAAACTGACTGCTATTATTTAACCCAGTCAAGTGTTGTTTTTTTTAAATGTACACTACTGTTACACCAGATATGAGTTGCACTGGGGTGACACTGTCTCCTGGCAGGCACTGAAACGCACACGTGTGAAGGAAACTTACTGCTATTATATCACAGTCAAAAAAGTGTTTTTTTTTTTTAAATGTACACTACTGTTACACCAGATATGAGTTGCACTGAGGTGACACAGTGCCCTGGCAGGCAGGCACTTAAACGCACACGTGTGAAGGAAGCTGACTGCTATTATTTAACACAGTCAAAAAAGTGTTGTTTTTTTTAAATCTACAATACTGTTACACCAGATATGAGTTGCACTAGGGTGACACTGTGCCCTGGCAGGCAGGCACTGAAACGCACACGTGTGAAGGAAACTGACTGCTATTATTTAACACAGTCAAAGAAGTGTTTTTTTTTTAAATCTACACTACTGTTACACTAGATATGAGTTGCACTGGGGTGACACTGTGCCCTGGCAGGCACTGAAACGCACACGTGTGAAGGAAACTGACTGCTATTATTTAACCCAGTCAAACAAGTGTTGTTTTTTTTAAATGTACACTACTGTTACACCAGATATGAGTTGCACTGGGGTGACACTGTGCCCTGGCAGGCAGGCACTGAAACGCACACGTGTGAAGGAAACTGACTGCTATTATTTAACACAGTCAAAAAAGTGTTGTTGTTTTTTTTAAATCTACACTACTGTTACACCAGATATGAGTTGCACTGGGGTGACACTGTGCCCTGGCAGGCACTGAAACGCACACGTGTGAAGGAAACTGACTGCTATTATTTAACACAGTCAAAAAAGTGTTTTGTTTTTTTTAAATCTACACTACTGTTACACCAGATATGAGTGGTGGCACTGGGCAAGTGGGCACAGTATACGCTGTGAGCCTGACACACACGCTGGCAGGCAGGCAACTGCAATTAGATTACACAGGAAAAAATCGCATATGTTCACCCTCCGCGGCGAACGCGAACATGCTATGTTTGCCGGGAACTATTCACCGCCATAGCGACAGTCCTGCTATGATTATAGCCCTTATTGTTATCAATTTTTGTATAACCATTTATTTATCTGCATATCCATTTTAATTGTTTATTATGTTATATTGATGCCGGCATCTGCCAAATATTGGTAATTTTGTCAAATATATTTTTAACTTTATTTACATCCTGTATTTATTATCTATATTAATTATATACAGAGGTTATTATTAATAATCAGATATTATTAATTTATGTTCATATCTTGTTGTATATACAATCACACATATTTAGCCTCACAATCTCTTATGCTTTTTTAGCGCTTTCCCATACCCTCTTGTTTCTTGCATAATCTTTGGTTCGTAGTTTGGAGGTATACTTACCTGTTGGGAATAGCTTAGAGATTAGGGTGTAGTATCTATAGCAACTTTCTTGTCTTTTTAGAAAAACACAACAGCAAGCTCAGGAGTGTGCACATGTCTGCAGCACTATATGGTAGCTGTTTTTCAATAATTATTATACATTAGCAAGAGCACTATATGGCAGCACTATTTCCTGTCATGTAGTGCCAAGACATATCATAAGAATGAAAAAAATTTGATAATAGAACTAAAGTGGAAAATTCTTTAAAAGTGCATGCTCTGTCTGAATCGTGAGTGAAAAATCTTGAGTTTTATGTCACTTTAAAGGTACAGTGTACTGTAAAATGTGTTTCCTATTAATATATTTCTCCCAAAAGGTCCAGATCTTAGGCTTCAAATATTGATGATAACCTCATAACTAACAATAACTTCAGAATTAGTACTTACACTATCCATATTGTTGACCATCAAATGGGATATGAAGAGAGCTTTCGTAGCATTGAATTTTGGTGACACAATAAGTTAGACTGAGTCCTACTTTCTGCATCCATTCATGTCATTGTCCTGAAACCTCTTAATTGAAAAAAAAAAAAAAAATAGCAAAACAAGAAAAGTTGCCCCCCCCCCATTTATAATTGGTAATATGGCTTCAGTAAGCTGGGAATTAAATGAATATGCTTTGCAAGGTTTCTGGAATAAAACATTCTGCTACTGAGTAGTAAAAGGCAGATAAAAAAGAAATCTACATTAAAATACAATTTGCTGAATAGCTACCGAAGTCTGAAGTTGGTAAAACTATTGCACATGCTTGAGTTTATAGTTATATACATCTTTATTCAGTATAAGTATTTCATTATAAACAAAATTGGTATACAATGTTAGGATGACTTCATTGATAACAACAAATGAGCAGCCTTCCTCCTTTATACAAAACAGTATAAGTAAACTAAGCCACATATTATAAATTGTGTATTTCCAATATTGTGATATCCGGTTTTAAACACTATTAGTAGAAAATGTAAACAGTTAATATCTTAGTTTGCATGGAACATTATTTGTAAGTTTATAAGTTAATAAGTGTATGATTAGGGGTGTTTAGACTCGGGGTTCATGTTAGGGTGTTAGGTGTAAACATAAAATGGGTTTCCCCATAGGAATCAATGGGGCTGCGTTACTGAGCTTTACGCTGCTTTTTTGCAGGTGTTAGACTTTTTCTCAGTCGGCCCTCCCCGTTGATTCCTATGGGGAAATCGTGCATGAGCACGTACGACCAGCTCACCGCTGACTTAAGCAGCGCTGGTATTGGAGTGCGATAAGGAGCACAATTTTGCTCTGCGCTCACTTCTTGCCTTTTAACGCCGGGTTTGTAAAAACCCATAATACCAGCGCTGCAGGTAAGTGAGCGGTGAGAGAAAACTGCTTGTTAGCACCGCATAGCCTCTAACGCAAAACTCGTACTCTGGCCGTATGAGACTATAAAGTTGAAACAGGAAAAGAACAAAGCCCACCTTGCCTATCGAGGATTGAGTCGATGAGCAGTTTCTAAGTACATCAGGTTCTTGTGATCCGTGAGAATCTGAATGGGGTTGGCAGTACCTTCTAGCCAGTGATGGCATTCAGTAAGATGGGGTAAAATACCGTCAAATTCTTGAGGAAAATCTGCTGCCCTCTGCCAGGAAGTTTTCAATGGGAAGAAGGTTTACCTTCCAACATGACAATGACCCAAAGCACACAGCAAAAATGACAACACAGTGGTTGAAGGAGAAAAAGGTGAATGTCCTTGCATGGCCTAGTCAGAGCCCAGACTTAAACCCCATTGAATATCTGTGGCATGACTTGAAGACTGCAGTCCACAAACTGTCACCATCAAATGTAACAGAATGGGAGCAGTTCTGCAAAGAAGAGTGAGCAAATATTGCACAATCTAGGTGTTCAAAGTTAGTACAGAAATATCCCAACAGACTAAAGGCTGTAATTAAAGCAAAAGGTGGTTCAACAAAATACTGACACAAGGTATTTGATCCTTTTCCCGACTCAATGATTCTGTTTTTAAATTGTCTTTATTTTTCCTGATATGTTGGTGTTAAAGCTTTCACTTGAATGTTATAAGTTGCACTGGGTAATTACAACTGGATAAACAAAAACTGTGTCTGTCTTTATTTCAGGCTGCAAAGCAACAAAATGTGATTATTTTCCAGGGTGGTGATTATTTTCAAAACCCACTGTATGTTATACTTCCAATACCTTTAAATGCAGGTTTTTTTAAACCGTTCTCTGTAAATATAAGCACATTTATTATTATTATTATTATTATTATTGTTATTATTATTATAATTTTGCAAGTGTCTAACACATATACGGCCAGATTACAAGTTTTGCGTTAGGAGCTATGCGGTGCTAACGAGCAGTTTTGTCTCACCGCTCACTTACCTACAGCGCTGGTATTACAGATTTTCTGAAACCCAGCGGTAAAAGACAAGAAGTGAGCGTAGAGCAAAATTGAGCCCCTTATCGCACTCCAATACCAGCGCTGCTTAAGTCAGCGGTGAGGTCGTACGTGCTCGTGCACGATTTCCCCATAGACGTCAATGGGGAGAGCCGGCTGAGAAAAAGTGTAACACCTGCCAAAAAGCAGCGTAAAACTCAGTAACGCAGCCCCATTGATTCCTATAGGGAAACACATTTTATGTTTACACCTAACACCCTAACATGAACCCTGAGTCTAAACACCCCTAATCTTACACTTATTAACCCCTAATCTGCCGCCCCAAAATCGCTGACACCTACATTATACTTATTAACCCCTAATCTGCCGCTCCGGACACCGCTGCCACCTACATTATATTTATTAATCCCTAATCTGCTGCCTCCAACATTGCCGCCACCTACATTATATTTATTAACCCCTAATCTGCCGCCCCCAATGTCACCACAACCTACCTACACTTATTAACCCCTAATCTGCCGCCCCCAATGTCGCCACCACTATTCTAAATTTATTGACCCCTAAACCTAAGTCTAACCCTAACCCTAACACCCCCTAACTTAAATATAATTTAAATAAATCTAATGAAAATTACTATCATTAACTACATTATTCCTATTTAAAACTAAATACTTACCTATAAAATAAACCCTAAGCTAGCTACATTATAACTAATAGTTACATTGTATCTAGCTTAGGGTTTATTTTTATTTAACAGGCAAGTTTGTATTTATTTTAACTAGGTAGAATAGTTATTAACTATTTAATAACTACCTAGCTAAAATAAATACAAATTGACCTGTAAAATAAAACCTAACCTAAGTTACACTAACACCTAACACTACACTACAATTAAATAAATTAACTAAATTAAAAACAATTAAATAAATTAAATTAAATTAGCTAATTCACAAAAAAACAAACACTAAATTACAGAAAATAAAAAACAAATTACAGATCTTTAAACTAATTACACCTAATCTACCAGCCCTATCAAAATAAAAAAAAGCCTCCCCAAAATAAAAAAAATCCTAGCCTAAACTAATCTATCAATAGCCCTTAAAAGGGCCTTTTGCGGGGCATTGCCCCAAAATAATCAGCTCTTTTACCTGTAAAAAAAATACAAATAAACCCCCAACAGTAAAACCCACCACCCACACAACCAACCCCCCAAATAAAATACTAACTAAAAAAAACCTAAGCTCCCCATTGCCCTGAAAAGGGAATTTGGATGGGCATTGCCCTTAAAAGGGCATTTAGCTCTATTGCAGCCCAAAGCCCTAACCTAAAAAATAAACCCACCCAATACACCCTTAAAAAACCTAACACTAACCCCCTGAAGATCGACTTACTGTTCTGAAGACCGGACATCCATCCTCAAGGAAGCGGCAGAAGTCTTCATCCAACCAGGCTGAAGTCCTCAATGAAGCCGGGAGAAGTCTTCATCCAAGCCGGGCGAAGTGATCCTCCAGACAGACAGAAGTCTTCATCCAGACGGGTCCATCTTCAAGACATCCGACGCGGAGCATCCATTTCATCCGGAGTCTTCTTACTGAATGAAGGTTCCTTTAAATGACGTCATCTAAGATGGCGTCCCTTAGATTCCGATTGGCTGATAGAATTCTATCAGCCAATCGGAATTAAGGTAGAAAAAATCCTATTGGCTGATGCAATCAGCCAATAGGATTGAGCTCGCATTCTATTGGCTGATTGGAACAGCCAATAGAATGCAAGCTCAATCCAATTGGTGGCAGATAAATATAATGTAGGTTGCGTCGATGTTAGGGGCGGAAGATTAGGGGTTAATATTATTTAACTAGTGTTTGCGAGGCGGGACTGCAGCGGTTTAGGGGTTAATATGTTTATTCTAGTGGCGGCGCTGTCCGGAGCGGCAGATTAGGGGTTAAAATTTTTATTTTAGTATTTGCGATGCGGGAGGGCTTCGGTTTAGGGGTTAATAGGTAGTTTATGGGTGTTAGTGTACTTTTTAGCACTTTAGTTATAAGTTTTATGCTACGACATTGTACCATATTACTCTTAACTACTGACTTTAGAATGCGTTACGGATCTTGGAGGTAGAGGGTGTACCGCTCACTTTTTAGCCTCCCAGGACAGACTCGTAATTCCGGCGATATGGAAAGGAAAAAAGTTGTTTTGCAGTAAGGCCAAAGAAGTGTGAGGTTCCCCTAAACCTGCAAGACTCGTAATACCAGCAGGCGTAAAAAAGCAGCATTATGACCTGTTAACGCTGCTTTTTTACCCTAACGCACAACTCGTAATCCAGCCGATAGTTTGCTCAAAATATAGCCATCTTAGCAAATAGTAAAAATAGAAAACATTGTCAGAGCCCAGCATGTTCTTCCCTAAATGAGTATCTTTAAAGTGATACCAACTATGTTTTAGCTAAATTTTAAAACAGTGGACATAAAGTACTAAATAAATGCAAAATATCGACAGACAAGAAATTGTCTTTTTGGGTTGCCAGGCTCACAGTCTGTTGGTCTGTCGATATATTCTAAAAAAGTGGGATGAACCTCGTTGTGCTGACAAGTTGCGCCACTGAGCTGCAATGTAGGCGGTGAGGGGGCTGTCTTTAAAGCATGTTTGCACAATATAGACTGTGTGTTCATAAAAATAAAGTTTTTTATTGTTCATTTACTAGAATTGTCACACTAGGAAGTATCACCACTGAAAAGCAGGCAAGACTGATATGGCTGAAAAGGGATAGCTAAGATGTAGGACAGTTCTTTGAATATTAGAAACGCACAGATATGTTTCTCCATTAACATACAGGTTACTACCATGGAACGCCCAGTAAACTCAAATTAAACTCCTATATATTTGTCATGTCTGCAATCAACTTTGTTAATAAAGTAAAAAAAAAAAACCCACTTTCTATTAAAACTATAGGAGCTGGGGATTGTATATTATCATGTTAGAATATGTATGTAAACTGTAAGTGTGATTGTACTAATCTTCTATTGTGTTGCATGTATTTTAGTTATTTTAAGATTGCGATTGCACGTTATGAGTATTCATGTTTACATTTTATTGAGAACACGCATTCACGATCACAGTATTCATATTTCACAATATTGCAATTGCGATGTTGCATTTCCATACTTTACAATATTGCAATCGCATTTTCGCATTCCTAATATTCATATTTCATAATATTGTGATAACAATTGCACAATTGTCTTTTACTTATAATATTGCGATCACACTGTCGCAAACGTGTTCTATATTAATATACAGTATCTCTCTCTCTGTCAGTGTCGCCAGTGGCTTCACTGCATCCAGGTGGATTCCGAAAATGGCAGGGTGGTGAAAGAATACACCTTTGGTGGATTATTTCACCACCCTGCCATTTTCAGAATTCACCTGGATGCAGCGCAGGCAAACGAAGCCTTAAACCCCCCCCCAAAAAAAAACATGCAACCACCTATAAGAAATAACGAAAAAAAAACACTTAACCCCCTGCAAGAAATAATACAAAAAAAAACACGCACAAAATAAAAAAAACTTAATCGCAAAATGAAGTATAACAAAAATAACTAACCTCCCGCACAAAGTATGAACAAACACCTAAACCCCCAAACCCACATCACAAAATAATTAAGTAATTAACCCCTAATCCGCAAATTAAACAATGCAAATATCATAATTAAAATATTAACCCCAAAACCACCAACCCCCCACATCGCAATATACCTAATTAACCTATTATCCCCTAAACCGCCAACCCCCCACATCGCAATAAACCTAATTAACCTATTAACCCCTAAACCGCCAACCCCCCACATCGCAATAAACCTAATTAACCTATTAACCCCTAAACCGCCAAACCCCCACATCGCAATAAACCTAATTAGCCTATTAACTCCTAAACCGCCAACCCCCCACAACGCCTAACACCCCTAAATTAACCCCAATTACATAAACTAAGTTACAATTAAAATAAAAATTCCTAACATTAATTTACAAATAAAACCTAACATTAAATTACAAAAAAATAATCTAAAATTACAAAAAATAAAAAAAGTCTAAAATTACAGAAAAAAAACACAGAATTATCAAAAATAAAAAAAATTAAACCTAATCCCTATGAAAAAAAGCCTCCCCAAAATAAAAACACCACCTAATCTAAGCTACCAAAAGTCCTTAAAAGGACCTTTTAATACTAAGTCCCCCCTAACAGTAAAACCCCCCACCCACCAAACCCCCCAAAATAGAAAAACCTAAGACTAAAACAGCTAAACTACCCATTGCCCCTAAAGGGGCATTTGTATGGGCATTGCCCTTAAACGGGCATTCAGCTCTTTTACAAGCCCATTAAATCCCTAATCTTAAAAAAAATAAAATAAAAAAAAAATCTTAAGTCTAACCCCCAAATAGGTACTCACCATTCCTGAAGTCCGGTGGAGAAGGTCTTTTTCCAGGCGGCTCCATCATCTTCTATCTTCATCCAGAGCAAATGCGACGTGGAGAGGTGCAGAGCTGGCTCTCCCGATGCACGGATACTCAGCGGCGGTTCTCAGCGGTGGCGGTCCAAAGTGGCGTAGAGGCACTGCACACTGAAGATTAACTGCCAGGCACCCCATACTTATTGGGGTACCTTGCATTCCTATTTGCTGATATTTTGAAATCAGCCAAAAGGATGAGAGCTACTGAAACCTTATTGGCTGATTTAAACAGGCAATAGGATTTCAGTAGCTGTAATCCTATTGGCTGATTTCAAAATTTCAGCCAATAGAAATGCAAGGTACCCCAATTGAATGCGGTACCTTGCATTCAATTTTCAGTGTACGACGGAGATCGGATGAAGAGGAGCCTCCACGCCACTTTGGACCACCACGGCTGAAGACGGCTGCTGGGGACCGCTGCTCCGGATCCGGGCATCGGGGAATCCGCGTCGCCTTTGATCCGGATGAAGATAAAAGAAGATGGAGCCCCCTGGAAGAAGACCTTCTCCGCTGGACTTCAGGAACGTTGAGTACCTATTTTGGACTAAGTCTTAGGCTTTTTTTTATTTTTTGGGTAGTCCTTTTATTTTAGATTGGGTTTTTTGGGCTGTAAAAGAGCTGAATACCTTTTTAAGGACAATGCCCATACAAATGCCCCTTTAGGGGCAATGGGTAGTTTAGGTTTTTTTAGACTTATTTTTTTTTTTTTAAATAGCTTTATTGAAGAGAGATAAACAGATACATACAACAATAAGTTACATAAAGCACATACAGGTATATATGTAAAATAGCAGTGGTGAAATATGTAATAATCTCCTCAACTTGGTAACTAGCATGAGACTCTCCCAACACGCAGGGTGGGAGTGTCTAATCATTAAGACAAGAAAAACATTTTTTTGGAACAATATCTTGCTGTAAAAATATAAAAGAAAGGCCAGCAATGTTGGGGTAGAGCGGTGGGCTCTAAGGGGGGATCCAGGATCCCTTGGTATGAGGGATCCTGAGAGAATATCGAGAAAGAATGAAGAAAGAAAAGGAAGAGAGAGAGAAAAGAAGAAAAAGAAGAGAAAAAAAAAAAGGGGGAATGGTTGGGGAATGTACATTATTGAAGAGTGTGCTTTATTGTAGACCAATTAATGCTTTGGTCAAGGAGATAGTTATATGGAACCATGCCATAGGGCGAGGATCAACTCGTATTTGTCCAATATATGGTTTTTCAAGTAAAAGTACCTTTCTAAGAGGAGCAACTCCTCCACTTGTGAATGCCACTCTCCCAGTGTAGGGGGACTTTGTTTTTTCCACTTTCTAGGGATCAATTTTTTTGTGCTTGTTATCAGGATTAGCAGTAGGGCTAGATGCTGGGCTTGCTTGACCATCAGCTTATACAGAAGGGAGATCAAGTGTCTCGGCATGTTTTCTGCAATGCATAGTCTTTCGAATGGAGTGAGTGCTCTCCCCAGGTCCCTTTTGTGTTTGTGCCCGGTTATAAAGTGTACCAACTGATTGTAATGCAACCAAGATGCGAATAAAAGTGGTTGAGTTTCCTGTAATGTGGATTGTAGGATGACTTTCCCATTAACCACTACTCCTGACATAGACCCTGCTTTCAATTTATAGGGTGTGATTTTGTTATACCCCATCTTGTAGTATGGGAGTTCAGGGTGCTCGAAAACGGGTGTCAGTGGGGAGTATTTTGTAGAAATATGTGTGGACGTGGCCAGGGTCTCGTCCCAGATATTAAAAATTTCAGCTGTTAGGTGATATTGCGCTACCTTGATAGGGCGTTGGGAGGGTGGCACCCAGGCCAGCGATCCCATGTTGTGTATTTTAAAAATCTGTCTGTCTAAGGCAATCCATGCCTTATGGTGAGAATTTTGCGCCCACTCGACAATCCTCTGTAGGCCGATCGCTCTCTTATATGAAGATAGATCTGGTAATCCAAGTCCTCCTCTCTCTCTTGGCAAGTACATAGTGCGTTTCGGTAATCTGGGCCTCGTGTTAGCCCAAATATATTGTTCTATTAATTTTTGCATCCGATTCATATACCCCCTAGGAAGTGTGATTGGCAGGGTTTGGAGAAGATATAGAATTCGAGGTAAGATATTCATCTTAATGACCCCCACTCTACCCAGCCAGGAAATGTTTTTATTTTTCCAAGAAGAGAGGTCAGCAGCAATGTTACTTCTCAGCGGGATATAATTATATTTAAAGAGCTCTGTAGGATCAGACGTCAAGTTAATTCCAAGGTACTTAAGTTTCTTGAGAGCTAGAGGTAGTTTATATCTTTGTGTCAGAGTTTGTATAATTTGTGGGTCCGTGTTGACATTTAGTAATTCTGATTTATTCAGGTTGAGTGAGAAGTTCGAAGCCCTACCGTATTCTCTGAGTTCAGCGAGGAGCTCAGGAATGGATTCACCGGCGTTAGTCAGAGTGTACAGCACATCATCTGCATATAACGCTTGTTTATGCTCCGCCGTGCCTATTCTAACACCTGTTATACGTTGGTTGGTACGAACTTTATGGGCCAGAACCTCTATTGACAACGCAAACAACAATGGTGACAAAGGGCAGCCCTGTCTAGTACCATTGCTGATGTCAAATGAGTCCGATAGAGTGTTGTTGATTCTGACCTTGGCGTTAGGATTCGAGTAGAGAGCGAAAATCGAATGTAAAAATGCTTGTCCGAACCCCATTTTCTCTAAGACCTGACGCAGAAAAGGCCAGCCAACCCTGTCGAAGGCCTTCTCTGCGTCGGTGGAGAATAGCACTAAAGGGAGACCAGACACCTGGTTAATCAGTTGTATAACTTTGGTCGTGTTGTCTCTGGCCTCTCGGCCAGGGACAAAGCCCACTTGGTCATAGCCAATCAGATCAGGTAGGCATTTGTTCATTCTGGTTGTGAGGATCTTCGCGAGCAGCTTCATATCCGTATTAATTAAGGATATAGGCCTAAATTGGCCGGGAGCGTCCGCTGTTTTACCCGGCTTAGGTATGACCGTAATATGCGCTTCTAAGAGTACTCTAGACAAACTGGAGCTGTCTCTAAGTCCATTAAATAATTCTAGAAGGGGTTCTGCCAAAACCTCTTTAAATTTTTTGTAGTATGCAGAAGAGAACCCGTCTGGGCCTGGGCTTTTGCCCCCTGGGCTATTTTTTATAGCGGCAAAAAGCTCCTCAGTCGTTATTGGGGAATCTAAAAATTCTGATGCTTCCTTGGTTAGTGTGGGGAGATCAATATCTTTCAAGTATGAGCTAAGGTGAGCCTCCTGCTGGGCATATTCATCAGCGGAGGGAGAGGTTGCTGAATTGTCATGTATATTGTATAGGGCGTGGTAGTATCTGTGAAACTCTGCTGCAATTTGTGTACAACTATGTAATTTATGGCCATTCGTAGATTTAATAGAATGTATATGGGATCGTAACTGCCTTTTTTTGAGAGTTCTAGCTAAGATTCTACCCGGTTTATTTCCCCCTTCGTAATAATGCTGTTTTAAATGTAGGGCCATTTTTTGATGTGCTTCATTTAAGTGTTTTTGTAGTTCCAGTCTAGCGTCTTGTAATTGAGTTATGGTCTCGCTACAGGAGGGATTCGCTTTATGTTTGTGTTCCAAAGTGCCTATTTTAGACTGTATTTCACTATACTTGGCTCTGTATTGTTTATTGAGAAATGCCTTGTGTTTAATTAGAGCCCCTCTAATTACAGGCTTGTGTGCTTCCCAGATAGTAGCTTTAGAGGAGGAAGGAAATGTGTTTACTTCGAAGTATTCCCTCATAATTTTATGTATGTCTTGAAAGATTAAGGGGTTGTCAAGCATAGTGTCGTCAAGTCTCCATATCCGGTGTGTGACAGGGATGTCAGGCCAGAGGATTGAGCAGGACACAGGGGCGTGGTCGGACCAAGTTATATGTCCTATACTACTATGATGAGTGATCGAAAGGCCACAAGAATCAGTGTAGATATAATCGATCCTTGAATAACTGTTGTGTGGTATTGAGTAAAACGAATAGTCCCTATGAGTAGGGTGGAGTGTGCGCCAGACATCATGTAGGGTTGTTTTTCTAAGAATGTTATTTACCTGGTTAATCATGGATATGGGTGTGCATGTAGTTCCACGTGAAGTGTCTATCAGGGGGTCAGCTACTAAGTTAAAGTCTCCAGCTAAGTATGTTATTCCTTTTGAGTGTTCTAAGAGGAGATCAGAGATCTTAGCCATAAATGATTCCTGGCCTTGGCTAGGAGAGTAAACTGAGGCCAGAGTAATGTAGTGTCCGAATAGTGTTCCTACAAGAATGAGATACCGACCATCAGGATCTTTTTCCATGTGAGTCAAACTGAATGGGACTGAACTATGGAACAGAATGCCCACACCACCTTTTTTAATTTGACCGGAAGCAAAATATGCTGTAGGGAAGTGTGAGTTATGCCATTTAGGCTCCCTACCTTTTCTATAGTGGGTCTCCTGCACCATAATTATATGACTTTGGGATTTGCACAGTTCCCTAAATGCTATAGATCTTTTACCTGGGTTATTTAACCCTTTAGCGTTGATAGTGGTGAGGTTAATGGAGTGGTCTCCAAATTTGCTAGCTTTTGGCTGCATGATCTTTTTAGGGGAAGGGAGAGGGAGTGTAAGAGAAAAAAAAATACAGGAGGAGTATAGAAAAAGAGAGAGAAGTTAGCTAGAGATTAAAGAATGCAGAAAATATAAAGGTTTCTGTATGGGCAAGAATGAAAGATAAAGGTCTAGACCAGCTAGATATCAACAGAAGTCCTTACACCCTAAACAGGTGGAAAAAACTAAATGTAAGACTGAATACAGGGGAAAAGCCCCATAACTGACGTAAGTTATATTCTGAAAAGAAAATATTTTCATATTATTAACACACATAAATTCTGAAAACAAAGTAACCTTATTATAACAAATTAGAAAACATGAAAGCAACAAAGCAACATCCCGGTTGAGTTTCAAACCCAGGGACATCTCTAGGTGCAGTAACACAAGTGCATGTGCACTCGGGGCAGACCGTTAAAGGTAGTCTAAAGATGCGGTGGCCCACTATCATAAGCAAGCATGTTATACTATGTAACTGCTAAATCCTTAGCTGAAACTGAACCATACACCCGAAACATTGACCCCCAAAGGATCCCTGTGATGTACATTTGAGCACTAAACGTCTTTACTCCCATATGGCTATGTATGTCTACTGGTATGTAAATAAAGACACCCAACAGTTCACAACTTTTTAAGCAAAATGGACAACCATGGTCCTGTCTAGACTAATCAAACCTGTAATAAAGAAGCAATGTTAGATAAAACACAATAATGACATGTGATAAAAACAGAGTAAGTCCAAATTCTTCAATTTAGTCCATTTCAAAAATCCGTGTGCTTCTACATAAATGGACTAACAACAGTATAAGTTATTTAAACAAGGCTAACCGGCCCATCTCAAAATGTATGCCCCTGTGTAAAACTATATATTAATTAGTAACATGGATGAGCCTGTGCAAGATCACAGACCATTCAGTTTTGTCTGCTGTCTTAAGCAAGTATCTCAAGCTGTATAATCGTTTAATCTTTAGCTAAGGCTCACCCATGTGCCCAAAAAGGTGGGCCATAAATTATCCCTGTGATGTACCTTTGGACCTAGGACAACCATGCTCCCACACAGCAATTCCCCTCTATTTTTATTTAAACAAAGACCCCTATCAATTTATAACTTATTAAACATAATGGACATCTAGTGGCTTATCTAGATTAAGCATTCCTGAAAGAGAGAAGCAATGTTAGATAATACGGAATTATAACATTGTATACATATAGAAAAAGTCCATATACTTAAATTTAGTCCATTCAAAAGTCTGTGTGCATCAGTGTAGACATACCAGCCACAGTATAAGCTCTGTAAGCACGGCCAGCTGGATTAGTAAAAAATGGATGCCCCTGTATAAGAGTACATAGCATTCAGACACAAGGATGTGCCTGTGTAGAATTACAGACCATTCAACAAAAAAAGTTCACTTGTACATTACCCAATGGAATGTTCTGGTGGACAGTCTCCTCGTGGGCGAGCAGAAGATTCTACTCTCCTCCGTGGTGGACCCTCCTCAGTAGGGGCTTGTAAGGAGAGATTTTCAAAAAAGTTTTTGTGATCCATACCAGGTCTAAATATAACCGTTCTGTTGTTGTTAGTGGTGATGATGGACACAGGAAAGCCCCATCTATACGGAACCAAATTATTCCTCAGAAAAGAAGTGATATGGCTCAGTTCCCTACGCTTTTGAAGGGTCAGTGGTGACAGATCAGTGAAAACTTGAATCTCATCTCCTGCGTGCATGATAGGGTGTTTTTTCCTAGCTCCTTGAAGAATCTCCTCCTTGTCTTTAAAACTCAGGAACCTAACAATAATGTCCCTAGGAGGAGCTTTATTCGGTGGTTTGGGCCTAAGGGCCATATGAGCCCTTTCGATAGGTATTTCCGGGGAAGATGGAGAATTTTTGATGATCCTAAACAGGGCTTGCAGATATCCTTCTATGTTTTGCGGTGCAATGGCTTCAGACACTCCTCGGAAACGCAGATTATTCCTGCGTCCCCTGTTGTCTATATCTTCAAGCTTATCATTCAGAAGCTGTAAGTTGTCAGCATGGCTTTGAATGTCCGTTTTCTGTTGTTGCAGCGATAAAGCATTATCACTTGAGGATTTTTCAACAGCGGTAACTCTCGTTTCTAACGCTGAGAAGTCTTTTCTCAAGTCCCCAAATAAGCTCCTCATTTCACACATGACTTCTTTGATATCATCTTTAGAGGAAAGATGTAGTATATCATCTTTTGTGATGAATTGGGATGAGGCATTGCTGCCAGATGGCTTAGCAGGAATTAAGCTGTCTTGTTGGCTTTCCATTTCTCCCCTTACTGTTTCTTTTGCAGAATCCACAGGTTTAAGGTAGTGGCTCATAGGCTTAGAAGCGCCTGATTTATCTGCCCTGCTAATTTGTTTGTTAGGCATAACCCACCTATAGAGCTGCTAATTAGGCCCAGATTCTGGGCCAGCAGGCAGCCTCACTAGAGCAAAAAGAGACACTGTTCTTGCTCTAAAGAAAGGAGCACTATGATAACAAGGACTCCTCTATGAGCCACGCTTCCTGGACGGTCTTATTTCCCTTCTAGTTGAATTCTGTACAGCAGTATATTACAATGTCCAATATGGCCTCTCAAGCCCAATAAAGTTTCTATACTTCAGGCCTCTTTGTTGCTTTGAATGAGTGTTCTGTCTGTATTAGATGATCCTGCCTGAGTTAACCGTATAACACCCTTCTGTCCCACAACTATACCACTTGATGTTATGCTGCTTATTGTTAGGCTGCTAGTCTCTGCGTCTAACACCGGGACTATAGCTCATATAGCTGCCACGTGGTCCCAATCTCACTGGTATAGCCTTCAATATAAAATTGCCTGCAAACGGTAAGTTCCGGCTATCGCCCTCTTAATCAGGGCATAGTAGTAAATAACCCCTTTCAGCCGATTACCTTTTAGGCTCAGTGCTGGGATCCTGAAGCGCTCTGTGATGCCACAACTCGTTGCGGTAAAATGCAAGGTTACCGACTTAACACCGGAACCTCCGCTCAGCACTCCTGACACCGGGCTTTATGGGGCTACGCTTCGGTGGTATTACGAGTTCTTGCCCATGTCATACGGTGTCACTACTCGAGGAAAATATGTACCTTGGCTCCGAGGTCTCTATTCCTTCCGCCTGTAGTCTGTTGTATTTGCGATGCAGGTGTTTGTAGTGATAAAGGCCCCGTTTTTTCTTGTGCTCGTTAAGTGCTTATCAGACAGCTCTCCCGGTGAAATTAGTTCTCATGCTGGGGGAAACATGTTCCCATTTGGTTGCACAGGTAACATTTAAGTATGAAAATAGCTAAGTGTTATTTAAAGCATAATTGTCAGTTTTAGGTGGCAGGAGCCTTCCTAATGTGCGAACATCTTCCTGCGTGGTCAGGCTCCGCCCCTTATTTTTTTTTATTTTGGGGCGTTGGTTGGGTGAGGGTTTTACTGTTAGGGGATAATTGGTAATTTTGATAGGAAAAGAGCTTTTTAACTTAGGGCAATGCCCTATAAAAGCCCTTTTAAGGGCTATTGGTAGTTTAGTATTAAAGGGTGTTTTTATTTTGGGAGGATTTTTTATTTTTATAGGGGTATTAGTTTAGGTTTAAATTTTTTATTTTTGATTGCTTTGTTTATTTTTTTTCTCTAATTTTTTTTTTTTTTATTGTTATCACCTTTGGGGTTTGTAATTTTTTAAACATAGACTGCCCTCTGGGCAGGCTTCTCGCCTAGTATATTAATATTAATAAAGAACACATTTGCTACAGTGTGATTACAATATTATAAGTAAAATACAATTGTGCAATTGTGATCACAATATTATGAAAAATTAATATTACAAATGTGAAAACGCGATCCCAATATTGGGAAATATGGAAACTTAGCATCTTTGATTGCAATATTGTGAAATATGAATATTGGGATTGTGAATATTCATTCTCTATATAATGTTAATATGAATACTGAACACGCAATCGCAATCTTAAAATAAGTGAAACTACACGGGACAGTTTAATCAAAATTCTGAAGTAGACTGTCCCTTTAAGCTACAATTACAGTAAATAAAATAAATCTAAGATTACAGAAAATAAAAAAGAAAATTACCAAATTTTAAAAAATTATACCTAATCCCTATGAAAATAAAAAAGCCCCCCCAAAATAAAAACACCCCCTACTCTAATAAACTACCAGTAGCCCTTAAAAGTGCTTTTTTGCAGGGCATTGCCCCAAGATAATCAGCTCTTTTTCAAGCAAATACACAAACCCCCCCAACAGTAGAAACCCCCCACCCACCAAACCCCCCAAATAAAATAACCTAACACTAAAAACCCTAAACTACCCATTGCCCTGAAAAGGGCATTTGTTGGGCATTGTCCTTAAAAGGGCATTCAGCTCTTTTACTGCCCACCCTATCTAAATAAAATTAAAAAAAACAAAAAACCCTTAAAAAGCCCTAAGTCTAAGCCCCAGGTTGCTACTCACCGTTCCTTAAGTCCGGCGGAGAAGGTCCTGTTCCAGGCGGTGAAGTCTTCTTCCAAGCGGCGACCTCTTCTTTCTTCTTCCTGGAACATCCTTTGCGGAGCGGAGCTGAAGACTGAAGACCGCGGAGCTGAAGACCAGCGACCCTGGAACTGAAGACCGGCGAGCCTGGAACTGAAGACCGGTGACCATGGAGCCATGGAGCGTGGAGGATCCTCTTCATACGATCTCCGCCGTACACTGAATAGGAATATAAGGTACGCGATTAAAAATGGTGTCTCTTGAATTCCTATTGGCTGATTTGAGCCTTCAAATTCAAATCAGCCAATAGGATGAGAGCTACTGAAATCCTATTGGCTGTTCAAATCAGCCAATAGGATAAGAGCTACTGAAATTCTATTGGCTATTATTCTGTAATTGTAGCTTAAAAGGACAGTCTACTCCAGAATTTTGATTAGACTGTCCTTTAATTTATACTTAGTTTATTTGTATTTTTAAATTAGTGTTAGGTTTTTTTAATTTAATAGTAACTTTAGTATTTTGTAAATTAGATAATTTGGGTTCATTTAGGTGGTGTTAGGTTAGGGGGGGTTAGATTTATTGCTTTGTGGGCTTTGGCGATTTAGGGGTTAATACTTTAATAGGTTTATTGCGTTGTGGGTTAATGGCGGATTAGGGGTTAATAATTTTAATGGGTTTATTGCGTTGTGGGTTTATGGTGGATTAAGGGTTAATAGTTTAAATAGGTAGTTTGCGATGTTGGGGTTAGCGGATTTAGGGGTTAATTATTTAGTTATTACTTGTGGTGTGGGTTTGATGGCAGATATAGGGGTTAATACACTTTATTAGTTATTGCGGTGGGGGATTGCGGTTGACAGGTAGATAGACATTGCGCATGCGTTAGGTGTAAGTTTATTTTTGCAGGAATTTTTGGGAGTTACGGTGCTCCCATACACAGCGCAAGGCCTGCTACGGCTGTCTTTTATGGCGAGGTAAAAATGGAGTAAGATTTCTCCATTTTCACCAGTAAGTCCTTGCGCTGGATATTGGATACCGATTTACGACGCGGTCCCATGTTAGCCTATGGGAATAAAAATTGCGGGTGACGGGTGAAATATACATGCCGCATTTAAATGCGGCGCTGTATATAGGATACCAAACCCGCGCAAAAATTGGCGTCACCGGCTTTTGCGGGCAACGCCGCATATGTAATGGGGCCCCTAGTTTTAAAAACCACCCTTCACAGGTGTTATAAGATGACATTCCTTACTGAAAAAGAAATTCAAGAGAAGGAAGGAATACACTGAAAAAAAGCATGACAGTAAAGAGGTGATTTTAATTTCTGCTGTATCTGAATAATGACAGTTTAATGTTATGTGGGCTATCCCTTTGAGCTATCATCTTAAGATTATATTGAATCAAACATCAATTCAAATTTTATAATCCTTGTCTAAAATATTACACTGTGTGTCCTAATGTCAGCATCAATGTTTATCTTTAATACTAATTTTACATATACATACTTTCAAAGTATAATACGCAATGTATATTTGAATCAGATAGGCTGATGTCATAAATCATGTGTTTATGCAAATTCCAATCAAAAGTGGTTGAAAATTTCACTAGTGTGTGGGTTGTTTAGGAGTTTGCGTCATAATTGGTGCGAAAAGTATTGAGTCAAAATTGTTGCGAAGTGGAGAGTGGGACTTGTAATACATGGCTTAAACATGGTGCACATAGATTTTTCACAAACAAAAAAGGAAGTTAGTTATGTTGTGTATTTCATTTTTATCTCTATATTTAGTTTGGGGCAAAACTTTTAAAAAAATTTGTAGAAATAATATTGTCCCTTTGCTTTGTAATGAGAGACATAGCATAATCGATAAGTAGTAATGTATTTTTCATTTTTATCCCTATATCTACTAGTGTACCAAATGCGGATCAATAATATTGTTTGATTTAGAAAGGGTATACAATTTTATTAAAGTTTCTAATTTACTTTTATTATGTAATATACTTCATTTTCTTGCAGCATCGAACATAAGCTTTCTGTGTTTTCAGACTCCCATTGAGTTCTATGGCATCCGCAACCTCAAAGGTGGCGGATTGAAAACTAGGTACGCTGCGTCGGAATAGACACGAGCGTACCTGTTAAATGTTTGATAAATTGGGAAAAGGGTCAAATAGAGTTGAATGTGAATTTGAAACATCTGTAATGACGCAAGCATCGATCTGCGCTGGATTGAGATTGCGGGATTGTATTTTACGTCACAAATTTCATTATTTGCCGATCTTGACGCTTTAATAACTACGGCGGATCAATCTTTCGACAAATATGATGCGGAATTCAAGCGTTGACGCTTTGATAAATAGACCCCCTTGTCTGATGATTCAGACAAGGAACTTGGGGATGATTGCCCTGTGGGAGGAGGGAGCAAAGAAACTATTAGTAAATGCGGAGGGTGTAGGCTTCCTCATCCTTTTGTAACCAAGTTCAGTTCTTCTAGCAAAGACTTCCCCAATACAGGGTCTCCTGCAGCCTTATTGTGGGGAAATGATCCTCTGGTTATTGCAACAAAATAGTTTCTGAAGCTGCCTTGCTGATGCTGCATTGAATACACCTTAACATCACTGTCTTACCCTTTAACTGCACTAGTCCTTGTCCTGCTACCTGGGGGATTAATTGTGCTGCTGCCTTGGTGAGTGTGAACCCTTACTTGCATTTTGCCCCCATGTAGGTTGATATGAGACAGCCAACCAAATTAACACATTATCAAAGCTCTGTTTTCCAAAGATACAGGGTCAAATTAAATACACAGGGCAAAGGAAGTGAATGTAAATTACAGCTTCCAAACTCAGAATGAGCCTTCAGAGAACCTTATGAATAACCAGAGCGAGAATTATTAGCCTCTTGGGAGTTTAATGAAGCAATATATGTACCAATGAATTTATAAAAAATTGTGTTTAGTTATAGAAACACATTAAGGGCTGTACAAATGTAAGTTTGTAACATTCAAATGGGAAAGTGTATAAATAGTGATGAAATCACAAAATTTGCTTCCCAAAATGAGTCACTAAATAATCAGAAACCCACGGATGGATTGAACACAGCTGCTAAAATGTAATAAAATAATAGTAAAACTTAGGGATTCATTTCAAAAGTTTTAGAAAAAGTAAAATATAACATAGCAGCTTGGGGCGTCTTGATTTGATTTCAAATCCATTTCAATTAATAAATTAAACCGTCAATTAGAAAAAAAGTTACATACACATTTTTTCTTAAAGGAACATGAAACCCAATATTTTTCTGTCATGATTCAGACAAAGCATACGATTTAAAAAAATTAATAAATCAAATTTACTTCTATTATAAAATTTGCTTTGCTCTCATGTTCTTCTTTGTTAAAGAGATATCTAGATAGGTAGGGTGCACATATCTGGAACACTACATAGCAGGAAAAAGTGCTGCAATCTAGTGGTTTGTTTAAAATTGCATGTTGTATCTGAATCATGAAAGTTGTCCCTTTAATCTGCAGCACTATTATCTTCTCTTCCTTAAAGGGACATTATACACTCATTTTTTCTTTGCATAAATGTTTTGTAGATAATCTATTTATATAGCCCATAAAGTATATTTTTTTAAATGCATAGTTTTGCTTATTTTTAAATAACATTGCTCTAATTTTCAAACTCTTTACCAAGCCCCTAAGTTTTATGTGAATACCGTCAGCTACTTTCTCCAGCTTGCTCCTGTTTGTGTAAAGGGTCTTTTCATATGCAAAAGAAGGGGGAGGGGGGAGGTCTTATTTCCCACTTGCAGTGGGCTTTCCAGCTACCTTTTCAACAGAGTTAAACTGACAGCTTCTAAGTAAGTTTTTAAACAGTTTTATACTGGATTTTTATATCAGTATCTGTGCATCTTATTCTTTATAGTAGTGTATATTACATGCAGTTATATGAAAATGAGTGTATACTGTCCCTTTAACAGATTTACCCCCCTTGCCTAGATTACTGCAGGGAGGTACATTATAGTTTATAAGTATAAGGCAATAAAGTATGTACCTTGCTGAGTGACTGGAAATAGCTTGCAGGATATGCAATGAGCCGAACTTTGCCTCAGTATTTAGGGATAATCCAGAAGAGTAGTCAAAAGCCATGCCAAAGTTTAATATAAGATTATCTATCAGAAACCAAACAGCACAGCAGAAGGAGCAGGCAAAAGAGTAGTCAAAAGTTCTGCTCCGGTACTTTAGAAACCAGTAAATCTGTCATCAGTTCAGATATAGAAAAGGATAAGGCTTGGAGCTTAAACCCGTATGTAAGCAGCCTTCAGATTAGCGCAGTCACTACCGTGCTTTGGTAAAGACCTAGGACCCTGATAATAAACTTATTTGTTGCTATAATATAACTATTTTTGAGACTTCTGCATAGCTCTGGTTGACATTAGAATCTTGCATTTTCATAATGCTTGTTCCTGACTCCCTTCCTCTTGACTTGAGTCGTTTTTTTTTTTATAATTTTCCTGCCTGTCTTCTTCTAGGTGCCCATCCCATGTGCACTCATGTTGTACCTGTTTTGATGCCTAAAGTCCTGCTGCACAACCTAATCGGACTCTTTGTTGTCTCCTAACCATACTTCTTGTTGCAGGTCACCAGCCTAGCTTCTCCACTTGTGCACCTGAAGCACCTTGACATTCAGAGCTTTATATTTTTCTTTTGAAGCTGACATTGTCTTATTGCACCTGTCCTGTATTACTTGGTTGCATCCTAGGTTATTCGTGCTGCCCATGATCATATGCTCAGAGTCACAAGTCAATGTGACAGCTAAAACAAACCTGTTGTTGGAAAATACTGATGAATAATAATATGTTACCTCCCTCCTTCCCTGGTCAGTTCCCTACTATGGGCTCCATTCATTAAGTGCAAAGTGGATTAGGTTCGCTTGAAGCGAGCAGGCATCATTCACTGGCCGAATTTAACATTGCACAAGCTGCTGCATGTGCAATGCTCACCCCCTGCTCCTGATCAAATCAGATTGGGATGATTGAATTATGCCACACTTTAGGAGACGGAGAGGTTAAGTAGCAGAGGTCTTAAGACCGCAGCTACTTAGTGTTTCAGTTCTGCCTTGAGCGAGCCTGAAACACTGGAGCTTTAAAGCTACTCTTGCAGCCCTATACACCTTTCTTCATCAGAGCTCCTCAGTGCCACCATGTACACAATTCAACATTTTTGCAGACATGGAAGTTGATTCCAAACTTTCCTATCCCATTTATCTACATTTTTTTTATTTCTTATAATGTTTTTCAAGTTCTGAGTGATCACAATCCAAGTGATAACATTTTCATATTAGTAAAAGATCCAAGCAGATAGCTTTTGAAAATGCAGTTTGTACATTGATTTTTTGAAAACGCGGTCTGTTCAGTGAATGCTGTATCTTTGTAATTTTTTTTAAATCTTGACCCTTAGCTGTTTCATGATTTACAGTGTGAGAACTGTTTAACCCCTTAACGACCGACGACGTATGCCATACGTCCTAAAAAAAAAAGCACTTAACGACCGAGGACGTATGGCATACATCGTCGGTTTAACAGAGCACTGGAAGCGATCGAAATCGCTTCCAGCTGCTCTAACAGTATTGCAGGCTTGCCTTGAGGTCTAGGCATCCTGCAATACTGTTCCAGAGTGCCGGGACCGGATTGATCACTCCCCCACGAGTGATCACTTCCGGTTTCACTCCACGTGGAGCCCGGCAGTGTTTCAGAGCATCGGAAGCGATCGGACACACTTCTGATGCTCTGCTTGTGTGTTAAGTGCCTCTGGGGGTGTCCCTAGCCTGCCTCATCATAGGGGCAAGCTAGGGTCACCCAATCTGAGCCTCCCACCCAAAAAAAAAATAATAATAATACAATACCCCATTTGTCTGATCATGTCAATATTTGTAAATATTGACACTGATCAGTGTGGATCTCCCTCCCTCTCCTCACTTGCGATTTTGTTGGAGAGAGAGAGAGACCTGTTTTTTTGCAGAGAGAGATTTAATTCTTTTATTTGTTAAAAAAATATAGAACCAAAGGCTCTTTTCAGAGCCATTAACCCCTAGCTTGCCAGTGATCACTATAAATCACTGGCATTAGCATAGCTGCACTTTTTTTTTGCTGTCTGTGCATTTTTTTAGGGGTTAATTTTTGTTGTTGTAATTTTTTAAAAACCCAGAGGCTCTTTTCAGAACCATTTAGTTAATTTAATTTAATTTTCAGAGCCATTAACCCCTAGCTTGCCAGTGATCGCTATAAATCACTGGCAGTAGCATAGCTGTACTTTTTTGCTGTCTGTGCATTTTTTTTAGGGGTTAATTTTGTTGTTGTAATTTTTTAAAAATCCAGAGGCTCTTTTCAGAACCATTTAGTTAATTTAAATTAATTTTCAGAGCCATTAACCCCTAGCTTGCCAGTGATCGCTATAAATCACTGGCAGTAGCATAGTTGTACTTTTTTGCTGTCTGTGCATTTTTTTAGGGGTTAATTTTGTTGTAATTTTTTAAAAATCCAGAGGCTCTTTTCAGAACCATTTAGTTAATTTAATTTTCAGAGCCATTAACCCCTAGCTTGCCAGTGATCGCTATAAATCACTGGCAGTAGCATAGCAGTACTTTTTTGCTAGTTTATTTAGTTAATTAATTTAGTTAATTAATTTAATTTAAAAAAATTTAGTACATTTTTTCTGTGACAGATACAAAAATGTCACAGAAAATATACAGTGCTGAGGAGGCGTATGCCATCCTTGCGTCAGAGTCAGATGCCTCTATGTCTGACTCAGACCCCAATTTTGACCCTGCCATATGCTCAGATACATCACTAGATGCAGTCTCAACTGATAGTGATGTATCTGTGGCTGCTAGACCCCCTATCAGCCCCCCTGCTAGCCCCCCTGCCAGAAGGAGGCGTGTTGCTGCCATTGCTGCTGAAGAGTGGGTAACACCTCATCTCCAGAGGCCAGATATCCCACCCTTCACAGCAAATGCTGGCATAAATAAAGATGTGGCAGGTTTTAGCCCCCAGCAGTTTCTGGAAGTGTTTCTGGGCGATGATGTATTGGGGAACATTGTTGCCCAAACTAATTTATATGCCCATCAGTTCCGTGCTGCAAAGCCTGGAACATATTTGGCAAAGCAGCAATGGGCCCCCATCAATGTGCCAGAATTAAAAAAATTCTGGGCATTGACCATGCTGATGGGCATCATAAAGAAACCCTCCATTCGCTCCTACTGGAGTACTAGCCCCATCTGCTCTACCCCCATTTTCTCCCAGATTATGTCGAGGAAGAGGTATGAAATGATTCTGTATTTCATGCACTTCAGCGACAACAGCCTGTGCCCCCCTAGGGAGCATCCCCAATTTGACAGGCTGTATAAAATCCGCCCCCTGATAACCCACTTTTCTGCCAGGTTTGCAGAGGCTTATACACCTGGAAGGAATATATGCGTTGATGAATCCCTAATGAAGTATAAGGGAAGGCTGGGATTCAAGCAGTTTATTCCTTCCAAGCGCTCCAGATATGGGGTAAATGTGTATAAGCTCTGTGACAGCGAGAATGGGTATACTCAGGCCTTCCGGGTGTATGAGGGAAAGGATAGCCAACTTGACCCTCCAGGTTTCCCAGAACATATGGGAACCACTGGCAAGATTGTCTGGGACCTGATATTACCCCTAATGAACAAAGGGTATCACTTGTACTTAGACAATTTTTATACAAGTGTCCTTTTGTTCAAGCTACTGTATTGCTTTGATACAGTAGCTTGCGGTACAATTAAAAAGAACCGCGCAGGTTTCCCAGGACAGCTTGTACGCACCCGGCTACGAAGGGGGGAGACCTCAGCTCTGCGCCAAGAGGAGCTGTTGGCACTGAAGTACAGAGACAGGAAGGATGTATACCTTCTTACCACCATCCACACAGAGAGGACGGTGGCGGTTTCTGTACGTGGCAGAGCTGAGATCATAAGGAAGCCAGTGTGCATCAAGTCTTATAACCGGCATATGGGTGGGGTTGATCTGGCTGATCAGCTGCTGCAGCCCTACCTAATTATGCGGAAGACATGGGCCTGGTACAAAAAGGTTGCAATTTACCTAATGCAGATTGCAACCCACAACGCTTTTTTGTTGTTCAAAAAAGCAAACCCCAGAGTTAAAAAGACTTTTTCACAGTTTCAGCTCCAGATTATTACGGGGATTTTGTACCATGATGCACCTGCTCCCCGGGCGGTGATGGGAGAGAGCAGAGTTGGGGCTACCCATTTTATTTTTAAAATTCCCCCTACTGCCGCAAAGCAGAAACCACAAAAAAAAATGCAGAGTCTGTACCAAGAAGGGGAAGAGAAGGGACACCATATATCACTGTCCTGATTGCCCTGGACAGCCTGCACTCTGCATTGGGGACTGCTTCAAGCGGTACCATACAATGGTCAATTTTTAAAAGAAACATAATTTATGTAAGAACTTACCTGATAAATTCATTTCTTTCATATTAGCAAGAGTCCATGAGCTAGTGACGTATGGGATATACATTCCTACCAGGAGGGGCAAAGTTTCCCAAACCTCAAAATGCCTATAAATACACCACCTCACCACACCCACAAATCAGTTTAATGAATAGCCAAGAAGTGGGGTGATAAGAAAAAAGTGCGAAGCATAAATATAAGGAATTGGAATAATTGTGCTTTATATAAAAAAAATCATAACCACCACAAAAAAAGGGTGGGCCTCATGGACTCTTGCTAATATGAAAGAAATGAATTTATCAGGTAAGTTCTTACATAAATTATGTTTTCTTTCATGTAATTAGCAAGAGTCCATGAGCTAGTGACGTATGGGATAATGACTACCCAAGATGTGGATCTTCCACGCAAGAGTCACTAGAGAGGGAGGGATAAAATAAAGACAGCCAATTCCGCTGAAAAAAATCCACACCCAAAAATAAAGTTTAAATCTTATAAAGAAAAAAACTGAAAATATAAGCAGAAGATTCAAACTGAAACAGCTGCCTGAAGTACTTTTCTACCAAAGACAGCTTCAGAAGAAAACACATCAAAATGGTAGAATTTAGTAAAAGTATGCAAAGAAGACCAAGTTGCTGCTTTGCAAATCTGATCAACCGAAGCTTCATTCCTAAACGCCCAGGAAGTAGAAACTGACCTAGTAGAATGAGCTGTAATCCTTTGAGGCGGAGTTTTACCCGACTCGACATAAGCATGATGAATTAAAGATTTCAACCAAGATGCCAAAGAAATGGCAGAGGCCTTCTGACCTTTCCTAGAACCGGAAAAGATAACAAATAGACTAGAAGTCTTTCGGAAATTCTTAGTAGCTTCAACATAATATTTCAAAGCTCTAACTACATCCAAAGAATGCAATGATTTCTCCTTAGAATTCTTAGGATTAGGACATAATGAAGGAAGCACAATTTCTCTACTAATGTTGTTGGAATTCACAACCTTAGGTAAAAATTAAAAAGAAGTTCGCAACACCGCCTTATCCTGGTGAAAAATCAGAAAAGGAGACTCACAAGAAAGAGCAGATAATTCAGAAACTCTTCTGGCAGAAGAGATGGCCAAAAGGAACAAAACTTTCCAAGAAAGTAATTTAATGTCCAATGAATGCATAGGTTCAAATGGAGGAGCTTGAAGAGCCCTCAGAACCAAAATCAAACTCCAAGGAGGAGAAATTGACTTAATGACAGGTTTTATATGAACCAAAGCTTGTACAAAACAATGAATATCAGGAAGATTAGCAATCTTTCTGTGAAAAAGAACAGAAAGAGCAGAGATTTGTCCTTTCAAGGAACTTGCAGACAAACCTTATCCAAACCATCCTGAAGAAACTGTAAAATTCTCGGAATTCTAAAAGAATGCCAGGAAAAATGATGAGAAAGACACCAAGAAATATAAGTCTTCCAGACTCTATAATATATCTCCCTAGATACAGATTTACGAGCCTGTAACATAGTATTAATCACAGAGTCAGAGAAACCTCTTTGACTAAGAATCAAGCGTTCAATCTCCATACCTTTAAATTTAAGGATTTGAGATCCTGATGGAAAAAAGGACCTTGCGACAGAAGGTCTGGCCTTAACGGAAGAGTCTCCGGTTGGCAAGAGGCCATCCGGACAAGATCCGCATACCAAAACCTGTGAGGCCATGCTGGAGCTACCAGCATAACAAACGAGCATTCCTTCAGAATTTTGGAGATTACTCTTGGAAGAAGAACTAGAGGCGGAAAGATATAGGCAGGATGATACTTCCAAGGAAGTGACAATGCATCCACTGCTACCGCTTGAGGATCCCTGGATCTGGACAGATACCTGGGAAGTTTCTTGTTTAGATGAGAGGCCATCAAATCTATTTCTGGAAGTCCCCACATTTGAACAATCTGAAGAAATATCTCTGGGTGAAGAGACCATTCACCCGGATGTAACGTTTGGCGACTGAGATAATCTGCTTCCCAATTGTCTATACCTGGGATATGAACCGCAGAAACTAGACAGGAGCTGGATTCTGCCCATACCAGAATTCGAGATACTTCTTTCATAGCCAGAGGACTGTGAGTCCCTCCTTGATGATTGATGTATGCCACAGTTGTGACATTGTCTGTCTGAAAACAAATGAACGATTCTCTCTTTAGAAGAGGCCAAGACTGAAGAGCTCTGAAAATTGCACGGAGTTCCAAAATATTGATCGGTAATCTCACCTCCTGAGATTCCCAAACCCCTTGTGCTGTCAGAGACCCCCACACAGCTCCCCAACCTGTAAGACTTGCATCTGTTGAAATTACAGTCCAGGTCGGAAGAACAAAAGAAGCCCCCTGAACTAAACAATGGTGATCTGTCCACCACGTCAGAGAGTGTCGTACAATCGGTTTTAAAGATATTAATTGAGATATCTTTGTGTAACACTGAATCTATCTGGAAACCTAAAAAGGTTACCTGTGTCTGAGGAATCAATGAAATTTTTGGTAAATTGATCCTCCAACCATGATGTTGAAGAAACAACACAAGTCGATTCGTATGAGATTCTGCTAAATGTGAAGACTGAGCAAGTACTAAGATATCGTCCAAATAAGGAAATACCACAATACCCTGTTCTCTGATTACAGACAGAAGGGCACTGAGAACCTTCGTAAAAATTCTTGGAGCTGTAGCTAGGCCAAACGGCAGAGCCACAAACTGGTAATGCTTGTCTAGGAAAGAGAATCTCAGAAACTGATAGTGATCTGGATGAATCGGAATATGCAGATATGCATCCTGTAAATCTATTGTAGACATATAATGCCCTTGCTGAACAAAAGGCAGGATAGTCCTTACAGTTACCATTTTGAATGTTGGTATCCTTACATAACGATTCAATATTTTTAGATCCAGAACTGGTCTGAAGGAATTCTCCTTCTTTGGTACAATGAAGAGATTTGAATAAAACCCCAGTCCCTGTTCCAGAACTGGAACTGGCATAATTACTCCAGCCAACTCTAGATCTGAAACACATTTCAGAAATGCTTGAGCCTTCGCTGGGTTTACTGGGACACGGGAAAGAAAAAATCTCTTTGCAGGAGGCCTTATCTTGAAGCCAATTCTGTACCCTTCTGAAACAATGTTCTAAATCCAAAGATTGTGAACGGAATTGATCCAAATTTCTTTGAAAAAACGTAATCTGCCCCCTACCAGCTGAGCTGGAATGAGGGCCGCACCTTCATGTGGACTTAGGAGCTGGCTTTGATTTTCTAAAAGGCTTGGATTTATTCCAGACTGGAGATGGTTTCCAAACTGATACCGCTCCTGAGGATGAAGGATCAGGTTTTTGTTCCTTGTTGTGACGAAAGGAACGAAAAACGATTATTAGACCTAAATTTACCTTTAGATTTTTTATCCTGTGGTAAAAAAGTTCCTTTCCCTCCAGTAACAGTTGAGATAATAGAATCCAACTGAGAACCAAACAATTTATTACCCTGGAAAGAAAGGGAAAGCAGAGTAGACTTAGAAGACATATCAGCATTCCAAGTTTTAAGCCATAAAGCTCTTCTAGCTAAAATAGCTAGAGACATATACCTGACATCAACTCTAATGATATCAAAGATGGCATCACAAATAAAATTATTAGCATGTTGAAGAAGAATAATAATGCTATGAGAATTTTGATCTGTTACTTGTTGCGCTAAAGCTTCTAACCAAAAAGTTGAAGCTGCAGCAACATCTGCTAAAGATATAGCAGGTCTAAGAAGATTACCTGAACACAAGTAAGCTTTTCTTAGAAAGGATTCAATTTTCCTATCTAAAGGATCCTTAAAGGAAGTACCATCTGCCGTAGGAATAGTAGTACGCTTAGCAAGAGTAGAGACAGCCCCATCAACCTTAGGGATTTTGTCCCAAAACTCTAATCTGTCAGATGGCCCAGGATATAATTGCTTAAAATGTTTAGAAGGAGTAAATGAATTACCCAAATTATTCCATTCCCTGGAAATTACTTCAGAAATAGCACTAGGCACAGGAAAAACTTCTGGAATAACTACAGGAGATTTAAAAACCTTATCTAAACCTTTAGAATTAGTATCAAGAGGACCAGAATCCTCAATTTCTAATGCAATTAGGACTTCTTTAAGTAAAGAACAAATAAATTCCATTTTAAATAAATATGAAGATTTATCAGCATCAACCTCTGAGACAGAATCCTCTGAACCAGAAGAACCATTATCAGAATCAGAATGATGATGTTAATTTAAAAATTCATCTGAAAAATGAGAAGTTTTAAAAGACTTTTTACGTTTACTAGAAGGAGGAATAACAGACATAGCCTTCTTAATGGATTTAGAAACAAAATCTCTTATGTTATCAGGAACACTCTGAGTATTAGATGATGACGGAACAGCAACAGGTAATGTAACAGTACTAAAGGAAATATTATCTGCATTAACAAGTCTGTCATGACAAACAGTACAAACAACAGCTGGAGGAACAGATACCATAAGTTTACAGCAGATACACTTAGCTTTGGTAGCTCCAGCCCCAGGCTGCGATTTTCCAGAAGTATCTTCTGACTCAGTTTCAACGTGGGACATCTTGCAATATGTAATAGAAAAAACAACATATAAAGCAAAATTGATCGAATTCCTTAAATGACAGTTTCAGGAATGGGAAAAAATGCCAGTGAATAAGCTTCTAGCAACCAGAAGCAATAAATAATGAGACTTAAATAATGTGGAGACAATAGTGACGCCCATATTTTTTTAGCGCCAAAAATGACGCCCACATTATTTGGCGCCTAAATGCTTTTGGTGCCAAAAATGACGCCACATCCGGAACGCCGACACTTTTGGCGCAAAAGAACGTCAAAAATGACGCAACTTCCAGCGACACGTATGACGCCGGAAACAGAAAAAAAAATTTGCGCCAAAAAAGTCCGCGCCAAGAATGACGCAATAAAATGAAGCATTTTCAGCCCCCGCGAGCCTAACAGCCCACAGGGAAAAAGTCAAATTTTAAGGTAAGAAAAAAATTGATTTATTCATATGCATTATCCCAAATATGAAACTGACTGTCTGAAATAAGGAATGTTGAACATCCTGAGTCAAGGCAAATAAATGTTTGAATACATATATTTAGAACTTTATAAAAAAGTGCCCAACCATAGCTTAGAGTGTCACAGAAAATAAGACTTACTTACCCCAGGACACTCATCTACATGTTGTAGAAAGCCAAACCAGTACTGAAACGAAAATCAGCAGAGGTAATGGTATATAAATAAGAGTATATCGTCGATCTGAAAAGGGAGGTAAGAGATGAATCTCTACGACCGATAACAGAGAACCTATGAAATAGACCCCGTAGAAGGAGATCATTGAATTCAAATAGGCAATACTCTCCTCACATCCCTCTGACATTCACTGCACGCTGAGAGGAAAACCGGGCTCCAACCTGCTGTGGAGCGCATATCAACGTAGAATCTAGCACAAACTTACTTCACCACCTCCATAGGAGGCAAAGTTTGTAAAAACTGATTTGTGGGTGTGGTGAGGGGTGTATTTATAGGCATTTTGAGGTTTGGGAAACTTTGCCCCTCCTGGTAGGAATGTATATCCCATACGTCACTAGCTCATGGACTCTTGCTAATTACATGAAAGAAATAAATACATTTGCTGTTATATATATATATATATATTTTTTTTTTTTGGTTATGTTTACAGTTAGATGTTTTTTTGTTTTTTTTTACTTTTACTGTGCCAGATTTTTACATTTCACTACTCTATTTTTTTCTAAAATTGGGCCTGTTTTTTTTTTAACCAAAACCCCTGTCAAACCTATGCATGGGGGACATAGGTGTTCTCAGGGTGCCTTGCAGAAAACAACCTGAAGTATGTTTTTGTAATAACTTACAACAGTCTCTCCTAAATCATAGTCAAAAAGCAATGTGTCTGTAAAAATGAAAATTGAAAAATTACCACCATACACTTTCTCCATTTTTTTGGGCTAAAACGGTTGCTTCAAAGGCATCAAAGCACACCATATACAATAACTTGGGGTGTCAACATTTAAAAAATATACACTTTGAATGCAATAAATAAAAGTGGGGTATGCAATAGGCCCCAAACTATAGATAGGCCTATCAGAAGAAATACTCTCATTTTTAATAACTAAAATCACAAGTCATAAAATTGTAACATAACCTTCCCAAAATCCTGGCAAACCTATGCATGGGGGGCATAGGTGTACTCAGGGTGCCTTGCAGAAAACAACCTGAAGTATTCTTTTGCAATAACTTACAAAAATCTCTCCTAAATCATAGTCAAAAAGCAATGTGTCTGTAAAAATGAAAATTGAAAAATTACCACCATACACTTTCTCCAATTTTTTGGGCTAAAACGGTTGCTTCAAAGGCATCAATCACACCATATACAATACCTTGGGATGTCAACATATAAAAAATATACACTTTGAATGCAATAAATAAAAGTGGGGTATGCGATAGGCCCCAAACTAAAGATAGGCCTATCAGAAGAAATACTCTCATTTTTAATAACTAAAATCATGTAACATAACCTTCCCAAAATCCTGGCAAACCTATGCATGGGGGGCATAGGTGTACTCAGGGTGCCTTGCAGAAAACAACCTGAAGTATTCTTTTGCAATAACTTACAACAGTCTCTCCTAAATCATAGTAAAAAAGCAATGTGTCTGTAACAATGAAAATTGAAAAATTACCACCATATACTTTCTCCATTTTTTTGGGCTAAAACGGTTGCATCAAAGTCATCAAACCACTCCATGTATAATACCTTGGGGTGTCAACTTTTTAAATATAATCACATTTATGAAAAACAAATAAATTGGGGTGTTGGTGACCACATATTGGTGTCTTCTTTTAAAGTAACACATAACAGGAGCTGTGAATCCATGTCTAAAGTACAATGTATGTGAAAAATAACACAAAGAAATGAATGCCCAATAGTTTGACAAAGACTAGTGGTTGAATTAGTGTATGGAAAGTGTTAAAATACCTGCATTTGAAATACCCTAGGATGTCTACTTTTCAAAAATAAATGGTTTTATGGGGGTAAATTACATTGACCGGCTTCAGAAATGTTTTAAATAGAACATGGGTGCATGGGATGTGAAAATGGGAAGTGTAAAAAATGGAATGCGCTTCCTAAAAATAAGGTCTTCTAGCCCCCAACACACCTATACATGGGTGGTATCACTGTACTCAGGAGATGTTGTTGAACACATATTGAGGTGTTTTTTGGCAGTAACACATAACAGGAACTTAGAATCCATGCCTAAAGTACAATGTGTGTGAAAAATAACACAAAAAAATGACTACCCAAAAGTTTGACAAAGACTGGTGGTTAAATAAGTTCATGGAAAGTGTGAAAATACCAGCATTTCAAATACCCTAGGGGGTCTACTTCTCAAAAATATATGGTTTTATGGGGGTAAATTTCATTGGCCGGCTTCAGAAATGTCCCAAATAGGACATGGGTGCATGATGACCGATGTGAAAATTCCAAGTTGAAAAACTGGAATGCGCTTCCTAAAAATAAGGCCTTCTAGCCCACAGAGAACCCAACACACCTATACATGGGTGGTATCACTGTACTCAGGAGATGTTGTTGAACACATATTGAGGTGTTTTTTTGGCAGTAACACATAACAGGAACTGAGAATCCATGCCTAAAGTACAATGTGTGTGAAAAATAACACAAAAAAATGACTACCCAAAAGTTTGACAAAGACTGGTGGTTAAATAAGTTCATGGAAAGTGTGAAAATACCAGCATTTCAAATACCCTAGGGGGTCTACTTCTCAAAAATATATGGTTTTATGGGGGTAAATTTCATTGGCCGGCTTCAGAAATGTCCCAAATAGGACATGGGTGCATGATGACCGATGTGAAAATTCCAAGTTGAAAAACTGGAATGCGCTTCCTAAAAATAAGGCCTTCTAGCCCACAGAGAACCCAACACACCTATACATGGGTGGTATCACTGTACTCAGGAGATGTTGTTGAACACATATTGAGGTGTTTTTTGGCAGTAACACATAACAGGAACTGAGAATCCATGCCTAAAGTACAATGTGTGTGAAAAATAACACAAAAAAATGACTACCCAAAAGTTTGACAAAGACTGGTGGTTAAATAAGTTCATGGAAAGTGTGAAAATACCAGCATTTCAAATACCCTAGGGGGTCTACTTCTCAAAAATATATGGTTTTATGGGGGTAAATTTCATTGGCCGGCTTCAGAAATGTCCCAAATAGGACATGGGTGCATGATGACCGATGTGAAAATTCCAAGTTGAAAAACTGGAATGCACTTCCTAAAAATAAGGCCTTCTAGCCCACAGAGAACCCAACACACCTATACATGGGTGGTATCACTGTACTCAGGAGATGTTGTTGAACACATATTGAGGTGTTTTTTGGCAGTAACACATAACAGGAACTGAGAATCCATGCCTAAAGTACAATGTGTGTGAAAAATAACACAAAAAAATGACTACCCAAAAGTTTGACAAAGACTGGTGGTTAAATAAGTTCATGGAAAGTGTGAAAATACCAGCATTTCAAATACCCTAGGGGGTCTACTTCTCAAAAATATATGGTTTTATGGTGGTAAATTTCATTGGCCGGCTTCAGAAATGTCCCAAATAGGACATGGGTGCATGATGACCGATGTGAAAATTCCAAGTTGAAAAACTGGAATGCGCTTCCTAAAAATAAGGCCTTCTAGCCCCCAGAGAACCCAACACACCTATACATGGGTGGTATCACTGTACTCAGGAGATGTTGTTGAACACATATTGAGGTGTTTTTTGGCAGTAACACATAACAGGAACTGAGAATCCATGCCTAAAGTACAATGTGTGTGAAAAATAACACAAAAAAATGACTACCCAAAAGTTTGACAAAGACTGGTGGTTAAATAAGTTCATGGAAAATGTGAAAATACCAGCATTTCAAATACCCTAGGGGGTCTACTTCTCAAAAATATATGGTTTTATGGGGTAAATTTCATTGGCCGGCTTCAGAAATGTCCCAAATAGGACATGGGTGCATGATGACCGATGTGAAAATTCCAAGTTGAAAAACTGGAATGCGCTTCCTAAAAATAAGGCCTTCTAGCCCCCAGAGAACCCAACACACCTATACATGGGTGGTATCACTGTAATTCTAAAACCAATTCACCAAGCGCCTGCTGAAAATGACCCTTAGCTCAGATGGATTGACCCCTAGTGGTCAACGGGATAATGTAAAGACTAAAAGAAATATCAGAGCGCCAACCGTAGAAGGCAGGGTCCCCTAATCCTTAAAAACAATTTTACAAATTTGGATTCAAAATGTGTTTATTACAACACAATCGTAACAATAATGGTTTTCTCCAACTGTGATAGCTAAGTATCTTGCAATATAGCTAGAACAATCACATTAAAGCCCAATATTGTGTTTTAAAAACATTGGATACCAAAATTAACATATATAAAATAAACATAAAATTTTATTATAAAATCACAATCCTCTGGGTATTGAATAAAACAATTGTTTCCCTCATGGATCCATGTAAACAATCTAAAATATGCTAGAGTCTTGAGAAAGGTCACTACTTGACCGAAACGCGTTGGCTGGTAAGTTTGATTCTGATATATATACTTATTTGTAGCAATCTACACTATTTTTAATTCTTTCGGCAGAGGGACCGTGAGCTAACAAGCAGAGGGAACAAAGGCTTGAAAGGGCTGAGGGACCGGACGCTTGAGAGCAAAGGGACCCAGGGCTGACAAGAAAATCTTGCACACATAGGACCGTGAGGATTATAAATACATTGACTGTGGCATATTAACTGTGGGAATTTAAAGGTTGTCAAGTATTGCACACACTCACTCACCATTTTTGTTTAGTTTGCCCTTTAAAAGACATATTTCGGATGGAACACTAAGTTAAGAATTAATCACTAGACTATTCTGCCACGATTATTATTATTATTATTTATTTTTTCATTTTTATTATAAAATACTGTTTTTATTGAGGATTGAGATCCATCACCGGATTGTTCTTTTCACTGTGATTGTTGCTTTTTTGCTTTTCCACTGGAATATTTTTTCACTTCAATTGTTTTCATCTGTGACTGTTTTTTCACCAATATTGTTTCACAGCTTGTGCATCACGTTTTAGGAGGTAGTTTTTACTACCACTACACCCAAGTATTTGTATTGTATTAGTAGCGAGTAAGCCGACCACTAATCAATCTGTTCTATATTAGTCATTTTATCAAGGAGATTTTATTCAGCTAAACCCTGATCGCTAACGATTGCTAGCAGTTAATGTGTACTTGTTTATTGTCTTTTATTGATCTGACCTGGAAGGTTCCAATTTTGGAAAACAGGTTATCTCATCCATTGGTTTGAGATAGGGGGTTAAGACCAAACCACCAGAAACAAGCTTTATATTGATTTTTACCACCACTCCATTGTATGTTAAAAGCATGTTTTAGATTGTTTACATGGATCCATGAGTGAAACAATTGTTTTATTCAATACCCAGAGGATTGTGATTTTATAATAAAATTTTATGTTTATTTTATATATGTTAATTTTGGTATCCAATGTTGTTAAAACACAATATTGGGCTTTAATGTGATTGTTCTAGCTATATTGCAAGATACTTAGCTATCGCAGTTGGAGAAAACCATTATTGTTACGATTGTGTTGTAATAAACACATTTTGAATCCAAATTTGTAAATTTGTTTTTAAGGATTAGGGGACCCTGCCTTCTACGGTTGGCGCTCTGATATTTCTTTTAGTCTTTGGTGGTATCACTGTACTCAGGAGATGTTGTTGAACACATATTGAGGTGTTTTTTGGCAGTAACACATAACAGGAACTGAGAATCCATGCCTAAAGTACAATGTGTGTGAAAAATAACACAAAAAAATGACTACCCAAAAGTTTGACAAAGACTGGTGGTTAAATAAGTTCATGGAAAGTGTGAAAATACCAGCATTTCAAATACCCTAGGGGGTCTACTTCTCAAAAATATATGGTTTTATGGGGGTAAATTTCATTGACCGGCTTCAGAAATGTCCCAAATAGGACATGGGTGCATGATGACCGATGTGAAAATTCCAAGTTGAAAAACTGGAATGCGCTTCCTAAAAATGAGGCCTTCTAGCCCCCAGAGAACCCAACACACCTATACATAGGTGGTATCACTGTACTCAGGAGATGTTGTTGAACACATATTGAGGTGTTTTTTGGCAGTAACACATAACAGGAACTGAGAATCCATGCCTAAAGTACAATGTGTGTGAAAAATAACACAAAAAAAAGACTACCCAAAAGTTTGACAAAGACTGGTGGTTAAATAAGTTCATGGAAAGTGTGAAAATACCAGCATTTCAAATACCCTAGGGGGTCTACTTCTCAAAAATATATGGTTTTATGGGGGTAAATTTCATTGGCCGGCTTCAGAAATGTCCCAAATAGGACATGGGTGCATGATGACCGATGTGAAAATTCCAAGTTGAAAAACTGGAATGCGCTTCCTAAAAATAAGGCCTTCTAGCCCCCAGAGAACCCAACACACCTATACATGGGTGGTATCACTGTAATTCTAAAACCAATTCACCAAGCGCCTGCTGAAAATGACCCTTAGCTCAGATGGATTGACCCCTAGTGGTCAACGGGATAATGTAAAGACTAAAAGAAATATCAGAGCGCCAACCGTAGAAGGCAGGGTCCCCTAATCCTTAAAAACAAATTTACAAATTTGGATTCAAAATGTGTTTATTACAACACAATCGTAACAATAATGGTTTTCTCCAACTGCGATAGCTAAGTATCTTGCAATATAGCTAGAACAATCACATTAAAGCCCAATATTGTGTTTTAACAACATTGGATACCAAAATTAACATATATAAAATAAACATAAAATTTTATTATAAAATCACAATCCTCTGGGTATTGAATAAAACAATTGTTTCCCTCATGGATCCATGTAAACAATCTAAAACATGCTTTTAACATAAAAATGTTAAAAATAGTGTAGATTGCTAGAGTCTTGAGAAAGGTCACTACTTGACCGAAACGCGTTGGCTGGTAAGTTTGATTCTGATATATATACTTATTTGTAGCAATCTACACTATTTTTAATTCTTTCGGCAGAGGGACCGTGAGCTAACAAGCAGAGGGAACAAAGGCTTGAAAGGGCTGAGGGACCGGACGCTTGAGAGCAAAGGGACCCAGGGCTGACAAGAAAATCTTGCACACATAGGACCGTGAGGATTATAAATACATTGACTGTGGCATATTAACTGTGGGAATTTAAAGGTTGTCAAGTATTGCACACACTCACTCACCATTTTTGTTTAGTTTGCCCTTTAAAAGACATATTTCGGATGGAACACTAAGTTAAGGATTAATCACTAGACTATTCTGCCACGATTATTATTATTATTATTTATTTTTTCATTTTTATTATAAAATACTGTTTTTATTGAGGATTGAGATCCATCACCGGATTGTTCTTTTCACTGTGATTGTTGCTTTTTTGCTTTTCCACTGGAATATTTTTTCACTTCAATTGTTTTCATCTGTGACTGTTTTTTCACCAATATTGTTTCACAGCTTGTATATCACGTTTTAGGAGGTAGTTTTTACTACCACTACACCCAAGTATTTGTATTGTATTAGTAGCGAGTAAGCCGACCACTAATCAATCTGTTCTATATTAGTCATTTTATCAAGGAGATTTTATTCAGCTAAACCCTGATCGCTAACGATTGCTAGCAGTTAATGTGTACTTGTTTATTGTCTTTTATTGATCTGACCTGGAAGGTTCCAATTTTGGAAAACAGGTTATCTCATCCATTGGTTTGAGATAGGGGGTTAAGACCAAACCACCAGAAACAAGCTTTATATTGATTTTTACCACCACTCCATTGTATGTTAAAAGCATGTTTTAGATTGTTTACATGGATCCATGAGTGAAACAATTGTTTTATTCAATACCCAGAGGATTGTGATTTTATAATAAAATTTTATGTTTATTTTATATATGTTAATTTTGGTATCCAATGTTGTTAAAACACAATATTGGGCTTTAATGTGATTGTTCTAGCTATATTGCAAGATACTTAGCTATCGCAGTTGGAGAAAACCATTATTGTTACGATTGTGTTGTAATAAACACATTTTGAATCCAAATTTGTAAATTTGTTTTTAAGGATTAGGGGACCCTGCCTTCTACGGTTGGCGCTCTGATATTTCTTTTAGTCTTTGGTGGTATCACTGTACTCAGGAGATGTTGTTGAACACATATTGAGGTGTTTTTTGGCAGTAACACATAACAGGAACTGAGAATCCATGCCTAAAGTACAATGTGTGTGAAAAATAACACAAAAAAATGACTACCCAAAAGTTTGACAAAGACTGGTGGTTAAATAAGTTCATGGAAAGTGTGAAAATACCAGCATTTCAAATACCCTAGGGGGTCTACTTCTCAAAAATATATGGTTTTATGGGGGTAAATTTCATTGACCGGCTTCAGAAATGTCCCAAATAGGACATGGGTGCATGATGACCGATGTGAAAATTCCAAGTTGAAAAACTGGAATGCGCTTCCTAAAAATGAGGCCTTCTAGCCCCCAGAGAACCCAACACACCTATACATAGGTGGTATCACTGTACTCAGGAGATGTTGTTGAACACATATTGAGGTGTTTTTTGGTAGTAACACATAACAGGAACTGAGAATCCATGCCTAAAGTACAATGTGTGTGAAAAATAACACAAAAAAAAGACTACCCAAAAGTTTGACAAAGACTGGTGGTTAAATAAGTTCATGGAAAGTGTGAAAATACCAGCATTTCAAATACCCTAGGGGGTCTACTTCTCAAAAATATATGGTTTTATGGGGGTAAATTTCATTGGCCGGCTTCAGAAATGTCCCAAATAGGACATGGGTGCATGATGACCGATGTGAAAATTCCAAGTTGAAAAACTGGAATGCGCTTCCTAAAAATAAGGCCTTCTAGCCCCCAGAGAACCCAACACACCTATACATGGGTGGTATCACTGTAATTCTAAAACCAATTCACCAAGCGCCTGCTGAAAATGACCCTTAGCTCAGATGGATTGACCCCTAGTGGTCAACGGGATAATGTAAAGACTAAAAGAAATATCAGAGCGCCAACCGTAGAAGGCAGGGTCCCCTAATCCTTAAAAACAAATTTACAAATTTGGATTCAAAATGTGTTTATTACAACACAATCGTAACAATAATGGTTTTCTCCAACTGCGATAGCTAAGTATCTTGCAATATAGCTAGAACAATCACATTAAAGCCCAATATTGTGTTTTAACAACATTGGATACCAAAATTAACATATATAAAATAAACATAAAATTTTATTATAAAATCACAATCCTCTGGGTATTGAATAAAACAATTGTTTCCCTCATGGATCCATGTAAACAATCTAAAACATGCTTTTAACATAAAAATGTTAAAAATAGTGTAGATTGCTAGAGTCTTGAGAAAGGTCACTACTTGACCGAAACGCGTTGGCTGGTAAGTTTGATTCTGATATATATACTTATTTGTAGCAATCTACACTATTTTTAATTCTTTCGGCAGAGGGACCGTGAGCTAACAAGCAGAGGGAACAAAGGCTTGAAAGGGCTGAGGGACCGGACGCTTGAGAGCAAAGGGACCCAGGGCTGACAAGAAAATCTTGCACACATAGGACCGTGAGGATTATAAATACATTGACTGTGGCATATTAACTGTGGGAATTTAAAGGTTGTCAAGTATTGCACACACTCACTCACCATTTTTGTTTAGTTTGCCCTTTAAAAGACATATTTCGGATGGAACACTAAGTTAAGGATTAATCACTAGACTATTCTGCCACGATTATTATTATTATTATTTATTTTTTCATTTTTATTATAAAATACTGTTTTTATTGAGGATTGAGATCCATCACCGGATTGTTCTTTTCACTGTGATTGTTGCTTTTTTGCTTTTCCACTGGAATATTTTTTCACTTCAATTGTTTTCATCTGTGACTGTTTTTTCACCAATATTGTTTCACAGCTTGTGCATCACGTTTTAGGAGGTAGTTTTTACTACCACTACACCCAAGTATTTGTATTGTATTAGTAGCGAGTAAGCCGACCACTAATCAATCTGTTCTATATTAGTCATTTTATCAAGGAGATTTTATTCAGCTAAACCCTGATCGCTAACGATTGCTAGCAGTTAATGTGTACTTGTTTATTGTCTTTTATTGATCTGACCTGGAAGGTTCCAATTTTGGAAAACAGGTTATCTCATCCATTGGTTTGAGATAGGGGGTTAAGACCAAACCACCAGAAACAAGCTTTATATTGATTTTTACCACCACTCCATTGTATGTTAAAAGCATGTTTTAGATTGTTTACATGGATCCATGAGTGAAACAATTGTTTTATTCAATACCCAGAGGATTGTGATTTTATAATAAAATTTTATGTTTATTTTATATATGTTAATTTTGGTATCCAATGTTGTTAAAACACAATATTGGGCTTTAATGTGATTGTTCTAGCTATATTGCAAGATACTTAGCTATCGCAGTTGGAGAAAACCATTATTGTTACGATTGTGTTGTAATAAACACATTTTGAATCCAAATTTGTAAATTTGTTTTTAAGGATTAGGGGACCCTGCCTTCTACGGTTGGCGCTCTGATATTTCTTTTAGTCTTTGGTGGTATCACTGTACTCAGGAGATGTTGTTGAACACATATTGAGGTGTTTTTTGGCAGTAACACATAACAGGAACTGAGAATCCATGCCTAAAGTACAATGTGTGTGAAAAATAACACAAAAAAATGACTACCCAAAAGTTTGACAAAGACTGGTGGTTAAATAAGTTCATGGAAAGTGTGAAAATACCAGCATTTCAAATACCCTAGGGGGTCTACTTCTCAAAAATATATGGTTTTATGGGGGTAAATTTCATTGACCGGCTTCAGAAATGTCCCAAATAGGACATGGGTGCATGATGACCGATGTGAAAATTCCAAGTTGAAAAACTGGAATGCGCTTCCTAAAAATGAGGCCTTCTAGCCCCCAGAGAACCCAACACACCTATACATAGGTGGTATCACTGTACTCAGGAGATGTTGTTGAACACATATTGAGGTGTTTTTTGGCAGTAACACATAACAGGAACTGAGAATCCATGCCTAAAGTACAATGTGTGTGAAAAATAACACAAAAAAAAGACTACCCAAAAGTTTGACAAAGACTGGTGGTTAAATAAGTTCATGGAAAGTGTGAAAATACCAGCATTTCAAATACCCTAGGGGGTCTACTTCTCAAAAATATATGGTTTTATGGGGGTAAATTTCATTGGCCGGCTTCAGAAATGTCCCAAATAGGACATGGGTGCATGATGACCGATGTGAAAATTCCAAGTTGAAAAACTGGAATGCGCTTCCTAAAAATAAGGCCTTCTAGCCCCCAGAGAACCCAACACACCTATACATGGGTGGTATCACTGTACTCAGGAGATGTTGTTGAACACATATTGAGGTGCTTTTTGGCAGTAACACATAACAAGAACTGAGAATCCATGCCTAAAGTACGTGTGTGAAAAATAACACAAAAAATGACTACCCAAAAGTTTGACAAAGACTGGTGGTTAAATAAGTTCATGGAAAGTGTTAAAATACCAGCATTTGAAATACCCTAGGGTGTCTACTTTTCAAAAATATATGGTTTGATGGGGGTAAATTCCATTGGCCAGCTTCAGAAATGTCCCAAATAGGACATGGGTGCATGATGACCGATGTGAAAATTCCAAGTTGAAAAACTGGAATGCGCTTCCTAAAATTAAGGCCTTTTAGCCCCCAGAGAACCCGACACACCTATACATGGGTGGTATCACTGTACTCAGGAGATGTTGTTGAACACATATTGAGGTGTTTTTTGGCAGTAACACATAACAGGAACTGAGAATCCATGCCTAAAGTACAATGTGTGTGAAAAATAACACAAAATAATGACTACCCAAAATTTTGACAAAGACTGGTGGTTGAATTAGTGCATGGAAAGTATTAAAATACAAGCATTTGGGGACTTCCGGTGGGCGGGGCCACGGAGCGGCAGCACTAGTGAAGAGCTCCGGCACTACACGGCCTAAAAAACCTGTCTAAGCGTGCTGCTTCGCTTCTCCCCACGCACATTTCTTGTTGGGTGTTCATACCCAATCTAGCCCCAACTGAAAACTCAGCGTGAAGGGCATTTTCGATCAGCCCTTGCCCCCGGAGGCGCGAAACAGTAAGGAGAGATAGGGAGACAGGCGCCATCTTGGAAAACGGCGCGAGAGCTGCAACAGAGACCTATCGGCCGCCAGAGGACCTGTGGACCAACAAACGGAGCCACACTCTGCTACCTGTAGGAGTCAATACCCGGCGGAATTGGGTGAGATCAGTGAGACACGGGTGGGAGCGGGAGGACGGCTATCTTGCATAATACCACACAAGGCCCTGCAGACACGCTCATAACTGCCCGCCTCACCTGAATACCCGCTCCTGCACACCTCCCATCAAGATATCTGTGGTGCAGTGGGGAGAGAAATATCACATCTGATTTCTTGGATGGAGGGGGGAGTGAGGGGGAGTAGTGACTGGAAGTGAGAGACGTTGTTAACTGCGCAGCTACAGCAGCACTCCTAACCGGCCTCTCCTGGCAGGGAAGACCGCTCATAAGGGACATTAAATCAAATTGTACGCCATTGCATGAGACAGCCATACAATACTGCCCAAGCCTGTCTTTACAAGTGGCCCTGACACATGCTGGTTGCCCCACTCGCTCTTTCCCTAGTAGTCTCTCAGTTTGCTGCAGCTGAGCTCCCACCAGAAACGGCAGTAATACAGTAACACAGCGTGAACTTAGCTGCCCTGCTGTGAGCTGACAGGGACGCTCTGTCTCTTTCTTCTACATATCGCCAATATAACTCCTGTCTGCAAGTCACTTACACCAAGAGAAGAATTACCATACTTTTTGCTTCACTGACCCACATGAAAGTGGACAAATATTTCAAGGTCTCTGCTACACAAGCTACACCCATCATGTCAAGCAGGCACAAACCCACAGAAAGAAGGCAAAAACTGACACCAGAACCCCAGCTGGAGCCACCGGGCCCCCCTGACAGGGAAACACCTCAGGACACTTCTCATATAATACTGCAGGACTTAAAAGCCTTTTTTCTTCCGAAAATGGAATCCCTGCAGGCGGGCATGGATACTCTCACCTCAGAAATACGACACTACTCCACACGTCTGCAGCAAGCGGAGCAACGGATTTCAGATGTGGAAGACAATCAGCACTCCTCCTCCGTCATTGTTCAAAGACTGGAGCGTCAAAACTTCACACTACAAGAAAAACTTGATGACCTTGAGAATCGGTCTCGCCGCAACAACTTGAGACTGATCGGGGTCCCTGAATCAATAAAGAACAAAGAGCTACTTGAATTCACAGCCCTGACACTACCTAAACTACTACAACTCGACCCAGACACACTACCCCTAGATGTGGAAAGGGCGCACAGAATAGGGCCAGAATCTTTACCCACCAGAGCTAACCAACGCCCCAGACAAGTCATCTTCAAGCTTCTTCGCTACCAAGAGAAACTGGCGCTACTTAAGGCATATAGAGCTAAACCAGACCTCTGCTTTGAGGGACACAAGCTTCTCATTTTCCAAGACTTTTCAGCAGAGGTCGCAAGAAAAAGGAAGGAGTTCGCCCCCCTATGCTCTAAACTGCATTCACAGGGCCGCCAGGCCTCACTCCTATATCCGGCCAAACTAAGACTTTCCACTCCTGGAGGCCCAAAATTCTTTCTCACACCCCAACAGCTACAAGACTATCTTGAGGCCGAAGAAAAGGATGGTCAGAGCTGATCGATAGTACCCATCTTTACTAACGGTCTTTGCCCCTCTGCAACTCCATCTTATGATGGCTTTCAATGACTGTGACCTGGCCCAATGGACTGGGCCTGAACTCCCACCCTTTAGAGCACAAACTCCTCTGGTGCCTGGAGCCTCTAGTTCTGGGTTCCAGGGGACCAGGTTGTTATGGGTTACTTTGTTTCCTATTCACGAATCCCTGATAACATGTATATGTAATATTATCAGTTACCTTATTGTTCTTTACATGCATGTCTCTCCATGTGTTGCATTTTTCCAAATGTGGTTGTCTCACTCTACTTTACCTTCCTTACTAGGTCCTGGGGGGGGTCCATGGAGGGACTGGCAGCCGACTTCTCATTTCTCAAGACCAGGAGCAGCCCTTTCCCCGGACGGTAGTAACCGTAAGTCACCCAACACTCACACCTACACTAACAAACGGACAGTTTTACCTGACGAATATTACGGAGAGCTGGCATGTCCTGGCCCCACTCCTGACTATAACGGTACATTATTTCCCTCACTCTACACACCATGTCTCAAAGCTTAAAGATCGTGTCCTGGAATGTCGGGGGTATAACATCCCCGGCCAAAAGGAGTATCATACTACAGCACCTTAAACGCCTACATGCAGACGTGGCCCTGTTACAAGAGACACATCTGACAGATGTCGAACATGAAAAACTAAAGGTTAGGTGGGTGGGACAGGTTTACTATACTCCGACTGAGGGTCGTAAGCGTGGGGTGGCTATACTGGTTAAAAAGGGCCTACCGATCCAGATCTCCACACTTAGTACAGACCCTAAAGGCAGGTTTCTAATAGTAAATCTCAATTTTGCAGGAAACTCTTACACTTTATGTAACGTCTATGGCCCTAACCGCCCTCTTCCCCAATTCTGGCATACCCTTCAGGCGGCCTTGCTACCACACGCAGATAAGCCTCTGTTAGTGGGTGGTGACTTTAATCTAATCCAGACTACACCGCTTGACCGCAAGGTTGAGAACACCGACTTAGAGCACACTAGAGAACACAGTAGGCGACACAAATTAGAAACAGTTACCATCGCATCATTTAAAACTGCACTAGATCTGGTAGACCTGTGGAGACTCCGCCACCCAACCCATAGAGATTTCACATGCCTCTCTAAGACACACAGCTCTCTGTCCCGGATAGATTATTTCCTATGCTCCCCACAATTAAACAGACAGATCAAACATACACATATCACTGACATTTTAATCTCAGATCATGCCCCTGTATGGTTGGAGTTACAGCATAATCCACGCCCCCCCTCTTATCGAAGGGCTTGGCATTTCCCTACATACCTATACAATAATTTAGACTTCAAAAAGCACTTGAGGACAGGCTGGACGGACTACATTTGGTTCAATGCTCAACACCAAGACACCCCGGCCCTTTTCTGGAGTGCCTCAAAAGCAGTAATGAGGGGACACATAACTAGCTACACGGCCTTTCATAACGCCAGGCGCAAACAAGCTGACACAGTCACAGATGCAGCGGTCACCACCGCATACAATGAATACCTGGTGCGCCCATCCACCCAGACTAGATTAAAGTACTATGAGTGTAAGAAAATAAGGGAGGATGCGTTATACCGCCAAGACTTAAATTTTCAGCATCATAGACAAGGACGATTTTACCGCTTTGGGAATAGGACGGGGAAACTACTGGCCAACGCTGTGAAACTAATTACACCCAGATCAGTAATAACTGCCATACGAGCGAATGGGACTATTCAGACTGACAACAAAAGCATAATGGACGAATTCGTTCGTTTTTACACAGACTTGTACACCAAACAAACCGCTGCACCTAATGACAAAGACGCTTTCTGGAAACAAATACAGACTCCCACCATCACACAAGACCAATTAGCCTGCCTAAACGCACGCATATCACCCTTGGAAGTCCAGAAAGCCATTAAGAGGGCCAAACTAGGGAAAGCCCCGGGCCCAGACAGAATCCCCATAGAATATTACAAAATACTGCAAGACGACATTAGCATACCACTATCCCAAACATTCACGGCATACTTGGGCGGTACTGCCCAGCCGCCGACGGACTTTGCAGACGCACACATATGCCTGATACCGAAACCAGACAGGGACCCCACACTGGCCGCCTCTTACAGACCAATATCGTTACTGAATAACGATTACAAGCTCTTCACGGCCATACTGGCTGACAGGCTGGCTAAGGTGGTGGGAAATGTTATTCACAAAGACCAAACAGGGTTCATGAAACACCGCTCATCGGTTACGAACATTCGCAAGACACTAGCAGTTATCTCCCACTACTGGCAAGCCAGAGGAGGAGACTACCCTGACCCGCTCCCGGACGCCTGTCTCCTCGCGATTGACGCGGAGAAGGCGTTCGACAGGGTGGAGTGGGACCACCTGCTGACAACCCTAGACAAATTCGGAATTACGGGGGATTTCCATAATCTCATCCGGACACTCTACCAAAGCCCACACACATCAGTCATAGTTAACGGGGAAACGTCACAAACCTTCACGCTGGAGAGGGGCACTCGCCAGGGGTGCCCACTCTCGCCCCTCCTTTTCAACCTAGCCATAGAGCCACTGGCCATCCACATTAGAGAGACCCTGAGAGGGGTGGAGGTTGGTCAGCACCCCACGCACTTATCCCTTTATGCAGAAGACTTGCTACTCTACATTCAAAACCCAAATACTGAAATCCCCAAACTCCTCGACATGCTACATCACTTTGGACAGATTTCAGGATACAGGGTTAATTTAGACAAATCGGAGCTTCTGTACCTGAGAAACACTGCAGGCCCTGATACACCTCAGTTCCCACTTAAAGTCACAACAGGGGCGTTTAAATATCTGGGTATATACTTACACACAAACCCCAACCTAATTTATAAGCTCAACATCCCCCCTGTACTCACACAACATCCCCCCTGTACTCCCTCTTGACCGGTTGGTACAGGCTTCCACTCCCACTCTCAGGAAGGTCTAACCTAATAAAGATGATAGTAATGCCAAAATTGCTATACCCCCTCCAACTTTTGCCACTTCTCCTTACGCGAAAGGATACACAAACTGTAAACACAATGTTTTCCAGATTTATATGGAATGGCAAAAAACAGAGGATTAGTCGCCTCAAGCTGGCTATGCCGGTGACTCGAGGCGGGCTTAGGCTGCCTAACGTGGAGTGGTACAACTGGTCTACTCTGACTAAGTTAGTCTTAGAGTGGCTGGAGGGTACATCAATGTTCGGTGATAAGCAACTAGAGACACACCTCACATACCCGCTAGCCCGAGCTTTCCTGCCACACACGGAACTCCGTTCACTGCCGCCCCACGTTAGGGATAACATCTTATTCCGGGATCCCTTGAGGGCATGGAAGAAATTGTGCAAGTGGTGGAATCTGTCTCATACTATCACCAGATACCTCCCATTGCAAGGGAATCCGACCTTCCTCCCAGGCATGACCACACAGGCATTCAGAACCTGGGGAGAGAAAGGTTTAACCTCAGTATCGCAACTCGTAGACCCCCTCTTCAACAAAGTGTATCCGCTAGCTACGCTCCAGCAAAAGTTTAATCTCCCCCCTCATAGTACCTTCCCATACCTGCAATGCACCCACTATGTACATAAGCTTCAAACTGACGGACTGGACATTACGAAACGCACACATATAGACAGTCTGTGTTCCTTAGCAAAACAGGGAATTCACTCCATCTCTCACATTTATAACTTAATCACGCAGCAGATGTCTACAGAAGTTACACAACACCTGAGTGTCAGATGGACCGCCACTATGCACAAGGACATAGATGCAGACACGCTGTCGGACAGTTTTGAACGGGTAACACGAGCCACCTTGGCTTCAGAAGCTAGAGAATCACACCTCAAACTCTTGCACAACAGTTACATAACACCAGCCTTACGAGCCAAATGGGTACCCAACGCAAACAACGCCTGCTTAAAATGCTCCCTCCCGGACCCAGACATAATGCATTTGTTCTGGGAATGCCCCAAAATCCTACAATTCTGGGCAAAAGTACAATTCTGGCTCTCAAAAGTTAGCGGCAAACACATCAAACTTACACAATACGAGGTCTTTTTCCTAAGAGGGCACGCTCACTCATCCCCAGCAGACCGCTTCATAAATGCCATTATATTGCTGTCCAGGAAACTAATTCTTAAGCATTGGATCCTACCTGGCCCCCCACACATAACCGAACTCATAAGCTTGACACACACCCAACTCCTAGTTGAACAAGCAGATGTTAAGGGGGATGTGGAGAAGAGAGTAAAACACTTCATGTCCAAGTGGGAACCCTACTTAATGTATCTTGCACCGACCATCAGACGACACCTCTTGACTCCCTTCCTTAACAGCACTTACCTTATGACCGAACAACTGAGGGGCCGATGGACCCTGACTGAAGGAAACCTCTGACCCTCAATACAACACAGCAACCGTCACTTCCTCCCCCGATGACAGATCCCGGACTGAGACCAAGACATAGAGACTGTTCACTCGTAGGTTGACTGGTGGACCCCTGGGACCCCCCCCCCCCCCTCCCCTCCCCCCCTTCCTTCCCCCCCCTCCCCTCATCAGCATCATCATCACCACCACTACCACCAGCTCCATTTATCCATCCCCCCCACCTTCTCCTCCTCTCTTCATCAATGGTAGGGGCTTGGGGATGGGCCGCAGGATTAACTATAACTGCTCACTGAGCTGCACAAGGCATGGAACTTGTAGTCTATAGCCTGTGGCTTATTCGTATCAAGACTATTATCTGTTATCTGTACATTAATACCTTGACATGATTGTTCACGGTTCCGTTTGAAATGAATAGTTGTAAGATATCTAGTTTAATTGAATGTAATGTTTGCTTGACATTAGCTTCTACGCAAGGTTCCTAAGGATGACACCCCAGTAATAAATGACTAAATGGATTAAAACAAAGAATCTGACAAAAGTAACGGGTGCCATCTAATGTAAAACCAGGTTTAAATAGTTGTTTGTTCTCCCCTGTTTCCCATGTTGGTTCCCCTGTTTTTTCTTTTTTCCTCCCTCCCCCCCCCCCCCCCCCTATTCCCGCTCTACCCCTCCACTACCTAATTCCCATCCCATACCCAATTCTTCTTCTCCACCCTCCCTCTTCTCTTCTTCTTTCCCCACACCCTCACCCCCCCCCCCCAAGTTATTTAGAAAATGTGAACAGACCCAGGAGGAAGAGAGCTGAGTACTACCAGCAGAAACTTTTCATCACTACTTGCCGCAAAATCAGTTTTGTAAAAACATCTCTGTACCATGTTTACTACGGTGATTTGTATTGTCTCTCTCTACTTGGATCTGTGAAAATAAAGTTATTAAAAAATAAAAAAAAAAAAAAATACAAGCATTTGAAATACCCTAGGGTGTCTACTTTTCAAAAATATATGGTTTGATGGGGGTAAATTCCAATGACCAGCTTCAGAAATGTCCCAAATAGGACATGGGTGCATGATGACCGATGTGAAAATTCCAAGTTGAAAAACTGGAATGCGCTTCCTAAAATTAAGGCTTTTTAGCCCCCAGAGAACCCGACACACCTATACATGGGTGGTATCACTATACTCAGGAGATGTTGTTGAACACATATTGAGGTGTTTTTTGGCAGTAACACATAACAGGAACTGAGAATCCATGCCTAAAGTACAATGTGTGTGAAAAATAACACAAAAAAATAACTACCCAAATGTTTGACAAAGACTGGTGGTTAAATTAGTGCATGGAAAGTGTTAAAATACCAGCATTTGAAATACCCTAGGGTGTCTACTTTTCAAAAATATATGGTTTTATGGGGGTAAATTCCATTGGCCAGCTTCAGAAATATCCCAAATAGGACATGGGTGCATGATGACCGATGTGAAAATTCCAAGTTGAAAAACTGGAATGCGCTCTCTATTGCTATTTTGTCAAAAAATCTAATTATTTTTCCCCCCCCCCCCAAACTTTGGCATAGATTGGTGGTAAAATGGTTGCATTAAAAAAGTCAAAATACCCCGTTTAATACCTTAGGTTGTCTTCTTTTAAAAAATATATACATTTGAAGGGTTATTCAGGGATTCCTGACAGATATTGGTGTTACAATGTAACTATCGCCAATTTTGAAAAAACATGGTTTTGAAATAGCAAAGTGCTACTTGTACTTATTGCCCTATAACTTGCAAAAAAAGCAAAGAACATGTAAACATTGGGTATTTATAAACTCAGGACAAAATTTAGAAACTGTTTAGCATTGGTATTTTATGGTGGTTGTAGATGTGTAAGAGATTTTGGGGCTCAAAGTTAGAAAAAGTGCATTTTTTTCATTTTTTCCTCATATTTTATATATTTTTTTTATAGTAAATTATAAGATATGATGAAAATAATCATATCTTTAGAAAGTCCATTTAATGGCAAGAAAAACAGTATATAATATGTGTGGGTACAGTAAATGAGTAAGAGGAAAATTACAGTTAAACACAAACATAGCAGAAATGCAAAAATAGCCTTGGTCCCAGATGGTCAACAAATTGAAAAGTGGTCTGGTCACTAAGGGGTTAAATCCCATTTTAGAAGATGAGATACATTGCGGCTACTTTCTTCTTCTAGAAATTAATATTCTGGAGTGTTCTCATTATTAGGTGAAAATCTCACAAAAGCAGAAAACAGGGGACACTAGCCAAAAGTAAACTTTCATCATTCAGAGAGAGCATGCAGTTTTAAGAGTCTTTCAAATTTACTTCCATTATCAAATTGTGCCATATTATTATATGCACACTTTCTGAGGCAGCAGCTCCTACTGAGCATGTGCAAGAGTACACAGTATGAGCCTGTGATTGTCTGATGACTGTCACATGATATTAATATAATTGTCAGAAAGAATGTTACTGCTCATCAGGGATGGGTGAATGTTTTGCAACATTAAAGAAAATGAAACAGGTTCATTCGTTTCGAATTTCGAATGTTTGCACAAAATTATAACGTTCGTTTAATGTAATAATATTTTGAATTCTTTCTTTAAATGTAATTCTTTCTTTAAATGTAATATTCAATTCAAATGATCCCTTTAATGTCTTGTTAAATTTAACAAAAAATGCCATGAATGTTTAAGAAGTTTATTAATAATTTGGACGCTCATTCTCAAAATGGATCACCCCTGGTCTAAAGAACAGTATTTAGCATCTTTGAAATTCAATTAAGTTGTGTTTTCTGATTAAAACATAACATCCTACCATCTCTATTTTGCAACATTATTCTTGATATTCACAACATTAAACTTGTTATTGATACATGCATTTGCGCAAACAATAAGACTGAAAAAGCGTTAAAGGGATAATCTAGTCAAAATTAAACTGTCATCATTCAGATAGAGCATGCAATTTTAAGCAACTTTCTAATTTACTCTTTCTATCATTCCTCATTCTTTTTGTATCTTTATTTGAAAAAGCATGAATGTAAGCTTAGAAGGGGGCCCATTTTTGGTTCAGAACCTGGGTAGCGCTTGCTGATTGGTGGCTAAATGTAATTCACTAATCAGCAAGCGCTACCCAGGGTCTGAACCAAAAATGGACTGCCTCCTAACCTTACATTCTTGCTTTTTCAAATAAATATACAAAGAGAATGAAGAAAATGTAATAATAGGAGTAAATTAGAAAGTTGCTTAAAATCGCATGCTCTATCTGAATCAGGAAAGTTTAATTTTGACAAGACTATCCCTTTAAAGGTTAACAGGTCATTAAATAAATGCAAGACATAATGATATACTCAAAGCAAATAATATCCTGAGAATTGAGTGTAGATCCTTGTTTTAAATTAAATTAAATGAACTTTTTAAATATCGAATAAATGAACGCAGACACCACCATGTTTTAACTTCTCTAGGTCTAATATTCTATTATCTTATCTTTCTTCTTCTGAGGCCAGCAAGGGACAGTTATCAGTAAGTTACTTGTGTTTAATGTACATCTGCTCAAGGTAGAATATTATCTGTATTTCCTTATTGGTCAGGCGTTTCCTAACTAGCAGGCAATGCAATATCTCATTGCAAGGTCTATGTATGTCCTTGTATAGGTGTTTTATCTTTAATGCTAAAAAAAATTGAAAGAAAGATTGAAAGAAAAACATATAGAACAGAGGACAGCTACTGATGGAAAAACACTGCAAATAACGCATTTGACAAGTGTTTACTTGAATCTCAGCAATCAGATAGATCAGACATCTATAAATCTTTTTTTTTTTCATATTTACTACAACTGAAACTCTGCAGTTTCTCTCTATTTTATAAAGAGATTTAAAAGTTAAAAAAAAAGTGCTTCAATACGTTAGTGTATTTTGTTATTTAACTGTTGCTTGCATAAAACCACTGTGTATCCCCTACAAAGGGATTTAACACATAGTTAAAGGTCAATAATAGTGGGAAAACTGCATGCTCTAATTTGTTACAGCATGTTATTTTAAGACCATCAACCCTGCACTACTGTGTGTTTAACCCCCACAAAGATTTTACATGAGCCTTAATTGTGAGTGGTCTATATCTATATTTTTTACATTTAGCTGTAGGTGGTACAAGACATGTGAATATCTTAAGCCTAAGGGTAGAGAAAAATAGATTATTATATTAATTATAAGATATGTGCATTTGAATTTTGACATAAACAAAAACAAAACACTTTTACTATATGCAATAGGCAAGTAAACTTTACTTCATTCTTGACAATCCTGCAATCATAAGCTCATTACATGCAAAAAATACTATAAAAAAATTACTTTTGTGTGCTGCTGCTGGCTCTATTGAAGGGACTTTTTGCAGTGAAAAAAGTATATGCTCTAATTTGTTAGAGAATACTATTTCTTTTGTATAGGTGGCGAGAGTCCATGAGCTTGTTACTGATGAGATATACCTTCCTATGAGGAGGAGACAAAGTTTTCCAAACCTCACTAGACCTCAAATGCCTATAAATACAACTCCCACCTCACTCGCCAGAAACAGCAGTTATGAAGCAGCGGTCACAAAGACCGCTGCTCCATAACCTGTCCGCCTGCTCTGAGCAGGCGGACAGACATCGCCGGAAATCACCCCCCTGCTGTTGGCCGCGAGTCTGCAGGGGGCGGCGTTGCACCAGCAGCTCTTGTGAGCTGCTGGTGCAATGCTAAATATGGCAAGCGTATTGCTCGCCGTATTCAGCGAGGTCTGTCGGACCTGATCCGCACTGTCGGATCAGGTCCGACAGACCTTGATAAATAGAGGCCAATGCGTTGTTTGTGACACACCATCAATTCACGCTGTATTTTTAGCGCCAATATTTTCCCACTTTTTTCAATTTAAAAGACCAGCTCCCATTTCACTCTGTGCTCTCTCAATTTTTAGAGAGCTATATATCAACTTTGATTTTACATCTTCATCAATGTTTTGTTATAATGTTATTATTTTAATAGCATTCGGACAGATTATGAGTTTTGCGTTATGAGCGGCTCGGTAATAACTTGCAAGTTATTTCCACCGCTCACCTTTAATAGCGCCGCTATTACAGGTTTGCAAAACCCGGCCTTAGCAGGCAATATGGCAGCGTTGAGCTCCATACCGCACACAAATACCAGCGCTGCTTTGAGCTGGTTTTACGTACTTGTGTACGATTTCCCCATAGACATCAATGGGAAGAGCCGGCTAAAAAAAAGCCTAACACCTGCAATAAAGGAGCATAAAGCTCCGTAATACAGCACCATTGATTCCTATGGGGAAAATTTTTTTATATTTAAACCTAACACCCTAACATAAACCCGAGTCTAAACACCACTAATCTGCCACCCCAACATCGCTGACACCTATCTACACTTATTAACCCCTAATCTCCCGCCGCCAAAGTCGCCTGCCATCTACCTACACTTAATAACCCCTAATCTGCTGCCCCCAATGTCGCCGCCACCACTATACTAAAGTTATTAACCCCTAAACCTCTGGACTCCCACATCACTAACACTAAATAAATATATTAACCCCTAAACATAAGTCTAACCCTAAACCTAACACCCCTAACTTTAATATAATTAAAATACAAATTACTATAATTAACTAAATTCCTTTTTAAAACTAAATACTTACCTGTAAAATAAACCCTAAGCTTGCTACAATATAACTAATAGTTACATTGTATCTATCTTAGGTTTTATTTTTATTTCACAGCTAAGTTTGTATTTGTTTTAACTAGGTAGACTAGTTAGTAAATAGTTATTAACTATTTATTAGCTACCTAGTTAAAATAAATGCAAAGTTACCTGTAAAATAAAACCTAACCTGTCTTACACTAACACCTAACATTACACTAAAATTTAATAAATGACATTAATTAAATACAATTAACTAAATTACAAAAAATAAATAAACACTAAATTACACAAAATAAAAAAAGAAATTATCAAATATTTAAACTAATTACACCTAATCTAATAGCCCTATCAAAATAAAAAAGCCCCCCAAAAATAAAAAAAACCCTAGCCTAAACTAAACTGCCAATAGCCCTTAAAAGGGTCTTTTGCGGGGCATTGCCCCAAATAAATCAGTTCTTTTACCTGTAAAAAAAAAAATACAAACAACCCCCAACAGTAAAACCCACCGCCCACACAACCAAACCCCCCAAATAAAATCCTATCTAAAACACCTAAGCTCCCCATTGCCCTGAAAAGGGCATTTGGATGGGCATTGCCCTTAAAAAGGCATTTAGCTCTTTTACATTGCCCAAAGTCCCTAATCTAAAAATAAAACCCTCCCAATAAACCATTAAAAAAAAATAACACTAAACCCGAAGATCCACTTACAGTTTTTGAAGACCGGACATCCATCCTCAACGAAGCCGGGAGAAGTCTTTATCCAAGCAGACAGAAGTCCTCAATGAAGCCGGGAGAAGTTTTCATCCAAGCAGCAAGAAGTCATCCGCCAGGCGGGCAGAAGTCTTCATCCAGACGGAATCTTCTATCTTCATCCTTCCGACGTGGAGTGGCTCCATCTTCAAGACATCAGGCGCGGAGCATCCTTTTCTTTCGCTGGATCTTCAAGAATGAATTTTCCTTTAAATGACGTCATCCAAGATGGCATCCCTTGAATTCAGATTGGTTGATAGAATTCTATCAGCTAATCGGAATTAAAGGTTAAAAAATCCTATTGACTGATGCAATCAGCCAATAGGATTGAACTTCAATCCTATTGGCTGATCCAATCAGTCAATAGGATTGAGCTTGCATTCTATTGGCTGTTCCAATCAGTCAATAGAGTGCGAGCTCAATCCTATTGGCTGATTGGATCAGTCAATAGGATTGAAGCTCAATCCTATTGGCTGATTGCATCAGCCAATAGGATTTTTTATTTAAATTCTTTTTTATTGAAAAGAGACTGTGCATAGATTACATCGTACAAACGCAAATAAATATTACATTTCCTGAACAGAAATAGACTCTGAAATTTCATATAAAACAAAAATAACAAGGTATAGGTAAAAGTATAACATCATATGTGTCCAATCTCAGCAAATAATTTGAATTACTTATAGTATTATACATTGATATCTAGGTATTAACCCGCTAAACATTTTCTTTTTATTCACAATGCGTTTCCTTTTACAGCTAAAGAGAGTGTGGTATTTTTAAGGTATTCATCCCAAATTGCTTGCAACATTGTAAAGCATTCAGTGTTACCCTTTTTATAAACTGAATATTCCTCCAACTCCAACAGTTCAGTGACCTTATCCCTCCACAACGCCAGTGAGGGGATTTCCCTTGACTTCCAAATTTTTGCTATTAGCATTTTGCCACTGTTGGTAAATATACGAAATAGGGGGAGAAAATTTTGAAAGGTAGGTGGATAGACTTATTTAGTAGCCAGATCAGAGGGTCTGGCAGAATGGTTATTTGTAAAATATGTCCGACTTTGTGTATTATCTCATACCAAAAGTGGTTTAAGCGAGAGCACCACCACCACATGTGTCCCATTCCACTCCCAACATGCCCACATCTCCAGCATTTGTTGCTAACTTTGGGATATATTCGGTGGAGTCTTCTGGGGGTTAGATACCAGCAGTGCAGAATTTTATAGTTGGTTTCTAAGATAGAAGCTGAGGCTGAGGATTTCTTGGTGTTCATGAATATGTTGGACCCGGTTTGCGGGAGGATAATTGTACCTAGCTCTCTTTCCCACATCTCAACCGAGTATGGCAAATTACCTGGGGGGGGGGTGGGGGGGGGGGTGGGTGATGATTTTATAGATGATGGAAAGGGAGTGTTTAACTGGGGAGCCCGAAAGGAATAATTTCTCAATGTTAGTAGGTACACAAACCATGTTGTTTTTGTGTTTATGTGTATATATATAATTATGTAGTCTTCAATAGGAATACCAATTGCTCGCCCAGGCAAAGCCTCTATCTAGTAATTGATCTTGCGTGCATATTGTTTCATTATCGGTTACATGGTGGATAGAAATGTCCTGGGCCATTGAGTCTATGGTGTCCGAGTTAATTAAGGGAGAGATAGAGAAATCAGTATTGTAAAGGAGAGAAGTTAAGGGGCCCGGGTTAGAAGATAGGTATGGGTAGTGTACAGAGGCTGAGTTCCATTGAGGTGTAATTTCCTTTGTAATCGGGTTAGTTATCAATCTAACTTTTTCATGGAAGTCAGGTCTCCAACAAAGGTTAGTCAATGGTAGGTCAGGTCCTAAATATTGTTCAAGTCGCATCCACCTCCTCTGTGTTTCACCCACCCTCCAATCTAAAATCCTCTGTAGAAATATTGAGCTTCTATATATGCCTCTAGGTTGGGTAACCCCAGACCACCATGAGACCTCGACAGGAATTCTTGGTGGTTTCTTTTGCCATATGTAAGAGCTAAATAAATTTCGTATCTGGAAAGGTATTTTGGAGGTAATGGGATTGGTAGCGCTTCCATAATATAGAGGAATCTTGGGAAAATATTCATCTTTAGAGTGTTAATTCGTCCCCACCAGGATAGTTTTTTTTTTTATGCCCAGGAAGATAAGTCCCTCATGATTATTGATTTAATTGGGAGGTAATTTGCCTGGAATATCTTGTCAAAGTTATCGGCTAGGTAAATACCTAAGTATTTCATTGATCCCTCATACCATTTATAGGGACAGCCATTTTTAATTGAGTTAACTGAGCTCCCCAGTAAACTAAAGCCTAGTATTTCAGATTTGTTCTGGTTTATCATAAAGTTCGTTAGGTTCTGAAAGGTGGAGAATTCCATCAATAACAAAGGTATAGATTTTTCTGGGTTAGTTAGGGTAGAAAGGATATCATCGGCAAATAGGGATAACTTGACCTATAGTGATTCCTGTTATTTCTGGGTTGTTTCTAATTTTGTTAGCTAGCATTTCTATAAAGAGTGCGAAAAGTAGGGACGAAAGTGGGCAACCCTGATGTGTTCCATTCTTTATCTCAATAGGGTTCGATAATGTACCATTAACTAAGATGCGGGCGCTGGGTGATGTATACAATGCAAATATACGTTTATTATAATGGGGCTGAGGCCGAATGCCTCCAGGGATGCCTTCAGGAATGACCAATTAACGCGGTCAAAGGCCTTTTCGCATCTGTTGATATTAATACTGAGGGGATATTTGTATTCGTGATGTGCCAAATTAGGTGTATATTTTGAACCGTGTTATCTCTCGCTTTACGGCCAGGCACGAAGCCTACTTGGTCGTTGTGTATAAGGTTGGGGAGAAATTGATTTAACCGGTTCGCTATTATTTTCGCGAAGATCTTAATGTCCGTATTAATGAGCAAAATCAGGCGGTAGTTAGTTATTTGGTCAGGTGATTTATTAGGTTTAAGTATTACTGAGATGTGCGCCTGGAGTGAGGATGATGAAAAACCTCCATTTTGATCTATGCTCTGGTAGTATCTTAATAGAAAAGGGGATAGGATTTCTTTGAATTGCGAATAATAGGAGTTACCAAAACCGTCTGGACATGGAGCTTTGCCCGTAGGGAGAGAAGCGATAGCTTCAAGAAGCTCCTCCTCAGAGAATGGTGCATCTAACTCGTCACTTTGATCTTTAGAGAGTTTGGGAAGATTTAAGGTAGAGAGATAGTCTGCTATTTCTTCAGGGTTGGTGTCCGTAGTGTCAAGTCTTATAGTATATAGTTTGTCATAGTATTCTTTAAATGCTTGTGTAATGTCAGCAGTGGTAGATTTAATGACCCCGGTGTCCTCGCATATTCTCATTATATACTGTCTATTTGTTTTTCTTTTAAGCTGACATGCCAGCATTCTCCGCTTTTTATTGGCCCCTTCATAGTAAACTTTTTTGAGAAACAGGGCTCTTTTTTTAGCTTTGGTGCCCAAGAAAAGGCGAAGCTGACTTCTTTTATGTGTAATACTATCTAGTAGTGAGGTGTTTGTTGGGTATAGTTTATGTATATCTTGCAGTTTCGCTATGCCTTCTAAAAGGGAATTAAGATAATTATTCTGTTGCTTGCGCTTAACGGCTTTGAGAGCGATGAGTTCCCCTCTGATTACACATTTGTGTGTGTTCCAAATATTGTGTATATCTATGTCTGGGGTATTATTTAGTTGGAAATAGTCAATTAACGATTTTTGGACCTGGATGAAAGTCAGGGGATCTCTAAGAAGGTAGTCGTCAAATCTCCAATTGGCGTTAGAAGATATCGAGGTAGGCCATTTGAGTTGACAACTTATTTTGGAGTGATCTGACCAGGTAATAGGATGAATGTCAGTGGAAGTAATGTATGATAAACTGGTGATATCCAAGAAGAAATAGTCGATTCTTGTGTATAAGTGGTGCGGGTGTGAGTAGAACGTGTAGTCTTTTTTTTCAGGATGTTGAAGTCGCCAAGTGTCATGTAATGCCAATTGTGAGAGAGATAGTTTAACTTGCTTCAGCGTTCTGCTGGGCACCGAGGACGTACCTGATGAGCAATCTAGGACCGGGTCTAGTGCAAGGTTGAAATCACCTCCCAGAATTAGACTATCTTTAGATACCTCTAGGATTTTTTTGTTAAGTTGGAGAAAAAACGGGGTGGGATTGGCATTGGGGGCATAAATATTTACAAGTGTTATGGGTTTGTGATATAGAAATCCAACTACAATAATATATCTTCCCTCCTTATCCTTATGTGTTGAGGATTCACGAAACGGCAATCTTTTATTTATCAAAATCCCTACTCCGTTATGCTTCGTGGTATGGGAAGAAAAATAGACCTCACCGAATTTTTTAAGGCCTACCCTGGGCTCAAATACCCTTTTAAAGTGGGTCTCCTGGATAAATAGGATATCTGCTTTTATTCTCTTATAATCCCTTAGAGCTAGCAATTTTTTATGAGGGCTGTTGAGACCTTTTGCATTGTGGGAAATAAAATTAATACTTGTCAGTGTACTATCCATTCAGCTGTGTAGAAGGGGGTTATACCAATATTCAGTTTAGCATGAAAAAGAACAAAGTCTGAGATTGGACCAGTGTAATAAGTAGAACATATAACAATAAACAAATTAAAAGAAAATATATACTTTAACAAACAAGAGATCTTGTTAAACAGAACATTTGTGTATAGTGTATGAGACATTCTTCTATACACCTTACTGTAGGGGGGGGGGGGAGAGTTGTCACCTAGTATACTCTCAACTTAGCAAAATTTTGTTTATATCAGGAGGGAGACAGTGGTCTTGCAAGTTATTTATTCAATCGACTAAACAAATTAGTTATTCATTCAGCAATTCAATTAGTCAAACATTTAACGATTTAACCGATGGAACTATATAGTGTTATTAAAATGGGATGTTGTATATGTCTGTTAATAGAGTAGCCGGTTAGTTATTAGTAGGGTTAGCGTTCCCAAAATTAGAATGTCAGGGAGAGCATAAATTAGGCCCTTGAGGGACCCAAAAGTAACAAGCATGGTTTCTAATCTATGGGACCAGATGGATCTGTTAAATATAGCTATTTGAGCTTAACTGGCAAAAGGCTGATATATTTGCTAGTTTCGTATTTAGGTTATTATGTTGCATGTATGTATGTAAGCCAATCTTTAGTAAAGAGTTAGTCACATTTTTAAGAACAACTTAGTACACTATTGCATATACAACTAGCTTAACTATTAACATTTTTCTATCACACACATTGTATAACCGTATATATCATTTACCATACAGCATTCTGACTCTCTTCTATATGCAAACAGGGTCTTCTTATGTTGAAGCAAACAGGCTTGATGAGGATGACTTGGGAGTATAGACAATAACTTTAAATTTGGACTAAAGTCCCTAAAGTGACCTGTCCAGGATAGTATGTCAGTTAAAGAGTTGCTAATTAAACAGTAGCCAAGTCTGTTAACGCTTCACGTTGGCAGTGCACCATCCTCAGGGTGTTGAGAGCTTGTCTTCCTCCTCTTTGATTGAACTCTTTGCCACTGAGGGCGTTGTTCCCCTGGATGTGAAGGCCTAGGTTCCATATGCTGGGGAGAAGTGTTGATGACTGTTTCAGTTGGCGGTTTGAATTTAATGTTGAGAGATCTAGAAAGGTGATCAAGATCATTGTAGTCCTTATATATTATCTGGGACCCTTCATGGTTTATTATCAGACTAAAGGGAAACCCCCATCGATATTTTATATGGTGCTCCTGTAGTGCGCTTGTTATAAACTTGATCTCTTTACGCCTCTGGATTGTGTAGGGACTAAGATCCTGATAAACTTGCAACGAGTGGCTGTCATATGAGATAGATTGGGCTAGATTGGGCTAGTTGGAGCAAGCACCTCCATGAGATGACAGCTGCAGGTTGTCGCTCAGGCCCCTGTGGTGTGTATTTTAAACAGGGCGCACCAGAAGTATAGAGAGGATCGAGACCTCCGTTTGCCAATATGGCGGCGCTCCGGGAGTTTTCTTATATCACAGCTGGCCGCAACTGCCAATGAGAGATCTGAGGACTGTCAATTTCAGCTGTTGATCTCTTGGAGCTCCTCCGGTGTATTTATAAGTTTGTTAGGACTGTCTCCTGTCCATTATAGGGAGTTGAGGTAGCAGGTTGACACAGAGCTTTTTCAATGTGCAGCCATGTTCCTGCACGGCTAAGCTCCGCCCCCTGCATCAGCCAATAGGATTTTTTAACCTTTAATTCCGATTGGCTGATAGAATTTTATCAGCCAATCGGAATTCAAGGGACACCATCTTGGATGACATAATTTAAAGGAAAATTCATTCTTGAAGATCCAGCGTGCCGGATGTCTTGAAGATGGAACCGCTCCGCGTCGGAAGGATGAAGATAGAAGATGCCACCTGGATGAAGAATTCTGCCCGCTTGGAGGATGACTTCTTGCCGCTTGGATGAAAACTTCTGCCGCCTTCGTTGAGGATGGATGTCCGGTCTTCAAAAATTGTAAGTGGATCTTCGGGGGTTAGTTTTAGGTTTTCTTAATGGTTTATTGGGTGGGTTTTATTTTTAGATTAGGGACTTTGGGCAATCTAAAAGAGCTAAATGCCCTTTTAAAGGCAATGCCCATCCAAATGCCCTTTTCAGGGCAATGGGGAGCTTAGGTTTTTTAGATAGGATTTTATTTGGGGGGTTTTGGTTGTGTGGGTGGTGTGTTTTACCATTGGGGGTTGTTTGTATTTTTTTTTTTTTAAAGGTAAAAGAACTGATTTCTTTGTGGCAATGCCCTGCCTTTTAAGGTCTATTGGCAGTTTAGTTTAGGCTAGGGTTTTTTTTATTTTGGGGGGCTTTTTTATTTTGATAGGGCTATTAGATTAGGTATAATTAGTTTAAATATTTGATAATTTCTTTTTTATTTTGTGTAATTTAGTGTTTATTTTTTTGTAATTTAGTTAATTGTATTTAATTAATGTAATTTATTTAATTTTAGTGTAATGTTAGGTGTTAGTGTAAGACAGGTTAGGTTTTATTTTACAGGTAAATTTGTATTTATTTTAACTAGGTAGCTAGTAAATAGTTAATAACTATTTACTAATTATTCTACCTAATTAAAAATGAATACAAATTTACCTGTAAAATGAAAATAAAACATAAGATAGCTACAATGTAACTATTAGTTATATTGTGCTAGCTTAGGGATTATTTTACAGGTAAGTATTTAGTCTTAAATAGGTATTATTTAGGTAATTATAGTTATATTTAGATTTATTTTAATTATATTAAAATTAGGGGTGTTAGATTTAGTGTTAGACTTAGGTTTAGGGGTTAATATATTTATTTAGTGTTAGTAATGTGGGAGGCCAGAGGTTTAGGGGTTAATAACTTTAGTATAGTGGCGGTGGCATTGAGGGCAGCAGATTAGGGGTTAATAATATTTAACTAGTGTTTACGATGTGGGAGTGCGGCGGAATGTTTATTATAGTGGTGGCGATGTCCGGAGTGGCAGATTAGGGGTTAATAAATTTATTTTAGTGTTTGTGATGCGGGAGGGCCTCGGGTTAGGGGTTAATAGATAGTTTATAGGTGTTAGTGTACTTTATAAAAAGAGAGAGAGATGCACTCAGCTGAAACAGAACAAAAGCTAGAAAAACTTCCGTGCCTGTTCATTTTAGGGTGCAACTCAGGGTGCATACTCTTTTAGCACACTATGCCTCTTCACAGAGAAAAAATATCATGTAGCATATCAGTCTGACCCTGCCCAATGACAGTCCAGCACCGAAATACCAGGCAATTCCTCTCTGAACAAGAGAAACAACAACTCCAGACAATCGTTTCAGCCTTCTGTGAGCTTCGTCAGTGAGGTGCAGTCGCAACTCTCTAAGGGCATGTGTGCAAGGCGTCCACATCTGGTTTCCCCTTTTTTCCAGGATGCTATCTCATATGTAATTGCTAATGAATGGTCTAAACCTGGTACTTCTTTTAACCCTTTTTCTAGGTTTTTAAAAAATCGTATACTTTGCCTATTGCTAATTTGGAACTTGGGAAATGGTCCCTAAGGTTGATGGGGCTTATTCCACTCTTGCTAAACTTAATACCATTCCTATGGAAGACAGCATTTCTTTTAAAGACCCTTTAGATAGGAGGCTTTAATCTTATCTTAAAAGGGCAGACTATATTCTTAGACCAGTTATCTCTATGACTGATGTTGCTGATTCAATCCACAGGAAAAATAGCGCAAGCATTGACATGCCATGAGTTACGTTGTTTGCTTCATTTGTGATGCATCATGGATTTGTGATGCAATATCAATTTGCGCTGTATTTTTGGCACCAATATTGTCACGCCTACTGTGTTCTCTCACCCAGTAAAGTCCCAAGCATTTCTGAAATGTGTTTCAGATCTAGAACTCTTGGGGTAATTGTCCCAGTTCCTCTACAGGAACAATGGTTGGGTTTTTATTCAAATATTTTCATTGTCCCCAAGAAACTTTCAAAATGGTGACTATAAGGACTATTCTGCCCTTTGTTAAGCAAGGTCACTTTATGTCCAGAATAGACTTACAGGATGCTTACCCTGACATCCAGATCATTATCGATTTCTGAGATACTCCTTTCTAGACATACATTACCAATTTATCGATCTTCCATCTGATCTAGCAACAGCTCAGAGAATATGCTAAAAGGTGCTCGGTGCCCTTCTATCTGTAATCAAAGAGCAGGGTATTGCAGTGTTTCCTTTTTTTGGACGATATCTTGGTACTATCTCAATATTTTTATTTAGCGGAATCTCACATGAAACAACTATTGTTGTTTCTTCAAAAAAGAGATGATTGAATTTGCTTTCAGCCTGTCTAAACCTTCAGTCCCTATCATTCCTTTCAGTGGCCATGTGTATGGAAGTTTTAGATCTCATGATTGCAGCATCAGACACAATCCCTTTTGCTTGTTTTCATACGAGACTTCTACAAATTTGCATGTTACACCAATGGTGCAAGGATTACACTCGGATATCACAACTGACATTCTTTAATCCCAGTGCACAACCTTCTCTGACTTTGTGGTTAAACCACACTTTATTCTCCAAGGAGCCTCCTTTGTTCATCCTACCTGGTCTGTGATCACAACAGATGCAAGTCTTACAGGTTGGGGAGCTGTCTGGGGGTCTGACAGCACAAGGAGTTTGGAATCCTCAAGTGGAGAGTTTACCAATCAATATCCTGGAACTTCCCATCAGAGCTCTTTAGACTTGGCCTCTATTGAAGAGAGAACCTTACATTCGTTTTCAGACAGACAATATCACTACAGTGTAATATGTCAATCATCAAGGGGGAACTCAGTCCCCTAGCTATGAAAAAAGTATAGTGAATACTTTCTTGGGGTCAGAATCCAATTCCTAATCTAATCACTGTGATTCATACCCCAGGTGTAGACAACTGGAAAGCGGATTATCTCAGTCATCAATCTCTACATCCGGTGGAGTGGTCTCTCCACCCAGATGCGTTCTATAGAATTGTACAACTGTAGGGACTTTCAGAGATAGATATGATGGCCTCTCATCTGAACAAGAAACATCCCAGGTACCTCTCCAAGTTCAGGGTTTCTCAGGCGGAAATGTTGGATGCTCTAGCAGTAGCCTGGTCTTACCAGCCTGCTTACATTTTTTCCCCTATGGTTCTACTTCCAAGAGTTGATATCAAAATCATTCTGGAACAATCTTATGTGTTTCTTATAGCCCCAGCATGGCCTCACAGCAGTGGGTTTACTTTTTTTTTCCTTTTTATTGCCTAGTTGCCTACACACACTGTGTGTTTATAGGCAATAAAATAGCAGAGGAGGGCAGTATTAGATTAAGCCACACACTAGTGTAAATCATTAATATAATTTATCTAGCACAACATTGAAGCACAAAGAAAAGAGCATATCTGTGCCGTACCTGCTTCCCAGGGCCCACACACACTAAACTCTGGGATTTTGTACACTAAATGTATAAAATCCCCTGCATCTGTCCAATACTCCAGTTTTTAATACCCTACTGATTTTACCACTCCTGAAATGTCACCTCTGACCTCTGTTAACAATGTATCTACAAAAAAGGCACAATATTCCCTTAGCCCACTATTAATAATACTTATATAAATATTCTAAATAGAACAGGCACCCACAGTTAACCCTGAGGTACATCAGTAGTAATTTTCTCTACCTGTGAATGTTGCATACATCCAACTTTCAAGACTTTAGTCCACAGGGTGTAAATTAGGGCTGCATGACTGAGTTTACAAGCAGCAGACACTGGAGTGGGGGATAAATTAATTTGAGAAAAACATAATCATACACGATTGCCAATGCCACTATAATAATATTATACATTACTTACATTATACATTACTAATACAAACCTTGACTCAAAGTGGTTGTAAATATATCACTTTATAATATATGCCACAGACTGCAGTATTAAATATTTTAGTTTTATAAACCTGACAAAGAATCTATTAAGTGCACTTTCTTGACTAAAGATAATATGAATACACTCCAGTTATTATATAGATTTCTAGTACTGCCCAACAACCTTATACATTAATATAAGGTATAATACTGACGTCTAAGGTGAGACAAGTAGTAATTGGACACGAGTCACACAACACTCACATTTGTCACTTGTACTAGTGATCTATATATTGATATAAGTGACACCAAGTGTTCTTAATCTAATGTCGCCCTCCTCCTCTGCTATTTTATTGCCTAGTTGCCTACACTGTGTGTGTATAGGCAATAAAATAGCAGAGGAAGAGGGCAGCATTAGATTAAGCCACACACTGTACACAGCTACAGTTACTCAGTACACTTAGTCTGACTCAGCGATATTTCAGTGGGTGGCTGTGGCGTGCCCTACCTGTGTTAAGTCAGCCTGCTCCACTCTATTCCAGTCCTCAGGCTCCGCCGCTCCACTGATCATCAGTGAATCTCCCAGCTGTAACTGTCACACTGACTGGTCTGTGACTCACTTCTTCTTCTCTGTCTCACGCGGACTAACCCCGTTGCCGCCTGGAAGATCACGTGGCGCACATGCATGACTCCCTCCATGTGCGTGCGGCATGTCACTGTCAAAGTTAAAAAATATTTTTTTTAAAGCCACACTCACACTCTTATAAGGTACAGCAGCCAGGGCAAGTGCCGCCCGCCAAAATCTGCCACCCTAGGCACGGGCCTTGTTGGCCTATGCAATAATACGCCCCTGGATAGTATATAGGTCACAGTATAATGTAAGGGTATGTAATCTTGTGTTTCATATGAGATGTGTGTAGGGTTGCCACCTCAGCCATGTTTTCCTGGACACTTATGAGTTACACATGCTGCAGGGTGTTGTGTTTCTGGACAGCACTATTCATATTCCTCCCTGCACGCCCTGCAGCATGTGTAACTCATAAGTGTCATGTATTTTAAGGGACGGGTGGCAACCCTAGATGTGTGCAGCCTCTTGTCATAAAAAAACAGTGTATAGGGTAGTGCTAAACAGCTTAGAGATATTGCAATAGATACCTAGTACTCAATATATAGAGTGAAAAATGTGTATAATAACACTAGAAGGGGGAGGTCACTAAACTAATCTGGAGACAGACTACAATGACTATAAAATTAATTGTAGCAAAAAACAGTCAGATACTAGGCAACTAGATTAAGGCACTAGATTTAAGCAAAAAGATTCAAGTTCAGCGGAATAAGGTTTATATGACCTCTATGTTTTAAACCAAGTGAAAATATACACCAAGTCTAACATAATAATTATTGTTTTTAATGATAGATAAAATCACAAACAAATGTAGAAAGTCAGTATGTGTAGTTAATAAGGTGCCGGCACCAAAATTACAGGATTAACAATTAAAAAGCATAAGGTAATGCATTTAACACAAAAATATAAAAAGGCTAAAAAAGACAATATGATAAGGTCTGTATCGTAAGCAGTACGTGTCAAAGACAATCATAAGTTTCCTAATTTGGTTGGTAGTGTTTACCGTACTGGTGTATAGGATTACCGTCCTCAGTTGTTAGGAAATCTTGTATTGTGAAATAGAAATGTTTGCGGCCATAAAAGGTGAGTGAAACCACTCCGGTGGTGATGTCCTATGCGATGTGGGTGGCAAACAGTACTTATTGTATTCTGAAGTAACAAAGTTACAAGATCCTGCTGCGTCTGGATAGCATGTGTGTTGCTGTCGCACAGTTGCAGGTAAGTCCTGGGGCCGAGGTATTTGCTGGCAGCCGAGACTTTTCTTGCAGCCTGTACCTTCAAAAAAAGTTTGGTAATTTGTTGATAGGCTTAGTGAGAACTCGGTAAATAGAACCTGGGTGAGAAATTACGTACATGTATACACCGCTTTACAAATTCTAAACGGCTTTAATGCACCTCACCTACTATAACCGAATTCCCCAAGAGAAGTGTGCAGATGAGCAAATCTACGCGTTTCAGCCTAGTAGGCCTTTATCAAGATCAAGAACATTTCTGTTTCACAATACAAGATTTCCTAACAACTGAGGACAGTAATCCTATACACCAGTACGGTAAACACTACCAACCAAATTAGGAAACTTATGATTGTCTTTGACACATACTGCTTACGATACAGACCTTATCATATTGTCTTTTTTAGCCTTTTTATATTTTTGTGTTAAATGCATTACCTTATGCTTTTTAATTGTTAATCCTGTAATTTTGGTGCTGGCACCTTATTAACTACACATACTGACTTTCTACATTTGTTTTTGATTTTATCTATCATTAAAAACAATAATTTTTATGTTAGACTTGGTGTATATTTTCACTTGGTTTAAAACATAGAGGTCATATAAACCTTATTCCGCTGAACTTGAATCTTTTTTCTTAAATCTAGTGCCTTAATCTAGTTGCCTAGTATCTGACTGTTTTTTGCTACAATTAATTTTATAGTCATTGTAGTCTGTCTCCAGATTATTTTAGTGACCTCCCCCTTCTAGTGTTATTATACACATTTTTCACTCTATTGAGTACTAGGTATCTATTGCAATATCTCTAAGCTGTTTAGCGCTACCCTATACACTGTTTTTTTCTGTCTCCACATTGTGGTTGGTTTTAGGAGATATTCCAACCTCAGGGTCAGCATTTTAGAGTTTGAGAGTGTTAGTATCTTTAACATATCCCCTTTTTTTTGTACAGCCTCTTGTCATAGTTACTTTGCTCCATGCTTTTTAAAAAACATATTAGAACTTCTTATAAAAAAGGGTGTTTGAACAAGGAGATGATGAAAAAAAAGAATTTGCAATATATGTAATTGGCTCACTAGCTAAGTCACTTAAAGGGCCATAATACCCAAATGTTTAAACACTTGAAAGTGATGCAGTATAGCTGTAAAAAGCTGACTAGAAAATATCTCCTGAACATCTCTATGTAAAAAAGAAAGATATTTTACCTCAAAAGTTCCTCAGTAGCCACATGCCATTGTAAAGGAGTTCTAAGCAGCATATCAGTATGTCTGTCCTGGTACAGCTTAGGGGATGAGCCTCGTGCACTCTCATATTATTTCCCTATTCACCTTACTATGAAATCTCATGAGAGTTAAGTCAAATCTCATGAGATTACAAGAAAAGAGTTCATGACCTCAGCACTGCTGATGCTGATTGGCTGCTGTTCATTTCTTAATTTTTTTTTTTACCTGCAGCTGGGAGTAGCTGAGTATAACTTTTTACACAGAACTTACTCTGCTGAGCTGAGGAGATTGTGAGGTAAAATATCTTCCTTTTTTACATAGAGATGCTCAGGTGATATTTTCTTTGTCAGCTTTTTACAGTTATACTGCATCAGTTTCAAGTGATTTAGCATATGAGTATTATGTCCCTTTAAATGCATTGGAGCTCACTTCAACTTGGAGTGGTTAAACACATATTTAAATAATGAAATGTTCTAATACCTTCAAGAAATCTGTTTTTTTTTTTTAAATATATATTGCAGCAATAGATACTGATATGTTTGTGCATGTGCGTTGTAGTTAGGGTTGCCACCTTTTGCCCAGAAGATTCCTGGACACTTTTTTAATGGGGGTGAAGAGGGCGTGTCTCAGGGCGTAGTTTGGGGCGTGGTCTGTGGGCGTGGCTTCTCACGGCCTCAAATTCAATATGAAATTGAATATTTATATATAATATATATCTAATATATATAATTATATATATATATATATAAAATTATATTATATATATATATATATAATTATATAATATATATTTATATATATATATATATATATTATATATAATATATATATAATATATATATAACATTTAAATATATATATATATATATATATACAGTATATATATATATATATATATATATATATATATGTATATATATATATATATATATATATATATATTTATATATATATTATAAGCCCTAAGTGTGTCAGAGGAGCCTGTCACCTTATTACAGCCGCAGTGTGTGTCACTATGACTGTATTCTGGTGAGTCCCGGATACAGAAGCTGTTAAAAGGGACAATTTGCATAATGAGACTAGTAGCATATCTGTTACCTGCGGGAACTGATTGACTGGAGTCTGGACCTAGTATTCCGGTGGTGTGTAGAGCTGAAGGAGAGTGTCTGCTCCCTGCGCTGCACTTCCGGGAATTCATGTTGGTGCTGGCAACATTGCGATACACGGGTCAGACTCGTTCTGACTAGAGACCACAGAGAGGGAGTTCGGGCAGCAGCATCATTCTGGGACTGTCCAGTACTGAGGCAGCACATGCTCTGCTATCCGATCCGGATGCATTGCCGGTTTTCAGCAGTCCACAGTGCAGATACCTGATAATAAAGGCAGCAGTAGTAGTGTGTGGCATGCTGCGTGTAGCCAGCAGGCTGTAGGACCCAGGAGGACGCTGCTTAAACCCAGCCCAATGCCTGCTGCTGTACCAGTAATGTAAAGTATGCCTTCTGGCCAGCCCACCCCACTCCACAGTGGCTCACAAATCACCTCTTTCTCCCCTGAGCTGTATTTTACTGTCTGAAAAGGTAAAATACAAGCCAGGTGGAAGACCAAGGCACCATATGTAGGAGGAGTCCGGGACATTCAGAGGATGACCCGGGACACGGGACATTCCTCCTGATTCCGGGGCTGTCCCGGTGATACCGGGGCAGGTGGCAACCCTAGTTGTAGTGTGTATGAGCATAACTCTGTGTGTGTCTGTGACTGTGTATGTATCTGTGTGTTTGTGTGTGTATAAGTGTTTTGCAAGCCCTGGTGAACATTCACTTTAGAGATGCCATGAAAAATGAAAAAACATGTTACTCTCCAAGCAAAAATGATTATGGCCAAAAATGGACTAAAACAGGGGGGCAGCAGAATTCTGAGTGCCTAGGGCAGCGCAAAACCTAAATACGCCACTGCTTTTAGGGCATTTTAAAGAGAAAGTTAAAACAACAACACCCCAGCAAAGAAAAGCTGGAAAAAATTGTCTATGAAGAATGGCAGAACATCTCTCCAGAAATCTGTGCAACACTGATATCCTCCATGCTGAGGAGGTTTGAGTCTGTCATCAAAAATAAAGGTGGACATACAAAGTATTGAAAAAATAAAAGATTTGAATCTCAATAATGAAAGTTGTACTGAATTTTGTTGCATTGATTTCCTACAATATCCACTATATATATATATATAAATATATATATAATACCGTTCACAATACAGTGTTACCCTTCTTAGGACATCTGCCTGGGTGCAAACATGCAATGGATACTCCTGGATAAACGGATGCACTCTCAGGTCTTTTTTAAAACAGAAAAATCTTTAATGGAACATTTTCAGGGACTTGCTCCCCGTCATCAATACCATCTTTCTGATCAAATCATTAGTGTCAGATATATAGGATCTTACATTTTTCACAATAGGTTGTAGGAGGATGTCAATGACCTGTGCCACAGGTTGTGTGAGTGACTGTATTGCTGACACTATCGGGCGCCCGGGTGGGCGATCCAATGTTTTGTGTATTTTGGGGGTCGTATATAGGATGGGAATCCTAGGGTATGTGGTACTGCAATACTCATATAGTTGTTCAGTAAGGAATCCTTGTTCGAAACCTAGTTTCAAGATCCCATCTAGTTCTTTTTTTAATTTAACTGTGGGGTCATTGTGTAGCATTTTATAGGTGTTATTGTCGGCTAGCTGTGTTAGGATGTCCTCTCTGTAATCATCATAGTTCATTAGAACTATGGCCCCACCCTTATCAGCCGGGCGGATGATGAGGGTATGATCATCCTGTAAAGACTTAATAGCTGTCCTCTCTGTCTGTGTAAGGTTGTGTCTCCATACCTTGTTTGTTCTTTGATGTTCCATGTCCTGCGCAATTAGCCTCATATAGGTTTTAGTGCTAGCACTACTGTTTTGAGGTTCAAACGTGCTAGGTTTCTTGCACTTTTGTACCGGACTTGTATATTCAAGTGTCTGTGGGGCATGTTGGAAATGTTCCTTAATTTTTTGTTCAATATTGATTGTAACGACCGGAAATACAAGTGGTTTAACTAGTTCCGGTATATACACAGTGGAACGCAGGAGATGCATTCCACACACACTGGTTTGGCGCCAGCTCACTGAATTTCAACACAGGTATTTGATATTGTTAATCACATGTATTGATATATATGTTTGTGTGTTTGACACTAAATTCATGCTGATGACGGGGAGCAAGTCCCTGAAAACGTTCCATTAAAGATTTTTCTGTTTAAAAAAGACCTGAGAGTGCATCCGTTTATCCAGGAGTATATATATATATATATATATATATATATATATATATATATATATATATATATATATATATATATATATATATATATATATATATACTATATACTATATACTGGAGCCATAACATGTTTCACTCAAGCTTCATCCATCTCCTAATCTGATCCTAATACTAGATAATTGCAAAAAAGGGAAAGCATCCATAAGTCTAACGTGTGATTAAAATCTATAATAAAGCTTTACATTAAAATATACATTTATTAAAATAATACAATAGCTTAAAGAAAAAATATTAGCATATAAAATATATGTGCATAAATATGGACAAATAGTACAGATAATGAATGAATATCCCAGTGAAAAATGATGTTGAGACAATTAAGAAAAATATAAAAATATGAAGAAAAAAATAAATGAAAAATATGAAAATATAAGTCCATAAGAAATATATATTTTCTTTTTTTGTTGTTTCTTATTTCAAAAAGAGACAAGTTTATTGACACATAGAGGCCTATTTATCATATGTCTGTCGGACCTGATCCAACATTGCGGATTCGGTCCGACAGACATCGCTGAATGCGGAGAGCAATACTCTCTCCGTATTCAGCATTGCACCAGCAGATCTTGTGAGCTGCTGGTGCAACGCCGCCCCCTGCAGACTCGCCGCCAGCAGGGGGTGTCAATCAACCCGATAGTACTCAATCGGGTTGAATTCTGGTGATTCCTGTCCGCCTAATCAGAGCAGGCGGACAGGGTTATGGAGCAGCGGTCTTTAG